>NW_021637369.1:0-508742 GCF_004799145.2 Neltuma alba
ATAGCCTGCAAAAAGTTAGAGTTTACCTTGGCATGGTAATTTGGCACCTGTAAACTTTTTCCTAATTTTAAAAACAAAGTAAGGATACCCTAATTTTACCAACTGCAGAGCAAGAGATTTGATAAAATTAGTTCATTGACAGTCATTTTTAGACCATACTCAACACAGACAACTTTAATTTCTGAAGATCTCTCTGATTTCTGTCGACTCCCGCAGATTCCAGGAAACACAGGCGCTGTTGCTAGAACATGTGCAGCATCAGCTGTTGGACTGCACTTGGTTGGGGTGAATATTGCTTCCCTAAATCTCCCCGCATTTCATCTGACATTGAGAATGTAGTCACCTCACATTTTATTCTATCAAAATTTGCTACCGACGATGGTGGTATTACCCTATTATTTCAGCCAATGGCATTCAAAGTGGCAATAAATTAAAGCGAAGCGAGCAGGACTGGATTACTGGCCGTATCCATGTACACATGTTTGATGATTTCTTCCTTGAAATCCTCTATTCTATGAGTGCTCCTCTATTCTGCCCCCTTTATCTCCTCTGATTGTTTTTCCCCACAAGGTAGGATTGTATACTTTTGGAAGATCTGGAAGTTAAATCTGATCTGATATCAACACGATTGCATGAGTTTCCCCTCCCTTTTTTTTTTTTTGAGTAAATTGCACTTTTTTGTTTGTTTAGCTTTGTATTTGTTTTCCAGCATTAATGCAAAATTGCAGATATGTGGTTGTTTAAATTCATGATTCATGGGCAGACTTTCAAGATTATTTCAGGAAGCAGGTATATATCATTCCCAAAGTAACTTCTGCTAACCTTTATTGAAGTCTTTCTTCTGGATTGAATACCTTACATGGTGTCCGGAAGTCACATTAGACCTTAATAAATCTGAGTCAAGCTGGCTGAGCTCACTGGGGATAAAGCTCTCCAGCACCTATTTTCTTCATTCACAAGTCTTGAATGTGAAACTTTATATAAAGGGAATTGTCGTCATTGTCACTCTGATAAAAAATTGTTGGTTATATAGTCTTCCTCTGACTCCACATGTCACCATTGTTTGGCGCAGGAGGGTGAAAAGCGGCTGCTAGCATTTACTAAGAGGGGAACAAAAGTTCATTCAGTGAGTTGCCAATCCTTTTGATAAGTGACTTCCTCTAATGATGTCATTTCTCTCTTTCATTCTTTCAGCCCTAACTGATTGACAAATTTGTCTCTTCTGTCATTACTTTTTCTATGGTTAGCTTGAAATCTTTAATCATTTACTTTCTTTTGAACCCATTTTTCATTAAAAATAGATAATCACTGTCTTTCATCTGATGCGCTAGAACTCAAGGAGATATGCAAGTTGACTGAAGAAAGAAATGCTGAAACTATGCCACAGAGTTTGAACCCTATAATTGGCACAGTTCCATATATGTGTGTCTATAACTTGTGAAAAAGAGGGAAAATAGTAAGTGTATTTTCCAATTTCCAATTGGAAGATAAATAGTGAATAAATGCAGGTATACCAATATTAGTACAAGGACAAAGAATGAGGCCAACAAGGATCAACTTGTAACTATTCGGCTATAGGGGCTTTTGCATTTACACTATATGAAGCACAACAGTTGAACGTTTAAACTCAAGTCAACATAATAGTTTTTGAGAGTAAATTACACACGTGAAATTCTATTTATCTGTCTATTTTCAAAATCAATTTACATCTTCGCCAAAATTTTGCCAAATTATACACACCTCCTGATTATCTTCAATCGATACAAAGGCCCAAAAAAGCGAGTATATGACACGAACCTTCCTAGAGTTTGAAGGAAAAAATGCATAACTTCTTTCGTTCCGAAATATGCACGTATCTCCCCTGCAAATAAAAAGGAGGTCTATGTAATTTTATTTTTCCTGTCGTGGAGGTACACGTGAGTTTTATAAATATAAGAGATAAATTTTTGTGATGTTTGCCAATATTTGGAATGGCCCCTCTGGTTTTATTTTTTGTTAAAGTGTGTGTTAATATTGAAAATAAAATAGTGGTATGTATAATTTCAAAAGAAAAAGAAAAAGAAAAACTCCAAGAATTTGTAGAACTTACTAATACTCTTGTAATATTCCTTTACCTTGCAGGAGTTTTCTTACAGAAAAGGCGATTATCTTTTATTTGGTTCTGAGACGAGTGGGTTGCCTCCTGAAGCCCTGCAAGACTGCAATTCTGAACCTTATGGTGGTGGTACTATCCGAATCCCAATAGTTGAAACTTATGTCAGATGTTTGAATCTTTCTGTAAGTGTTGGCATAGCATTATATGAAGCTTCCAGACAACTGAACTACAAGCAAATTCAAACACCTTCTGTAACAAGTACTGATACAGCAGAATCATTAATTACTGAGGACATTTTTGGTTGAAAACTGAAAATTACTACTGCAAATTATAAAACATCCTAACCAGGTGTATTTCATTCTTCCAGGTTGAGCATTACTTTTCTTGATCAATTCAGGTGCAAAGATCTATTAAATATAATGGGATGGGACCTAGTCAATTATAAATGTCCTGTTGGTCACGTTTTCTAGTGGGGTTTACTTGTTATATGTTTATATGTTTATTTATGACAACTTTTGAGTGTAGCATGTTGCTTCTTATCTTGTCTTTGGCTGGGTCTGAATCTAAGGTGTTCGAGTGGATCATTATTGGGACCAGGTCGAACGATGTGCCTCCAGCTTGGAGCTCATTTGGAACACAGAATGGGAGAAAAATTGATGAGAAAAAAGAAATCTTGAGGGTGGAAAATGTCAAGAGATATTAGTTAAGTGATGATTATAATAAGCATTGATTATATGAACTAAATACACTTGTTTAGACTGATGAGGTTTTGGGGCCTGTTTGGATGCCTCCAAAATCATGGTTTGGAAGACAAAACCATGATTTGGGTGGGATGTCACTCAAACAGTATCAATTTTTTCAGAACCTTGGTTTGCTCTGAAACCTTGGTTTGATGCGGTAAAACCATAGTTTGCCCAGAAGTGGAAATTTGTCGCTTTTGGGGACTGAAATTTGAATCAGTAGAGTGATAATGAAGAAGTCAGAGGGCCAACAGTATATTTGACCAAAAACACCCCAATTATTTTGTCAGCTCGAAATCACCCAGCGGTCACAAACATCAATTATTTCACCCATTACCCAGTGAAAAAAAAATCATTTTTCTATTAATTATATTATCTTATATATCATTAATTATGTTAGTAAAAATTAATTTATTAATAATTTTTATTTCTTCAAATCAAAATATATTATAAATCTGTCTCTCTATATAATTATCATATTAACTTATATCTTTTTTAGTAATTTGTATATGTAAAAAGTATTTCTGGTAACAACTATCCAAACATTCTCACTTTTCAGAATTATTTTTTACAAAATTTATTCTCTAGAAAACTATTTTCCAAACCATAGTTTGGTTTTATTCAAACACCCATCTTGATAGGGCTTATTAATTAAAAGTCTAGCATAGCCATAAACACCAGTTGTACCTTATGCTTCACACGGAATAGTTAAAATTGACCAAAACACGCAATTTGATCCTTTCACGTTGTTAGGACTTTATGTTATGTCCAAAACTTGGAGGGCACAGCTTCAATGCTTCATGTCATGTGCACTTTTTTTTTTTTGCTTTGTGAGGACCATTAATCTTTGGTCCTCCATTGTTTCCTTTCGTCTTGGATTTTCGCTCTTCATCATCCTTCAATCTCATCTTTCCGGTAGCAAGTAAACTCTCAATTTTAAACCAGACTTGCCTTTGCATGTGGTGTTGAAATGGTGTGCTTTCCTTTCTTTTTTTTATTCCCTAGCCTCTCTTTTAGTTAAAAGGGAAAATACTTACAAATGAGATCGAATCTGTAATCTCCTAGTTATGGAGAAGCGCCTATATTATTAGGTTACAGGGTCTTTGGCGGAATAGAGCGGTTTATCCGCCTCTTAAGCAACTTCACTGAGCTTCTCAGTTTGATTGTGTAGAGTTAATTTGTTAGTGATGAAAATGTTGTTATATTTTCACTTAGTTGACTAATTTTTCAAGATGCAAAACCTTTTTTTTTTTTTTTTTTTTTATGAAAGTCTTATAATTAAAACTGAAGTGGTAGTATTTTTTCACGATATTTTTTGCTAAGCATTAGTTTGCTTGCCCATCCTGTTTTATGCAATCCCATTGGTGCTATTTTAGTATAATTATTTATGATGTTATGAGAAAATTAATCTAACAATTTCTATAGTTTTATCAGGTCTCTAGAATTAATTTTATTCATCATCACATCACCCTTAAACTAATGGCATGCGCAAGTTTTATCACGGGAAGGACTAGTACTAGTAACTAAGCAAATAATAGTTAAATACAAATTCAAAATTTAATAATTTGGTGAAACCATAGGAATTAACAGATTAATTTTCCTTAATTTTATGGGAGAATTGCAATTAGGTCCCACTCAAGAGAATTAAATGCAAAAAGATCCCTTGAAATGATGAAATTATTCTGAAGTCCTAAGGAATTTTTTTGCAATAAATTTTATTTGTTTAATTACCAAATTATCCTTCTTTTTTTTTTTTAAACTTTGTATTGACAACTGAAAGAGCAGTGGTTGACAATTCAGGGTACAAGAATTGATAACTATCGCGGCTGGTTTGATAACGCGTTTTCTCAACATATCATATCATAAGTTGTCAAACCAGCCGCGATAGTTGTCAACCCTTACACCCTGAGTTGTCAACCACTGCTTTTTCAGTTGTCAATGCAAACTTAAAAAAAAGAAGAAGGGTAATTTGGTAATCAAACAAATAAAATTTATTGCAAAAAAATTTTTAGGACTTTAAAATAATTTCATAATTTCAAAGGATCTTTTTGTATTTAATTCTTTTGAGTGGGACCTCATTTTCATTTTCCCTAATTTTATTCTTAATAGCAGCCGATTGCCTCGAATGAAAGTTAAGAATTAGGTATGAGGAAATGTTAGATGGACCCACTTACAGCCAATTTCCAACTAATGATTGGATGAAAAGGCGGACCCATCCTTTGGATGCCATCACATGTATATAAACACCTTGTCGGAAAAATAATCATTATAAACATATCACAATCTCATACTTTATCAAGTTTATAAAATTTACCTGGATTTTACCCTATTTCGTGCATATGAGTATAATTTCTTTTTTTTTTTTTGGGTATTCGAGTATAAAAAATATTTTAACAATAGTACATAGTAAGATGCAAACTTAAGGCCGAAGAATAATAATGGAAACCAAAAAATAAACAATTTATTTGGTTTTAAGTTCATATTAACTTGCGCATTTTAGTATTAATTTTGATTTTCTTTGAATGTGTTAATGTTTTTTGACTTAAACCTGTATTCTATTTCATTATTGCATTATGGTAAGTCTGTTATCAAATGTTGTGTAGGCTATCCTCTGATAGAATACACTTTAACAATCAAAAATTAAATTTTATTTAATTTTTATACTTAATTTGGCTTTATTTTTCTTTTTGAATTTATCTGCATATATATCTTAATATTATTTGTGTTATGATTTAAATTGTCGCAATTAAATCATTATTCTGTGTTTTTCAGTCTATGTTTTTATCTTATTTTATTTCTTGTTGATTTTATGTTGTTAAACATGCATAATGAACACTAAATAGTCAAATTATACTCTCATCATTTTGCCACCACCAAATTTGGTCTAAGTTTTAAACATAAAAATTTTCATAAAAATGAATTCTTAAATAAATAGTCTTAAAAAGATATGGCTTCAATAACTTTTGGATATCAAACTTTTGAAAAGATTTAATAATGTAATTTATATTCTTAAAAGAATTAAAGCAGCGAGAGATGGCTCTACTTTTCACATCTTTTTGAGCAATTCTGCTTTTGTCATTGTTTTCTGCTGCCAATGAAACAAAAATGGTAAATAAAGTCTGAAGAGCACAAACCACATCACGTGAAATCAAATTAAAGGAAAAAAAAGAAGTGAAGAATAATAAATATGGATATGCATATGAGAATGCCTTAAAAAGGGTGCAAAATAGACTAAAAATAGTTAAAATTAATTCTCAAATTTTTATTTCAAAGAAGTAATATAAACTAAAAATTATAAATAATAATGAATAGAAAGACCTAGTTTCTTAAAAGAAATAAAAGCATTTATCTAGGATCTCAATCACAGTCTTATCCATATATAATTATATATATACACAAAGGAGAAATAAAAATAATAAATAAAAGGTCTATTATTCTATGCAACACTTAAATGTATAGAATAATGTACTGAAACCCAGAAAGGATGGGGCTTTTATGAAGGCATCTTTCATTATTGTGATCTCTTTAACATACCAGAAAGTATTTACACATTTCGAAATGCCTTATGAGTGGAATTATTATGTCCTCCACAACTTTCTTTTTAACCTTTAACATACTAATGTTAAATATTAAAAATAATAATTATTGGAATCTCTTGGGAAAATAATCATATAATATTATATTTACTTCAAACTCATGCACTCTTCTTCTTTAAGCTTTTGTTTGGCAAGTTGTTCTTTCACCCGAAGACACCTTTTATTAGTATGTTGTTTGTAGTTATATAGAAGCCTCATCGTATAAACATGCCTTAAGATTTTTTTTAAGAAGAAATTAGATATAATTCCTTCAACTTTATGTCATACTCCTCTGGTTCTATTTATAAGACATAGAGAGAAGTTTTTTTATCCTATTTATAAGCTACTTTATTAAATTTTTACTATGAATGTACTATATTGTCCTTCATTTATTATAGTATAGAGAGTTATTTATTTTGAAATGTGTATATACTCCTCCGGTCCTTAATATAGGACCCAATTGTTGAGTTGGTTTTGATTCTAAATATAAGACCTATTTATCATATTTTTAATTTTCTGTAAATTACCTTATGGATACTCCCTCAACTATAATCAAGTAGAAGAGGAAAATGGGATATTAAGAAAGATGATTATGGTATTTTAGGAAAAACGTGTCACGTTTTTTATAATTAATGAACTTACCTAATTTTCTTAATCTAATCAAACTAGTTAAATGGGTCTTATATTAAGGATCGGAGGAGTATTAAATAAGGATAAAGTTGAAAAGTTGTTATATTTTAATAAAGAGTTAATGTAGTTTAATGTTCTTCTTAGTTTATATAAAACATGTTAGAAGTGCGTTATAAATAAAACTAGAAGAGTATATAGAGAATCTTCTTAAACTTTTTAGAGAGTTTATATGCATATAATTTAAAACCAAGGGAATTATCTATACACACAAATACTCCCTCCGTTCCTTATTATAAGAGACGAATAACCGAATTACGTTGATCAAAAAAACAGTTAAAATTAGTTAAAAACAATCAATGTGTAAAAAGTATAATTTCTTTTCCAAAAATACCCTCATTAATAAGGAGAGAGAACGTGAGAGATAACAATAGTAAATTATTAAAAGAAAGAGAAGTGGGAAGGAGAGAGAGTGTGAGTTGGAAACAATAAATATGGGTAAAATAGGAAATCAACACAAAAAAGTAGAGACAACTTTTAAGTGTCTCTTATATATAGGAACATGCCATAAGCATCAAATGTCTCTTATAATAAGAAACGGAGGGAATATAATTTAACAAGAGTATATAATTGATGGCAGGAATTTATATATCTATATAGAGTTGAAAGTCCAGGTGAGTTGGTTATTAAATTTTAAAGCTTGAGTGAGTTATCTGTAAGTGGTTGAGAGTTCTGAGAAGTATTGAATAATTTAGTTTTTTTAACGTATAAAATAATTGATTGATTCAAAATTTTAATACTGTCTCTGGTCCTTAATATAAAATATCGTTTGACGTTTATTTTGATCCTAATTATAAGACTCCAATCCGTTTTGTCTATCATATTTATGTATTCTTTCCCAATATAGTCTTTCTAAAAATGGTAGTTTTAACCAATAAATTTGATTAGCAAGGATATTTTAGAAAAAATAACATCTATTTATTAAAAATAACTAACTTAACTTATTTTCTTAATCTCCTCAAATTAGTTAACTAATTCTTATAATTAAGACCAGAAGTAGTATTAAATAAGAAAAAAGGAAGCCTAGTGCAATCATAATAATGGAGGCGTTTGGCCAAAAACAAAAATCATAATGGAGAAGTCCTTGGTCATCATGTGAAAAGATAGGGTATGGCCATGATCTTGTGTCGGTGATTATACCCAAACCTCTTTCATTTATTAACCACAAATTAATCCACTCACTTAATTTTGTGTGTGTGTGATTTTTGCCCTTGACAAAGGTAAAAGCACTTTCTCATAGGTATAATTGTGGCTTCCATGTGTGTTAATCATGCACATTGCCTTTTACCTTCCGCTCTGAGCTTCATACTCAATTTCGTTACTCTCAAACTTTTTTTTTTTTAATAATAACGCACAATGATATTAATAAATAAAAAATGGCAGAAAAAAGATATGAATAAATAAAAAGAATTCAATAAGCTCTTGGTGGAAGACATACCCTTATTTCATTAGTGCTAAACAATATATCGAATAGGATTACTCTAAATAAGAGGATACTTATGTTTAGCAAAAAAAAAAAGGAAAAAAAGAGTACAATAAGCTAATATTTCTAAGGCGGACGAAATTTGGCGTTTGTCAAGTAACTTTTTTTGTTACCTATGCTCATATAAATGTATTTACATAAAACTTAAAATCAACCACATTGTCATGACAAAAAGCCCGCATTTTTTAATATTTTACAAATAATATCTCTCATAAATTTTAAATCACCTCTAGTCTCTAATATAAGAATTAGTTAAACGATTGAATTTGATCTTAAATATAATATCTTGGTCTATCTTATTTTCTATTTATTACACTCTAATAACAATTGATAATATTTAAAAAATAAATAACAACACATCTTTCTAATCATTTCTAATTTAGAATTTTAAAATTTTAAATATATTTTTCTTAGGATTTATCCTAAAATAAACCAAGGAAAAGTACAGAAAAAGATTCCCAGCAAGTTATTACAACTTTACAAGCAAACGTTTCCATTTCGTCTGGGAATTTCGCTCCCTAATTTTGTTTTTATCATTTTGTCATTATTATTCCTAAACCCCACAAAAGAAAATGGAGCATGGGAGTGAAAAGCTCCAGCAAAGCACTGAATGACATTGTAATTTTATGCATTTACTAGGGGTATTTCCGTCAATGAACACGTATGCTATTGGCCTATTGCCTAGCAAACGAAGCTATGGTTATACTTATACTCTTCCTTATAAGCATCCTCACCTTCTTCAGATATTCATGCACTCGCTATCGCTTCTCACTCTCAGAGACAACTATCCAGTACTCTCTCCCTCCGTTCTCTCTCTCTCTCATCAGTTCCCTCTACAGAGAGAGACACTGATGGCTTCCTTTCTGTTTCTGGTAACTCTCATTCTTGCCGTTGCTTTTTCCGTTCACTCTTGCCCTCCGTCTGACCGGGCGGCACTGTTAGCCTTCAAGGCCGCACTCACCGAACCCTACTTAGGTATCTTCAACTCCTGGACCGGTACAAACTGCTGTCTCAACTGGTACGGCGTCAGTTGCGACCCCTCCACCGCCCGCGTCGCCGACATCAACCTCCGTGGCGAGTCGGAGGACCCGATATTTGTGAAAGCTGGTCGCTCTGGCTACATGACTGGCACCATCTCGCCGGAGATTTGCAAGCTCGATCACCTCACCAACCTTGTTGTTGCTGACTGGAAGGCCATCTCCGGTGAGATTCCCGACTGCATTGTCTCCCTCTCCTCTCTCCGCGTCCTCGACCTCATCGGTAACCACATCTCCGGTGAGATTCCTGCTGGAATCGGGAGCTTGCAGCGGCTGACTGTGTTGAACCTGGCCGACAATGCCATATCAGGTAGGATCCCGCCCTCCATTGTGAACCTCGCATCACTCATGCACCTCGATCTCAGCAACAATCAGCTCACTGGCGAACTTCCCACCGATTTCTGCAAACTCAGTATGCTCAGCCGTGCGCTGCTGAACAAAAACCAACTCACCGGCTCGATCCCGACGTCCATCTCTTCGATGAACCGGCTCGCGGACTTGGATTTGTCCATGAACCGCCTGAGCGGTTCAATCCACAGCGAACTCGGTTCAATGCCGGTTCTTTCGACACTCAACCTGGACAGCAACTCTCTGTCAGGTCAAATCCCTCCAAATCTGCTGGGCAACTCGGGTATGGGCATCCTGAACCTGAGCCGAAACGGGTTGGAAGGGCAAATTCCGAACGTGTTCGGGTCAAAATCATACTTCATGGTGTTGGACTTATCCCATAACAACTTGAAAGGTCCGATACCCAGTTCGCTATCATCGGCCAAGTATATCGGCCACCTGGACCTAAGCAACAACCACCTGTGTGGATCCATACCCGTCGGGTCTCCGTTTGATCACCTTGAAGCTTCCTCCTTCGCTAACAACGACTGCTTGTGTGGGAATCCCTTGAAGACTTGCTAACAAGTGACCCGACCCGGAAAGTCACCTATCTGGTTGATTCTCACAAGCAAGTCACGGTCAAGCGTATCTGTGTTTGATTTTTGTTATATTAATACATAATATGTAATGTGTGATATATCTGGAAGTTAGGGCTGATATGTTACCCAGTATAAAATATTTTGCATTTTTTGTGGATGGGAAAAAAATTAAGAAAAAAGAATACTAGAGGGAAATTTCTCAAAATAGTAAAATTTTTCTCAATAATAAAAAATATACCATTTTGGGGAGTTTTTTTTAGTATTATTTCTTTCTATTTTCCTCTTAATTTTTCCTCCATCTAAATATAGTCTTAAAGTGGACTTAAGAAAGAGGAGGAAGGGAGACACGCAAGTCTGTTGGTGTATTAGTGTGTATATTATTGTCATTCTTAAGTTGTTAACTTCACAATGAAATTTGGTCAAAAAAAACTTCACAATGAAATATTTTGAAAGATGTTGAAATAATGGGCAAGTTAACTAAAGGTGGGTAATCTGTGAGCATAGGTCAAGAAATTGGATAAAGCTTTTTATTTTATTGGGTTTTCCTTTACTATTTGCATAACACGTGAGTGTTGCTACTTTATTGGGAACGTATGGAGGCTTGAATCTTGATATTTTGATTTTTTTTTTCCATGATAGTTTAATTTTACTATTCACTTAAAATTAGATTAGATAATGCACCTTGCTTTACTTGGAACATGAGATAATCCAATTAATCATGGTAAATAATACATATTTGACAAGTAAACATTAATTACTCTCCAAAAAAAATTTATGTTGTGGGTTAAAATCTTTTATAGAAGTGATTTATGTTGTGAATCCTTTATATATATATATATATATATATATTTGTTTTTCAATTAACAAACAACTTATTTCAACTAAATAGAACGATACATGGTAATATAGGCCTGCCCTTTAACAATGCTAGAACAAAACACTAACCAGAAAAACCTAAGCGATGGTAAGTTCATAATCCAAACTAAAAATGTTACACCAATTCAACCATATACAAATATGGAAAACACAACAAAGAGTGAAATTAAATGATCTCCATAAGTGCCTATGACGGCAAAGGCACCCCATAGGATATTGAGCCAGCAAACAAGTGCCTCATATCAAAGCCAGATACATTTTTTTTAAAAATTGTTTAGATGAAGTTTTAATAGTTTGAACTTATTTATTTATAATTTTATGTTATAATAATAGCTTTTTTAAAAAAATTATTAAACATGAGTCATTTAAAATTTAGTCTACTATTTGAGAATGTGTAGCAAAGAGAAAATCAGCCAAATACGAATTTGAGACATTAACGAATAACAAGAGTGAAAAAGAAAATTTATGGAGAGTGAAAAAGCTGTGAGAGGGGAGAAAAATAGTAAAAGGAGGTATTAAAGGAGCCAACCTAACAGGCTGCCTTTTATTATTATTTGCATTGAATTGAATGGAATTAAATCATGTGGGCATGGTCCCCTGCCTCACTGACATCCCCATTCAAATCGGTACTCTCTGCTCTGGCTCTCTACATGTGATGATGCTCTGCACCTATATTTATACCTCCCTCGGATACTTTCTCCTTTTTACTTAAGGACATAGTTTCAGAATATTTAATTACAAGAATTTAAATCAAGTCAATAAGAAGCAAATAATATCCATCAAACGAATTAATTGTTAGAATTTTAGAAAAAATATATCATATTAACTAATTTAACTTACTTCTTTAATCTACTCAAATTTTTTAATTATGTCTTATATATAGGACTGGTATCAACTCCCTAATTAGTTCATATGTTAAGGGCAGGAAGAGTATAAGTATATTCTTACCTTTGTAAGTTACAGGGTGCTAATGACCATTGCTTGCCAAATTGAATGGAAGAGACTGGATTCTTCTTGAGTAACATCATGCGTTCCTACTTAATGAATAAATAAGAACAGAGAGAATAATAGAAAAAGAAGCTGGAAATTGCAAATCCCAAATCAAGTTTGGTAACACAATTTTATTTGGTATTAACAAATCTGAATTTACAAATGGCAACAAATTTTTGTTGACATTCCTTGTTTGGCACTTACAAAATTCCAACTTCTTTTTTTGACATTGTCCCATAAGAATAACAATGTTATTTGATAATTCTATTAAAAAACACACACACACACACATCTTCTAAAACATGTATTCATATTTTTTGGGGGTCAGGAAATGTATTATTCCTGACAAGGTAACATTGGAGTTGAGAGGTGTGGGTGGGACTGTGGGAGAATTATAAAAAGAAGAAGAAGAAGAATGTTGAAGGAAAGCATAAGATGAATGCAAAAAAGTTAAGCGAACCCTCACAATTATTATTTGAAGAGAGTTATTCTGTTTCAGGCATCCATAACCACGTGCCTTTCTGGTTCTTAATTGAACACCAATTTGAATTAATTTAGGCTCAGAGCCCAGACACAGAAAACAATTGTTAGAATAATTAGAAACCAAGATACTCCATACAAGCGGCTTTGTATGGAATATTATGAAGCGAAAGTTGTATGAAGATTTTGCATTAGTGAACGAAAATAGGGAATAGTTATCAGAAAAAATTGGTCAAGAGTTCCATATTAAAAAATTAATTGTACAAAGGCACCAAAGAGCCCATATTTTTTAAGTATGCAACATCTTTTCAGTTATGTGTAAATATCATTTATATAGCTGAAGAAAAATTGCACCCATTAAAAATATATTGCACATGAATTCTTAAACAAGTTTGAAGTACTTTTGCACAATTTATTTCCTAATCAGGTACTTTTAACCAGTTTTCTACCTAGTCCACAAAATAAATGACAGGTGAAACTTTTTATTTTATTGATGAATCTAAAGTAACAAAGAGCATGTGAGCAGAACGCTGCAAACACATACGCATTTTTAGTTTAAAATTTCTGACAGGACATTTTTCCTCAGGCACAAGAACTCCCACCAACAAAAACTGGTTGAAGGAAGCTAACTTTTAAAGTTGGAAAATTGAAATGGCAATATAATGATAGTAATGTGCGGGACAGTTTGTTTATAATTCGGATTCAAACCCAATATTCCAAAATCCTTCTGGAGTCATAGGAGGAGCATATCTATAACGATGCCTGGAAACACCATCAAGATGTTCACATCGAAAATTCCGCCTACTACTATCAGGATCCTTACTCTCGTCACTTGGAAGAACAGCATCATAGAATTTCTTGCATTGTTTGCATTCAATTCCCTTCAACTTTTCTCGCTCAGCTTTCTTCCTCACTGGTTCAATGTACTTAAAACTCTTCTTGCTCGCATTCGGAACTGAAGGTTGCTTGCTTGGGGGACTGCTTTTGGCATTCATATCCTGTGTTTCATCATCTGAGCTGCTCATGCTAACGTCTCTCTGTACTGGCTCTGGCTGGTCTTCCTTATTTGAACCTCTATTTAAATTTGCTCTGATGTTCTCAAGAGGAGTATCGAGAAAATCATCATGTGGGTCATTACCTACTCGACTTTGGCGAGACCGGGTTTGTCTCCAAGAAGATGCAGGCCGCTTTGTGCTAGATGGAGAGGTCAATTTTGTGTTGGTGGGGTATTTTGGGCCACGATGTAAACTAGAAGAACGAGGAATGGTTTTGATTCCTCTGTCATCCTCGACTATTTCTTCCTTTACTTCGTTCAGATCGCATCCAGCAACAAAGATATCAGGGGTTTTGTTTTCAAGACCTGCTATAAATGAAAGCACATGATGAAAGATGAGCCTAAGATGTGCACATTCAAAATATCAACCAAAGATTTAGGCAACTGAATTTATGCATGTAACCCAGTTAGACAAGATGGAATGAGATCCACTCTAGAGCAAACATTTTAGATGATGTGCATTTTCGAGCAACTAATAATATCAATAGAAAATGTGATTACCTCCTAAGTCATCCTCTAAATTTTCACTCTTTACTTTTGCTAATTTATGATTATCTGTGGAGGTGTTTGAACTGGGAACCGCAAGATCTGAAATAACAAGCAATACAGGGTTAGGAGACAAAGCGCACTGTCTGGGCCTTGGTGTGCATCTTATGGATACAGCTTTGCAAAGCTACACAAGAACCACAAATAATTCAAACGACTAAACACAGGTAAGTTTTTTATGGGCTTACTAGCAAAATCTCTAATAAGAATTTAACAAATATTTTTTTTTTAAAATGCAATCAAAAATTATAAAATTATCCACCTGTTACATTTTGATGGAGATTGATAGCATACGACTAATAAACTGCATATTTTTCCCAATCCAAAATACCTGATAAGTCTACTTAATAGAATCAGTTAAACAATCAGAAGAAAACGAATATAACGGGAACATGAGAATTTTGTTTGGCTGGTGGGAAGTAGAACAATCAAATCTTACCTGATGCCACAATTGGATCCTTATGCTTGTCCAGATCACTTTCATTTTCCAGTTTGTCCCGGGGCAGCATATTTTCTGAGGTAAGACCCACCTTCTCACGAAGGTAATTGTGCTGAGATTTCAGCCTTTTATAAGCATCAGTGACATGCAACCTTTTCCTCTTCTCAGCCTGCAGCTCAGATGATATTGACTCAACTTCTTTAAGCACCCTTTGATATGAATCAACCCCTTCAGATGATTCCCCTCTTCCAGTACTCGATTTATGTGGCAGATTGAATTTCTCCTCCAAACTTCTCATTTTTTCCAGAAGAAGTTGTTTCTCCTTCTCATGCACATCCAACTTTTTCTTATTCTCCATCAGTTCTGAGCTCTGTACATCTATTTGTTTAACCAATTGTTTCTGCATTTCATCCTTTTCCTCGACCTCTTGTGTCTTAATACTGAGGTTTTTTCGAATTCCTATAGCTTCTTCACCCATCTCAACTATTTGAGCCAAAAGCTGCTTCCTCTCCTTCTCAGAACCCTCAATCTCAGAGGTCAATTCCAAGTTCTTAGCATGTAACGTTTCCCGCAACTTTATCTCTTCTGCCATTTTCTCGTCCTTCTTTCTTAGGCCAAGCTTGAGATCCTTTACTTCTTCCTCCAACTCTTTCACTTTGGCTATCGACCCTCTGGTCTTTTCAACATACTGGTTCAGTACCCCCTCCCTTTCCAAAATCAAAGACTCTTTTGACTGAACCAAATCCACCAAATTCTTGTGCAACACTAATCCTTCCTCAATTTCCTCACTCTTCTTCCCGATCTCCCTTTCCAGCTCCTCAATTCTGAGCTGTCTAGCTAGCAACTCCTTCTCCAATGGCTCCTTTACTTTGGCCTCCTCAGCCTTCAACAGCCGATTTTCCTCCAGAACTCGTTGATTTTCAATCCTCATTTTCTCAATCTGGATTAACAATTCATTTTCCTTCTCCTTCCACTGCTCTTCCAGAGATTTTCTGGCCTCCGAGTAAAATTTGTGAAGAGCTTTAGATTTTGACTGGAAATTGGGATAAAGCTTCCTACAAAATAAAAACTCTATCTGCGAAATCCTATCTTTAGCTTCTTGTATCGAAGCAACTAGTACCGTACTAAGCCCAGAAATCACTTTCTCATCATCGCCATCAAAGGGATACCCTAATTTCGGAGACTTGAGAGAGAGTTCCTGCGCATCCATTTTTCAATTGACAGACACATACAACAGAGAGGAGTTAAATGCGAACAGCGAGAACGAAGATAGCTTACTTTAAGGATTAATGAAGATTGAGATCAGTTTACAGCAACGAACAAATTTTTGAAGAAGGAAGGGTTCATGGTTTCCGGTTTCTGCTATAGTCTTCGCGCGCGAGCTTCTCCCTTTGAAAATAGCTTCGCGCGGAAGATTTGCTGCATGAAATGAAATTCGTTTCAGGTCATTTTCCATGATACCACCTCCCGTTATTAATATAAAACTTTGTTTTCAGCTCAAAAAATATATATATAATTTTATTTAACTTTTATTTTGGTTTTAAATACAGTACTCCAATCTATTTTATTTTCAATATTTATGTATTTTTTTTCAAGATAATCCTTCTAACAATGATAGTTCTAGCTAATATACTTAATTAGTAAGAATATTTTAGAAAAAACAACACTTATTTATTATAAATAACTAACTTAACTTATTTCCTTAATATTTTCAAATTAGTCAACTAGCTCTTATAATTAGAGCCGGAGATAGTATTCAATTTCTACTTCTAAATATTTTGTTAATAATTTAAACATATCTTTTGCAAGTTAAAATTTGTATAGAAATAATTTGAAAATCATCGCCTTTTAATCATATTTTAAAATAAACGAAAAAATAAGTAATTTAATTACTTAAATAAGTCAATACATTTATAAACTAAAGGTGGTAGCGTATACACAATCCTATCTTTATTTTATTAAAGTTGCATAAATTTTTTATTTCTAAAGGTGATACTAAGTCTTCTTAATTCTGTCCAATTGATTTAAAATTTCTTTTTATTCTCAAAACTTGCACCAATATATTATAAAAGAAATTGTATAATTTATTTCTTGAGTTTTCCTAAAATTAATGTAAAATTTTTTGTTTTGTTTTTTGAATAAAGATGATACATTCTTTTTTAACCAAAAAAATAAAGATGATATGTCCATTCAAAGAGAATTACGACAACATAGAGTTCTCTATCAATAAGCTTCCTTCGTTCTTCTCCATCTTCAAGCCAGGGTGGAGGATTAAATTCCATCTTCTCCAAGGATGTGGTTGCCCATAAAGAGCACCAAAACTAGTTACTTGAAAAAGTGACAATGACCAAAATTAACAAATGAGGCTCTAAAGTTCCAAAAGAATTTTGATAAAAAAAAGAAGATAAAAAAGCTAACGGCAGGCTTTTTCTTATCAAAATGCTATAAACAACAACAAAAAATACTTAAATGCTACACCATGAGAAGTATTCATTGAAATTCTATATTAGAAGTCATTTGCTGCATAAATAAGTTAAGAATTGTACAAAAATCATTTTTTGCTATGTTAAAAATTTGATAAAATTGAAATCATTCCTGGCATGAACAGTAAAATCGTTCACGTTAAGAACAATTTCACTTTTATCTATTTGTGAAATATTCTTGCATCTGAATTCAGCAACACCTCCTTCATAATACCATGGGAGTGATTTTTCATGTCAACTCCTTCCCAACGCTAGCCTGTGAAACCACAGTCATCAGTGCATGCTCTATATTTTACATGCCCATTCTTGCTTTCTCTTCTCCTTCTTGCTCTCTGGTTTCACTCTTCTCATTCTTGCAACATCCTCGCGTGTATTTACATTCATGTTAAGTAACCTATACTAAGTTTATGTTCTTAGCTGGTAAGCTAATCATTCAGTTAGTTATAATTTTGTTTCAGTGTTGTTGGGGAAAATCCAGTTCTGTATGACCATTATTTGTCCTTGTTTATTTCATTTATCACAAAGAATTGTTTATATGATCTTCATTAACTGTTCTCCCAGTATCAATTTCTCAGCATCTGATAATGAATCCAATTGTTTTAAATTTACAAAAAGAGAATATCTTTTGGTCTAAGACAGTTCAGTTGCCTTCCAATGTGTATTGGGTAAGCAACCTGCAAAAGAAAAGGAGGATGGGAGGCCTATCTGGGTCAGAAGATTGAACTGCAGGTTACTTGCTATGAACATGGAAATGAAAACATGTGAATGCCAAGTCATCTGTTCAGCTACTGTTGTGTGATGGCCATTTCCATCTGTAAGAATCATTCAAGCACCATCAAATCCATAAAAATTACCAATAATCACCACATGAACATGATCCATCCAAAAACTGATGAAATCTCTTTGAATCACGGATTATGATAGTACGCTTCTCTATCCGTGAGACAAACTTTGCAGTGCTGTGACAATCACGACAGATTCTAAGGTTCTTCATAACTACTAATGGCTCATCAGAGCTTTTAACCAAAAGGCCATATGCAAGAGCAATCTTCTCACTGTGCTTGTTGATCATATCCATTTTCACTTCCTCATCAACATTATGAAGAACAGATTCAGTTTCTGGCAAAAAGCCAGCCTCATGAATCTTTCTGATCAAGTCTTCCAGCTTTTCATGTATCTTGTCAGCATCAGGGTGAGAATAATCATCCACCACAAAACGATGGATTTTCTTCCCATGCTCAATAAAACTGATGCCAGGGCTTCTGATCAGACCTTTAGCCTTCATTGAAGCCCTCAATTTTGATGCATCATCCCATAAACCCGCAGCTGAGTAAATATTTGAAAGCATAATGTAGTTTCTAGAATCTAATGGATCTAATTCAATCATTTTCTCCGCAGCTTCTTTCCCCAGGTCAGTATTACGGTAAACCCTACAAGCACCAAGAAGAGCACCCCAGACTCCAGCATTTGGCTCTAAAGGCATGTTCTTAATGAGCTCATAAGCATCATTGAGCAGACCTCGGCGGCCAAGAAGATCTACCATACATGAATAATGATCCAATCTGGGTTGAACGCCATAAACATCAGACATGCTATGGAAGTAGTGCTTCCCCTCCTCAATAAGCCCTGAATGGCTACAAGCACTCAACAAATGGGTGAAAGTAACATGATCAGGCTTCATACCTTGCCTTACTGTCCTCTCAAACAATTCTATTGCTGTTTCTCCATGACCGTGCATCGCGTAAGCCGCGATCATTGCGCTCCAAGCCACTTTATCAGGCATAATAATCTCCGTAAACACCTTATGAGAAGCATGTAATCTCCCTAACTTTGAGTACAAGAGTAATAGCGAGGTTGCAATTGTAACATTTTCACTCAGACCGCAGGTGAAGGTTACACCATGAATGGCCTCTAGTAATTTCCCCATAGGCAAGTTTTCGCAAGCTTGAAGCAAGGCGACAATTGTTGCCTCGTCAGGCAAAAGTCCATTGTGCCTCATCATATTAAAGTATTGAAGAGCTTCTTCAGGGATCCCGTTTTGGGTACAGATAGCCACCATTGAATTCCATGATACCAGATTTCGTTCTGGCATTTCCCAAAATAGCCTGAAAGCAGAATCAAGACACCCAAACTTGCCATACATATTTACCAGGGAATTAGCGACCTTGGATTCCAACTTCATGCCCAATTTTACTGCATTACCATGAAGATACCGACCTTCATGCTGGGCTTTTGCAGAAGTACAGGCTGAGACGACGGGTATAAGCGTCAGCTCATTCATATCCAGTGTAAGTTCAGATTTCAACCTAAGAAATACATTCATGCACTTACCAAGGTCCCTTCTTTTTGAAAACCCAGAAATTAAAGAATTCCAGGAGATCAGGTCTCTGTGGGGGAATTCATCAAACAGCTTTTCTGCGTCATCTGCGAACCCCAGACTAATGTAACCAGATACCAACTGATCCCCAATAAAACCATCTCTGTAATTCAAAGATTTGAGCACTCGAGCATGAATCGCCCTGCAGCAGGAGACAGAATGTGAAGAATTCAACGCAACCAGCAGACTCGTAAGAAGAGATTCTCGTCGCGAAACGGTGTGAAATTGAAGAGAAATTCCAGAAAAAGCAGAACTATTTATCTTCTTGGGTGTTCGCATGATTTATTATTCATTGCGGAAGAGAAGAAAGGACCGAAAATTCATAAGCCATGGTATGGATCTCAGGAATAAGCTACCAACCTCTAACGGTTGAATTTCGCGCGCTACTAACAAATTATTTCAGCAAATGACACAAGCTGGTGATGACGTCAGCGGACTGGTCAACCCCTTGGCTTGACTCATAAAGTTTCAAGATATTGAAGAATATGCAGGGAAGAATAATGAGATTGAGTCACATATGCTTCGCCTTCTGCAAGTGTTTGAAGTGAAGCCACAACTGAGAATATCCCTTGGACCTCACCCCCAAGACCAAGCGTCTCAAAATTTGGAAACTTATTCAGCAATCCGAATGGGCAAATTTCTGAGTTATTATGTCGGAAACCTGTTCATGGGAGCATAGAGGCCATTTGGACGCAAGTGCGATCCATCATTCCGGACAGAAATTGTTGAGATTTGGGAGCCGTTCAAGAGAGAGGGAGATGAGCATAGGGAACACAAATGTTGCAGCAACAGATTCTGCAGAAACCTCATCCTCTGAAAGCAGTTGGATCACATCTGAGTGTCCCTTTACCTTATGGGAAAGATTCTGAACTCCTTAATGCGGATGAAAGTTTTTCCCTTGAGGTTGTTTGAGTAACAAAATTGAGAGTCTTGTAATGCAAGGGACTGCTTAGTTGACATGTTCAATCTATTTAGCACTCCAGTATCCTGCCCTTTTGCCATTGTTCTGCTCCCACGCAAAGTTTTGACCCTGTTCAATGTAAATATTTTTAACTAACCATCGACCATCATTTCAACAAATACATAGCCTTTAATCTCCATTTCAAAATTCAACTTTAGATATAAATTATGTAGCTCTTACAAAGTTTCTTGACGATGATGACGACGACGATTCTTTATTTCATTGCGTATGGGGTGATGAGATTTAAAAGTAAGTACTAAATAAACAATTTCCTTACAATAAATAACTCCCTTTTCACAAATATGTCTAGTGATTTATCTAAATTTACCCCCTTTTTCAATTCTTCCTCCATCCGTTTATTATTTGATTACGAGTTTGTTACATTATGGACAACTAAATGTCATATATTTAACAATTTGCCTTTAAATTCAGACATAACTACTATTAATTTTCTGATTGTTCGCTGGACAATCATTCTTTGGTACTCCAAAATCACATATATTAAAATAATCAAAATTTATTAAATGACTAATTCAATTGTAATCTAGATAATCTAAAATTCATAATTGAAATAAGAGTAGTCAAAAAATATAATTAAACAACCGAAGATATGAATTTCCCCCGACATTAACCGACGTGGTGATTTTTAGTTCGGGAATCAGGTCGATATGACTTACAAGTAGCATGCACTTTCCTATGTTCGCAACCAACACCACTAATTTAGAGGACAGAGAGATCCAAGAATAAATCCTTCATACGTCATGGGGAAAACAATTCGCCTATAGGTGCAACATCGAAAACGCAATTGATAAAACATAAGCATAGGAAATGTGGAACTTGAACGCTCTGCAATAGTAAAATCCCAACAAAATTCCATAATCCCGTCGTCGCAGGTAACAAAGGTGTATTCAAAGCAGTCAAATGTACCTCAGCAATTAAATAAAAACACAGCCAAAAATAGAGAAAGTAACTATCATCTAAAAGGGCTGGATAGATTAATCCTCTTCATCAATCAGCTTCGTGCCCAAACCTTTCAATTCTTCTCTTGGGATGTCTACAACAGTGACTAATGAGTAGAACTCTTCCTTGGCATCTTCTTCATCATTTCTCTTTCGGGCTACGCGGACACGAATTCTCCTTGGGACACTGCGGATTCCACCACTCCAGACATGCTTGTTAAGCTTGACATCCACCCTCACATCGGTTGTTCCCATAGCCTTCTGAGCAAACTTCCTAATTTCCTTTATTGCCTTTGGAGCCTTCTTTTTGAATGTGCTGCATGCAATTGGAGGGAAGAAAATAACGCATTAGACACAGAAAAGAACAACATTCAGGACTTGCAATTAGTAGGTTTACAAATAAATTCTTCTCCACAATGACCTTTCCCCTGAAGCTAACAAAAACGTATCAAAATTTAACTGAAGAATTTGATTGACATATCAACGTATCAAAATTTAACTGAAGAATTTGATTGACATATCAATGTCAGCAAGGAAGGAATGTAAACAAAGTGAACTATTTAGAACTGCTCATGTTATATGTCAGTCTAAAGCTCATGTTGCAAAAGGCCCAATCATCCAAGGACATGGGGTAATGGGGGCAAATTACTCCGGCAAAACTAACACCAAGACGAATGACACATAATAACTCCCCAGCATAAACAGGAAGTAATGTTGCTATCATTTACATTAGAATCAAGAAAGCAAAATAATACATTAGCACGAACAGGAAGCAATCTATTTAATGTTTAGAAGACACGCACTGCACACTTACAATAGATTGCTATAATGCCACATCAGTTCATCCTACTTGCCAAAGACAGCCACAGACAGAAAAACCATACTTGTCTCTAGGATCATTCTAGCAGCTGAATTGCAACTCGAGGAATGAACTACATTTGAAGTATTTCCCATTATTCCAGGTTCGAGCTCATAATTCACTAGGGTTGTTAGGCATACAAGAAGCCAAGTGCCTTATTAGAAGTCAAAGTGATCAACACATGCTTTGAAATTTCTTTCAGACTCAGAAATATTAGACGAAACGGAAGGAAAATAATACGAAATGATGCAATTAAACAAACTTCATCCTCCCACATTGCATAATGTTAAGATCTATAAAATTTTTAAGGTAAGGACGAATCACACAAGGGGAGAACGATAGACTACGTAGGCTCGCTACATCATAAATACATGTATTGGGAATTTGCGGACAACGCTAGAGAATTTAAGACTGTAAAAGCTACATGCCACCGAGAACAAGAGGAAAAAGGACCCCAAAACTCATTCCAATTAACTTAAACTCTGGCTCCAAATTTTGGAACAAAAATTTCAAACGAATCCGGTGGGATCACAGTAAGTTATGAGCAAGCAAAGAGATGCAAATGAAAGTTACCATCCATGCAAGCGCTTGTGGAGGTTGATGGTGTACTCTCTGGTAACGACCTCCTCCTTTCTCCCCTTTGCCGTCTTTTCTACCATGGTTGCAGCTCCGCGAGTCTCGGCCTACTGCGCAGATTCCACCTCCCACTCGGAAAACCCTAGTTGTTGCCGATAGAACAATATATAGCGTTTCTAGCAAATGAAAAGCCCTCACCTTTCCATCAAACTACCAATGTGCCCTTCGGTATTAACTTGGGTCGGATCAAATCCGTGCAATCGCTATGTGGCCCAAAAAAACCCCAGCTGTGGGAGAATCGCCACTACAATTGTCAAAGATTCATTATGTATATCAATATTGTATTTACACCAATATACTATCTCCTATCCTTAATAAAAAAAATTAATACACTAATTTAAGTAAATTAAAAAATTTATTAAGTTAGTTATTTATAATAATTATATATTTTTTTTAAAATACCTTTACTAATCATATATTAGTTAAAACTACTATTTGATTGAATATTTAACATATGCAATTACTACAAGAATTATTTTTTAAAAAAATGATAAACAAAATAAATTGAGATATTATATTTGAGACTAAATTTTCTTATATTACGAATCGGAGGTAGTATAGAATATCAAATATGACTCTACTAAAAAAAATAATATCAAATATTTCCTCTTTTATTAAAAAATATATAATGTCAAATATATTAATTTATTATAACCAAAAATATATATGTTAATGTCTCAATCAAATTTATAATGAAAACATAAAATTTCATACAATTTCTAAGTCATGATGAATAACGTAAGAGTTAGTTGGAGTTGAGTTTGATTTTAAGTACAAAGTTTTGAGTGTAATAATGATAATGATAGTGTTTGCCCAAAAGAGTGTAGCAACTATAGTTTTAGACATATTATGTTGCATGTTCTTTCTTTTAAAATTAAGGAAAATCCCAAAAAAGGTCTTTAGAATATGAAAAATACCAGATTGGGTCTTTAAATTTTGAAAATGACAGAATGGGTCATTGACCCGATCTGTCATTTGTGAAATTCAGGTGAATTGACAATTTTGCCCTCATTTATTCATTCACTACAATGATTTAAGGAATCACTATAAGAGTTTAGGTGTTACCTAGATTTGTGTAATGAATAACTACTCACTTTTTCATAGTCAAGTGTCTTGTTATTAACTACAACTAATTCTGTAATCACTAGAACAATGTAAACATTACCTAGATTTGTGTAGAGAATAACTACTCATTTTTTTCATAGTCAGGTATCTTATTATTGTCAAGTACCTTCTTATTAACTACAACGAATCTTGTAATCACTAGAACAGTGTAAGCGTTACCTATATTTGTTTAGAGAATAACTACTCACTTTTGCTCAGGGGCAAAAATGTTAATTCGCCTAAATTTCACAAATGACAGATTGGGTCAATGACCCATTCTGTCATTTTCGAAATTTAAGGACCCAATCTGGGATTTAGTATATTCCAAGGGCTTTTTCTGGGATTTTTCCTTAAAATTATCGTACTAAAATGAATAAAAAATTATTATTGTTGATCAATGTTAAATATCATTTTTATTTTTCATATAAACATATCATTAGCTTATATTTTTTGGGTTAAAGTGCATGTAGCTCTTCAAAATATTTTTCTTGGTATTGTATTTTATAATACATTTAACATTCTGAAATATTTTTTTTGTACATCCAACACCCTAAAATATTTTTTTGTGGACCTTCAGAACCCAAAGTATTTTTTAGCGCATTCAACATTAAGGTTAAAAAAATGCTTCAAGCTGCTAGACACCCTTAAAAAATATTTCAGGATACTGGATACACCCAAAATACTTCGGAATACTAAATACACTTGAGAAAATATTTTAGGATGTTTAATGCATTTTAACCCTATCTTTTTTAAGTAATCTACATTTACATATGAAAATGTAATTTCATTACAATCATTTAGACATTTTCAATTTATCAATGTTACTTCTTTCGCATGGTTTATTCCACTTAAAATCTATTATCACTTTTTAACCATTTCTTTTCGGGATTTATTCTCCAAAACCTAATAGCATCACCGCATGTCCTCGATGCCGATATAAAGATATTTATAGATCATCTGCTAACAAATTTTTATGAAATTTCAACTCATGATTTTGTGAATTATAAACGCACGCTTTGTCAACTGTTGAGAATTTTTAAGACGTTATTTTGAAATTTTGATCTCTTGATATGAATTTTTTGAATGGCCCAAAACCATGAACCTGCATGTTTGCCGGTTTGCCTTGGAGCAGATCTCCCGGGTCTTATTTAACCCGCCCAAAGCTGCACAGCTAAAGCGCAAATTTTCGATTTTAAGCAAAGCCTTCTCTCGCCAACTCTCCCTCTGTGCGCGCTCCACAGTCGGTCTCCCTTTGCAGATAGCTTCCGTTAGTGTATGTGTTGTGTGGATTTCATTTTAGCTTTCTGTTTCTATTTTACGATTTACAATTCAATTTTCGCTGTGATGCAGAAGAAATTCAATAGAAGCCACCAAATCCTACTGAGGCATGGTAAGTTTATCTGGCACTGATTCGGGAAAATGTAAAAGCTTGTGAAGAAGCTATTGTGTTGGTTCAGGCGCTTCTCCTTCGTTTTTTTAGGTTTCTGGTTGCTTTTCCTTTCCTTAATTGTTGGGTTTTATTGTATTATCAGTCGGGTAGGAAAGAAACTGTTCTGGACCTGGCAAAATTTGTGGACAAAGGGGTTCAAGTCAAGCTTACTGGTGGCAGACAAGGTGATCCAATTTCGTCTTTTTTCATCCCTAGTTTAAAGCCATGTGGTTTAATAGACTTGGCCGTGAAGTTTAATTGATTTATGGAGAAAAACCTATTTTGGTTCTTGAAAGATGGTGTCATTATCAATTTAATACTTCATTAATAGTTTATATCACTTCGATATGATTCCCCACCACCAACACCCCCCCCAAAAAAAAAAAAACTCTACATTTTTCTTGTTGGTCTCAATGCCATTTTACTATCCAAGAAATTTAACACACACTTTTTGGTACTAAAGTGACACAAAATCTCTGCAGTATCAATATTTAGAGCATCTTTGAGGACTAAACTGGAGTAGTTGAATATTTAACTGGCTAAGCAGACTTTGTGAAACATACGTGCTTTTTCAGCGCACAGTTTTCTTGAGGGCTCGCAATCTCCTATCGCTACAAACTAACAATATGGGTCTAGTTCTCTGTATATGAGTGTGTTGTCCTTCGCCTGGGACTTAACGTCCCTGAATACGGTGACTTTATTTGAGGACCTGATTCATTTGCTTCAACTTCATGCCTGAGTCCTTCTTGATGCAAAATTCTATTAGGTTATTAGAATAAAATCAATGATAAACTATGTGAATAGGTTTTATTAGAATGCATTGTGTTATATGTATCAGTATATTTTTCTTTGTAACTATATTTTTGCCACTCAATGTTATGCTGTATTCTCAATTAAGTTATCGAACACATAAATTAGGCTTACTTTTTTTGTTCATATCAACTTTTTCGTCGATTAATATGCTGTTGCTAATGGAAGCAGAGGAACTTAAGCCGTATGAATTCAGATTATGAGGGATCGATTAATAAAGTAACAAGTGGCAATGACTTTATTTGAGAAAGACTGCATTTTTTGTGGAACAAAGTGTTAGTAACTTCTCCTATTCAGCCTTTTTATATTTAATTTGTGGCATTGCAGTGACAGGAACTCTAAAAGGTTATGATCAGTTACTTAACCTTGTCCTGGATGAAGCGGTGGAATTTCTAAGAGGTAGATATTGTCAACACCTTATTTTGCTTTTCTTGAGTTATTAACACACAGCCACACACACAGTCCCCATATATATATATAGCCCTAATAGAAACATGTGAATCAATAGTTTTATTGAGTGTTTAGATTCGGAATTATGTATTCAAGTTCATAAATGCAACTTGTGCATCTTTCTGCATTGAGTTTGACGTGTTCTTTTTGTTTCAAAAAAAAAAATTGCAAATTGTTGGTCACTTCATTTCTAATCAAAAGGTCACTTGTACAGTAGATTGATTAAAACGTATTTTTTCTGGCATAAGTCCATAGCATATTTTGTTAATCTTGAAAAACTTATGCCATTGTATGTCATAAACAAAATGCATTTTGTTTTCTCTTTTGCTGCAGATGCTGATGACCCACTGAAAACCACTGATCAGACCAGACGTCTTGGCTTAATTGTAGGTTTCCTCCTATGTGGTTATATTATTATCACATGAACATCAAACTTAGATCTTCTGATAAATTGTAGTTTACGGGTGAATTGACTTGAGTCAATGAACCATTTATTTGAAGCCTGCTAGTGGATATTTTTCCTTAGTCAATATCTTTTAGACATAAAGAGAGAAAAAGGGTACTCATTTCACAAATAGATGAATCATGCATCTTGGTTCTACAAGCTACTTTACCAAGAACAGATGGAAATGGCTTATTTTATATTAGGAAGAATAACATAAATGAATAGGGGGTAGAACTTGAAATTATTTTTTACGTCTGAACCTTGATGGGAAGTTTTTGGCCAAATGGTAGGGGCTTCTTGCCATTTGTCTATGAAGCATTGTTGGGAAGGAAACAGCAAAAATGTTATGTTGTTAACTTGGAAACTTAAAGTCTGAAACTATTGCTTCGAATGACCAAACTTTGATGGTATCTTTCAGACCAATGATTGATTATGGTAGAGTATGGTAGATTTTGTTGTTTTATCATGCATAATTAATAGAACTAAGCTCTATTTTGACGCCATACCATCCGTAAGCTGTCAATGTTATTAATTTCACTCTACATTATTGATAATACCCTTATCCTGACTAGTTATAGTCTTATAGAACATAAACGCAATGCTATCAAGAAATCTCGCATCGTCATTTTAATTATTTATGCTTGCAAAATCTAGGTAGTGCCTGTATAAACTAATCAACTTGCTTTCTTGGATCTGACAATAATGACATGGAAAGAAAACAAGAATAAAGCAGCAAAATGAGCTTCATAAAAGATGCAACTCCTAGTTGTTATATTTTTCTTCTCCGTCCAGCCCTTCCTCGGATCCAACAACTGCTGAATAAGAGCATTTCAAGGCAGTTCATTTGAGTGTGTTAAGGAGCTGCAGGGAGGAAGAATGAAAATTGCTTTGATGTGCTTTTCTTTGGAGGAAAAGCCAAGATCACCTGTGTCTGATTTTGGATATGTTAAGGGTTTCTGAGAATGAAAAGCTGGGAAGAAATTGATAAACTTTACTTATTCTGAAGCCACTAGAGAGAACTTATGGTATTAGCATCCTGCTAAATTTGAAACTCATAACATTGCATGCACAAACTCATTTTAAAATGATTCTTATCTTTGCAGTTTCTATTAATTTTATCAAGCTTAACTTCTGGAACGCCTATGACAATACTTTACTCTGGGGACTTGACTGCTTCTGTTGTACTGCAGGTTTGCAGGGGAACAGCTGTCATGCTTGTATCCCCAACCGATGGTACAGATGAGATCGCAAACCCCTTTGTGCAGCCAGATGGGGCCTAGATGTGAGATATATAAGTAGTTGTTTTTCTGTTTTGTGCTGATTTAACCATGTGCCCCTTTAATTTGAACCATTTGGTGGTCTGATCAGCATTTAGTTGTCTATGTGTAATTGGATGTGTTTAGTTGATGAAGCACACTAAAGGATAGATGGGTAGACATTGCATGATCTTGTTCTAATTGATTGCCTTGAATTCCCTGTGACATTACCTTTTTAATTGTCACTTGACTATTTGACGCGGAATATTTGCTCACTGTGTTGAAACATGGGAGATTTTGGTTTTTACTTTTACTCCTTGGTGCTAAACAAATATTGAGACCTGTGTAATTTTCCCTTTTTCTTGAAGAGAACATGATCCTCCATTATTTTCATAGAAAGGGAAAAAATTATTGTACATATGAAAATTATCGTGTGTCTGAATAAAATATAAAAATATATATCTTGCATTATATATCTCACTTTTGACGTAATGAATGAGGAATATCTTTCTAATGCTATAACCAAATCAAGCTTAATGCTTTTTTTTCCTTTAGCAGTCTGTCTTGTTTCTGAGCATGGGGAATAAAATCCAGGTTCTTTTCTGATGTATCAAATCCATACTTTCTTTTTATGATGAGTTGATTTTGTTTTTTTATATTTGACTTCCGGTTTGGCATACCCCTTTAATAAAACATCACATAGTTACCCTTACTTTGTCAATTAAATGGGATCTGCCTTGTCAGTTGGAATTCTTTATCTTGGTGTAAAGGTCAATACACCAATTACTGTAAAATACACACACTAGTGGAAGCATGCGCTTCTTTCAAGTTGGAAGTGGGCCAATATTCAATTGAAAAATGGAACCCAAAGCTCAAACTTCTATGATTGCATCTTTACACCCACTTCATTTCTTTCTTTGCCCATCATTTCCCCCCTCCAAACAACTTTCTTCTCACGGTCCTACTTTCTTCTTCCCAACAACTCTCTTGTGATCTCCAAATGGCCAATGTGTTCTCTTAATGTCAATAGCTAATTGCTTCAGCGGTAATACCGCCTGATATGTTTGGATGAGCTTTCAAGTTCAGACCTGGCGTTGACATGTGTGTGAATACGTGCTTAATTGTATAATATAAAAAAAATGTGTTCTCTTAATAGCCTCCCAGTGGATGTTCTTTCTTATATCATATAAATAATCGTCTAAACATTCATGCACCAATATATGTAAATATATCATTGACAATTTCGGGTACCATGATATGGTAAAATGGTTTCAGTTAGGGGTGAGTATTCGGTTTTTCGGTTCGGTTATCGGTAATAACCGAATAACCGAATAGAGTAAATTTTAAACACCGAACCGAAACCGATTAACTGAACTAACCGAAAATTTCGGTTCGGTTAACCAATTAACCGAAATATATAAATATGAAAAATGATTTTAAATTAAAAATAATAATAAAACACAATTATAACTATTAATTAATTAATATTTCATCATTCTATGTTATTTATTATAATAATATTCATTATAACCATATTTATTGAATATAAATATATTTAAAAATTCACATATACCCACATATATATTTATTATAATAATATTTATTAAATATAAATATATAATATATTTATTTCGGTTATTCGGTTATAACCGAAATTTTTTTTCTACTAACTGAACCGAAAACCGAAACCGAATTATTTTAAAAATAAAAACCAAATATATAATCGAAATAACCGAACCGAAAAACCGAAATTAAATTCGGTTCGGTTCGGTTTTCGGTTATGGTTCGGTTTTGCTCACCCCTAGTTTCAGTCATTACTAGATTTCTTTTGTTTATCAGTTTTTATGTCTTTTTTTTTTTTTGTGGCTTTATCTCACGTGTAAATGTATTAACAAAATGGAATTAATTATTTCCCCATCTTAATATACTGTGTCAAATTACATCTTCCATTGATCCTTCCGACTAAGCTAAGATATTAATAATTATTACACCGTAGGAAGAAATTGCATAATTTGGATCACTTGTTTATTTGGCATGAAATTGATGTCTATATACATATATATTCCCAAAAAAATATCGATGTATATAAAATAAAATTTATAATAAATCACATCACTCACATGACTAAATAATATGACCATTTTCGTTTGCCCAACTTATTTTTCAAAATATAGTGTACTACCTCCGGTCCTATTTATAAGAGTTAATTGACTAATTTGAGGAGATTAAAGAAAGAAGTTAAGTTAGTTATTTGTAATAAATAGGTGTTGTCTTTTCTAAAATATCTTTACTAATCAAGTATATTGGCTAGAGCTACTATTGTTAGAAGGACTATATTGGGAAGAAATACATAAATATGAGAGATAAAGTGAATTAGAGTTTTATCATTAGGGTCAAAATAAAAATCAAACAAGATATTATATTAAGGAGCAGAGATAGTAATATTTTTTGCACAATGTATATTGAAGTATCTGCTTCTCATGGAGCAAACACCCTGTAGTCCCATCACAGAAAAAGTGAAAACAGAATAAAAATTGCATGAGAATCTCTTAAATTTTGTTGAAATTATGAATTACTTTATTTTTAAACGTGATCAAGCCGCTTCTAAATTTTGTTTCAATAATACACAATTTCTATTGTCAAAAAGATTTATGCAATTTTTTTAAAAAAAGAAAAATTTTACGATGTTCTTTGTGAATTTCGTTGAAATTATATAGCCTTTTATTATAAAATTAAAAGGATAAAATTGCTTTTTATAATTTCAATATAATTTTAGAAAAAAATACATAAATTATTTAATATTTTAATAGCTAGATAAAAAGTAGGCAAATAATTTTATTAGTGGGGTGGGTGGATTTTATCATCACTTTGATTTAAAAACCTCCTAGCTTAAGTGCTTCCCCACATATCTTTTCATTAATTCTTTATGCCTTCTATGCAAAAAAATCTTTAATAAAAAAAGGCTTGCATTACACAAAAAAAAGGAGTAAGAGACAAGAACCACGACCCACCATTAGCACCAAATCATGAATTAACAACACGATCATGATTAGTAAATTCAGTGACACCTAATTATTCTTTCATTGTTTTTAATATTTTGGAAATTGGAATCCTAAGTATACTTTCTATGATGTTATTACACTATTTCCAGCTACCAATTTCTTTATTATTTTAAAGCATATGGGATTATTTCTTGGTTAAATTATTCCCAAAGGTCAAACTTATGAGTTGGAGTATTTATTTCCAAGGACTCCTAACAGTAAATATTACTTTCACGGGTAATTAATGCTGTTTGTGTAGCAAATAATAGTAAAATATCATTCGACTTGTAAATTTGCAATATCTTAATGATAAATATTTATAGTTTGAATAGTAAATTTGTACTTTTTCCCATCAATTCTTTTTAAAAATGGTTTTGATGGAATATTGGTACTCCTTTCAGTCTTATATATAAATTATAATTTTTGAGATAGAGTTGGTACTTTTATAAATTATAATTTTTCCTTATATTTATCTTGTCAAATTGATGAAATGTTAGTATTTTTCCTTTTATCAAACCTTCCTTCAACATATGAAGGTCATATTAGATTCACTGATTCAATAATTCTTTTTTTGTGTATTCATTTTATGATTAGCTGAATTTTTTTTAACTATGCATTGAGTTTCTTTCTTTAATCTCTCAATTTTTTATTTGCATTGAGTTTTTTTCTTTAATCTCTCAATTTTTTATTTGTACATTTAATTAAATTCGTTGTTAATATTTTTGTTTACTCAAGTATGACAGGTGATACCTTTGTGCTTTTTCAAATATCAAAGGGCGTTTGTTTAGGGCACTAAGGAATATGATGTCTTGTCAAAATGTCCACTATTATTGGTGTTGATTAAGTGATATATTTAATGGTAAAATTGGCCTCAGCCGTTAATGATTTAATTTTGTGTTTTTAAGTTCAGTCTCTGACACAGGAAAATAATAGGCCTAAATTTAATCATGACGTTGGACGAGGAAAATGAATATGCTTAATAATCAATTCCATTAATTATTACTTATGTCATGGCGTCTGTCTGTAATGTTTAAAGAAATTCAATAAATACAATTTATTTAGTTTACCAATATTAATGGATTACCCCTCCGATTCTTGATATAAATAGCTTCTCCCATGTAAAGGAATGCATTAAATTGACAATTTTTTAATTTTACTCTTATTAGAATTTTTTCCTTACATTTACAAATTACTCTCATATCTTTTCCATCTTTCCCCTCTTTTTAATAAAAATTAAATAACAGTAAAATTGAAAAAGTATTAAATATGTTATAAGCTACTTAAATTTAGAACTTCATTTATGGATGGCAATAGAAAAAAAAACTATGGACAAGTGTTTTAAACAAATAACATTATTGATGAATAACACTTGCTGGATACTAAATATAAGAGTTAATAAAAAAAGTTTATTTTTATCATAAATATACAACCTTAATTTATTTTATTTTACAAATTTATACTTTTTTCATAAACTTTTATATTGATTACATATATTAAAAGTATTTTTTAATCAATGAAATAACTTGTAATGTAAATGGTAAAAATGACGCTTTAAGAAAACCAACACTTAGTTTTTTTAAAATAAATAATTAATTTAATATTTTTAAATTAATTATCTAATTTATATTTTTGGCAAAAAAGCCCCTATATTAAAGACACTAAGTAAATTTTTATATCTTGCGTCCTGCAATCACAATTTTTGGCTACAGAAACATAATAACACTAAATAATTGTTTTGTTATTGATACTCTCTACTCATACATAATTATACGTAGATTAATATTTAATTTGAATTCATGTGAAATAATTTTTTATTTGATCCGTGTTTTAAAATAGGGTTAATACAATTTTTTTCCTTAAGTTTGTCTTCATTTTAGTTTTAGTCCATGAAATTTCAAACCATAAATTTTGATCCATCGAGTTTCATTTTATTTAAAACATAGATCCCTACAATTCAATAAATACCTCAACTATTTTGTTCTTTAAGGGATCAAGATCTATCATTTGAAATTTGAGATATCAAAATCAAAATAAGGATAAATTTGAAGAACTAAAGATTATATTAACATTTTAAAATAAATGAAAACACATCACATGATACTGAATCATAGAGATGCCACGCTTCCCACTACGCACTTAAACATTTCATATAAACCCTCCCAACACCCCCCCCCCCAAAAAAAACCCGGGCTTACTGGTAAGTTATATAAATCCGAAAAAGGTATACATATCAAGAAAAATACCATCAATATATATTTTTTTGCCCTCGGAAGAGCATCAATATATGCTGTACTGTATAATTATAAAAACCGCTACCATCAATTAATATCAATATCATATATCAATTCCCTTAAATTTCTTTACAAGGTCACGGATAATTTTACTTTAATTTGTGTAATGAAGATTTTGTCAGCAAGCCATAGATTAAATTTATATTTATCTATTAGCGTTTTTTTCCTTTAGGAAAAAAAACTGGCATACTTATCATATTTACAAAGGAAAAGCCGAACCCATAACATCATACTTAAAAGGGACTTCAATATGTGCTCAGTATCATTAGACTTTCTTAGGGATTAAATTTGTATTTTCCTATTCACAATACAAATATTTTGATCCCCGATACATGTGACTCGGAGAGTAAATTAATACTCATTTGTTAGTTTTGTCTTTGTAAATAATGTTTAATTGCGACTCATTATTTTTTCTATCTCTTTCACAACTTCATTTAATTTTAATAAATTATTCGAAGTGACTAATATTATAGATTAGAAAGAGTATTTGGGTGGAATCTTTTGAATGCATCATATACACAAATTATACCAAGCACGTTAAATATCATGTCCTGGTTCAATTCTTGAGATGGTGTGTACGAAACAAACATTGTGGGGAGATGTTCCTGCTACAACGCCTAACAGTATCCCGAGAGTTTAGTTCGTCATCATTCGGGTGAAAAGATACTTTAGGCAACAAAAAGAAATTATACTACATTTGATCCTTAATATAAAAATTAGATAATTAATTTATGAATATTAAAAAATTAGTTAAAATAATTATTTATAATAAATAAAGTTGTCTTATCTAAAATACCTTTATTAATAACGTGTATTTAAATAAAAATTATTTAATATTTATAATTACTGAGAAATTATTAATAAATATGAAAAAGAAAATAAATTAAAATTTATACTTAAAACTTAATTAAATTAGTTTTTATATTGAGGGATGGCCAGCTGGTGGTCTCCTTTTGAATCTCGAACCGCACCATCAATAACAGCCGTTGGATCACGACAGCCCTGTAGATTTCCACTTACTCCTGGCATCCCCTTATTCACCAACACGTTCCTGTTCCTTTTCTCCTCTCTTTTTTTTTTTTGGTAAAAAAAGTTAATTTAATTTGAAACACAAGGCAGACACCCCAAAACGAAACCCAAGTGGCTTACGCATCCAAATCCTGATTTCCTTCTTTTTCTTCAATCTCACTCGCCGCCTCGCGCGTCATATTTATCACCCCGCCTTTTTGCAGCCCCTCCAAACACGTGGCATATCTTTATTGGCTATTAAAGCACCCGTCATTGTCACGAAGTAAATACCGCCCCCCTTCCACTCCAATATCACGCGCTACATCGCATGAATCTATTGAGCAAAGATGGTCCCACACACGTCCCTCATCACTATCATCGAAAATTCATTTTAAAAGTACAATCAAAATGACGATTGTACCCCCGCAACTTTCCCCAAATTTCCTTTTCCACGCCCCGCTCTTCGCTGCGATTATTCCCGATTCTTGCAAGGTGACAAGCAAATTAAATTAAAGTTTTTGAATACGAAGGAAAGATGATAATCAAACTAAGGGAAAGCCCACAATTATCGTAGTCGTAAATCACAATAATTTATCATTATCAACCCAAAACAAGACCCAAAAAGAGGAAAGAAAGGTAAAACAATCCAGAAAAAATGATCATAGATTGATCGAACACGGACGATCTCATGGAATCGTCTTCGGTAACAATCTCTCTGTCTCACACGCTAAAACATTGATGTTCTGCTAACATATCTATTATCTCCTGCGACAGAGAGAAATGACGGGATCGGACCTCGATCCCGTACAGATGGTGGATGATCGTGTTGTTGAGTAATAATAATCTATCAGATTCCTTTGGTTTCTGCAGATTCAAACCTTCACAATCTTCGCCGCTTTTACCACCGGATTTTCCCTCGCGATCGCCTCGCGTCCGGCGGCTTTGTAGTCGTAGCTGCAGTCGTGTCGATCGGAGTACCGGTGCTCAGCGCAGAACAACTCGCCGCACCGGCATCGGAATCCGGTCAAACCGACCTTCCTTCGGCATCCAGAGCATCGATTCACCACCCGTTTGGCTTCAGACGGCGTCGTGTCGTCCGATTTCGTCCGATCTGATAATAGATTCTGCGTCGGCTCCTCCTCGGAAGGGTGCGACCTCTTGGGCGAGCGGGAAGGGGCGGATCTAGAACTTTTGTCGTCGGAAAATTTAGGAGGAGGAGAAATCCCGGTAGAGGAGGTCGTCGCTGACGAGGCGGCAGCGGCTGTGGTGGTGAAGCACTTCTGGCACATATTATTGTTGGCCGGATTACCGGTAACCCCGCAGTTGTTAACGCAGGGGGTGATGGTTTCAGGAACCTTGAACTCGGTCTCTTCCTTCTCCGTTTTCTGAATCTGAACCATGATTTCCCTTCGATGTATGCAAAGCAAAACACAGAGAGAGAAACTTGGGGAATTTCTGCTTGGAGGAGAAGGAAAAGAAAGAGGGGAAGGCAAAGGGAATGGGGGGGAAAGGCTGGGAAGCAGAGAGAGAAACGGGGATTTGAAGGGGCTCTGAGGTCGGTAATGGCGATGGAATATGGACCTCATAGGGACGCGTATCAATATTTTTTTCCCTGCACAGTTCAGAAATTACAAAATTACCCATGGGGATTTGGTGAAATTTCTTGGGGATTTCTTGCCCCCAGGGGCTTTCTCTGACGTGTTCGTGTCGTTGTTTGAGGAAGAACTATCATGGCCATTTGCCATGCCCAGCTGGGTCCTGTAGGGGAACTTGCCCCTCTCAATAATTCCTGGTTTTCTGATTTCAGACATATATAATTAAAAAAATTAGTAATAATTCTAACAATATTGATTTCTTTTTTGTGGAAGCTACTATAAATTTTAATTACTTTACGTTTTGTGATAAAAAATTACTGCTGGTATCAGCAAGTTGGGAGATGTAAAAACATATTTTTGGACTCCAAAGCAAAATTTAATATGCTACTCGTTCCAATCTTATTTATAAATTTTAAATGTAGAAATGACTGTAATAGATTTTATAAGTTTTAATTTTGATTTGTCTTAACATTTAATTCATTTTTTCTATTGGCAAAAAATGTATCTTTTTTAATTTTATCCTTAATTATTTATTCTCTCTTTTTTGCTCTCTGTTTATATTTCTCATATATTATCTTTCATCTCTTTCTCACTTATTAGAAGCATGTATTTGAAAACAAAAATATATTTTTAATTTATTTATTACATTTAACTAATTTTAATTGATTGTTACTTATTTACGAATTAGTTATTTGAAACTTGTAATAAAGATGAAGTATTTTTTCCTAACAAAATAATTGACCTTTTTTTCAGCTGCCATGTTCCCCTGTTTCACTAATAACCGTGATTTGGATCTTCTCAATTAAGCATCTCTTAATCGGGTTTTAATTAATGGATATTAATCATTAAAGTTGCGCTGTGATGGTATATTAAAGAAAATGTTTCAATTTTTTTACGGAAGTAAATAATTTTGTAATTCCTCTGTCAACAATTCAACACTACTGGATATAATCAGATGATTAATATTCCTCCATTAAAAGTTAACTGAGTGAGGCTCAATTAAGGTAATGTCAAGTTCATTATAATCATACCTATTTTGTTTTTTTTAAAATAAAAAACTCTGTTGCATTGCATGAGACAATCATTGAAAGCTGATATGAATTTTGATTTTTTTTAGTTCTTAAAGTAGGCTAAATAAATAAATATTCTAACACTCCTAGATATAATATATATACATATATATATATATGGTTTTTAGATCAATTGGCGGAGACAATCATTGGAAACTTGCTATAAAAATAAGTAATCCTTTTTATAATAGGTTTTTAAAAAAGAAGAAAGAGGAATCTCATGATAAGAGGGTGTTTGTCTGGCAAAACGAAGCAACAGAATCAAAGGAGGATATGAAAATATGTTTAATTGTTTATTAAAAGTCTTTGTATTTATATTATAATTTTTTCGATAAGGTGTGTTTATATCATATTAATTAAATACTATATATGTATTCATACAAAGCAGGGAATGAAGAGCCATGTGCCGAAAGTATGTGACTGTGAGAAGTCCTCAAAGGGGCGATATGAACAGTGAACCTGAAGCCAAATCTAGCACACACTCCACATGCAGTTCATCTTCTTCACTGCTCCTTCCCAATTACTATAAAAATAATAATACATTTAATTTTATAATTTGATTTAATGATTTAAAAACCGAACTGAACCAGACCAAAACGAACGGTTGGACTAGTCCGGCCGGTGACCAGAATACTTTCCGGCTCGTTTTGCCTAGATTAACAGCTCAGGTAATTGAACTGTGTTGAGCTGCTTTTGACTGGTCTTTGGATCGGAAGCCAGAGTTAATCTAAAAACCGGAACAGTTTTGCAAAAACCGAATGGCTCAAATCTGGCTGAAGATGGAAGAAGATTCATTAATTTCCCATTCTGAGTTGAGATTAAAGCAAACTAGAGAAGAAAAAAAGAGAGATTTGATTTATATATTTTCATTAAGCAATATAATTCATTAAACAATTTTTATCTTTGAAATTACGTATGGGTTATGTGGACTGGTCATACAAAAAAAAAAAAAAAGGACAATGCAGCTTAAGAGACACGTCAAATAACACAGAAAATTGCAAGTTTAGCTGCTAATTTTACAGCATAATGACATGAAGGCTCCTTATATATATGTGTGTGTGTGTGTGAGAGAAATCACGAATTGAAACTACGTTAAATTTTAAGCTTTACGAGGTAAATTTTCTGCATATTTACCAGATACAACATAAGATCGATCAATTTTCTACCACTAATATAAATATAAGTGGTCACTTAATCAGATATAAAGCTTCCATCAGAATTATGCAAATTTAAACAGTGATCCACTTCTTATGCAAAAATGTCGTTTTGGAAATTGAGTTCATGTCCCCCACACGCATGATACATTATGAATTTATGAATATTGTCTCCATCCTTTCACTATACTTTGCTGGTGATCAATATCAATACTCCATCATTGTATGCTTTTATTAATATCTCCGATTTTTAATATAAAAGTTAGTTAACTAATTCAGTATATTAAGAAAGTTTGTTATGTTAGTTATTTATAATAAATTAAGTATTATTTTTAATAAAATATTCTTACTAATATGTGTATTAGTTAGAACTACTGTTTGATGAAACATTTAATATATGTAACTACTACAATGACTACTTTAAAAAAAAATAAGTATAAGGGACAAAATAAACTGGAATATTATATTTAAAACCAAATTGAATAGATAAACATATTTTTTAATTAAAAAAATACTTGGAAAAGCTTTTCGGAATATTTCTTAATAGTGTTAATGATTTGGACTAAAATATATGTTATTAAAATATAAAGGATGTCTCTGTAATTGAGATGAAACAGAAAAGTGGTCAGAATATTTTACTCTTTTTTTTTAACTTTTAGATCTGTGTAGATTTTTAATCATTCAGTTTATTTGAAGGGTCAAAACTTTTGAAACACAATAATGCTAATTATTTTTCAAAGTCTTTTTTGAGCATAGAATTATGAGTTTGATTTTATTTTTTTTAGAGCATAGCGGGCGTATGAAGGGAAAAAAGAAATAAAAGTTAAAAAATGGTTTTTATAACCTGAGAAAAAGAAAAAGAAGTCGCTAGAGAGATCAAAGGGGGCGCCGAACAATTGCCATGCAAAATGGATTTCATTTATTTATTTATTTTGGCCGAAAACTCGATTTATTTATTAGTAGTGTAATTTTCAAAAGAGTGATGCTGATAAGGGCGGGGACGTAGAGAAGAGAGAGAAGGAAAAGGAAGGAAGGGTAAAATGGTAAATGGGGAGAGGGTAAGGTCGGAGGCGTGGGGCAAATGGTGGCGACAAAAGTGAGAAGCCCCACTGAGCCGCCCCATCTGACCACCGCCCCTATCTATCTCTTGCTTTTCTTCCCTGCTACGCGCTCATCATGTGCATGTGCAAATCAAAACGACATCCTCCCAATCAAATTAATCTTCATGTTAATATAATGGCTTTTTTTTTTTTGGACCAGCGTTAATATAATGGCTTTAATGCCTGCCACTCCCATGCTTCCACATAAATTAGTTGTAACACATTTTCGTATATTAAGAATATCTATATTTAGTGTTTATAAACCATTCTCATGTCTTTTTTTTTTTTGCCTCTTTTCAATAAAAATAAAATTAGAAAATAAGCACTAAATAGAGCATAAGTGATTTACATTTAGAATCAAAATTTTTTTCTATAAGTGACTTATGTTTAGGATAAGAGTAGTATAATATACCGGTAAAAAAAAAAGAGTAGTATAATATAGGAGTATATGTGAAAAAATCACTATTAAGGGCCTGTCTGGGAGGACTTAAAAAAATCTTTTATAAGCACGTTTCACATAAGACGAGTCACAAATTTATCTCGTATTTCGTAAATTATTATTTAAAAGATATTTATAAACTATTCTAAATGGCCCTCAATCTCAAAAATTTTAATTATTAAAAAATTATATAACAATTGAATGATAAATTTTAAGGCATAAAATGACAACAAAATTCATGCTACTCTTATATTGGAATTTTTTGGCTTGATTTTTTTTTTCTTGAGATCTCATAGTGAAATGGTGAAATGGGAATAATGAGAGTTTTGGTCTTTAAACTTGTTTTAATTACCAATTTGATCTTGAAATGTTTTTTTTTTATGTCAATTGAATTATAAGATTTCATGATTAGCATGATAACCGGGTGGGCTGCAAAATATGGTATGTAATTGATAATCGCTCATCTCTCTCTCTCTCATTCATTTTCCCATCCGCGGCGATCCCCCTCCCCGCCATGAACACGTGTCAGTGACACGTATTCATCGTCCTGTCAATGTCATTTCCATAAATTATCAGGTGTTCCTCCCCATTATGCCGTTATACCTAATTCCTATCAAATCAAATCACCTCCCCCATGAGAAATGAAATTTACGTACTAATACTGTTGATTCTCCACTAATCAAATATTTATCTTCCTAACCATATTTATTTATTGTTGGGGATCATGTGGCTGATAGGGTTGGGCCACTTGTATGTAGTATGGATTGGGCTGGTGGAGTGGCCCATCACCCATGTTAGATTTAGTTGAATATGGGTATTATAAGATCTTAATTACTTTTGTCCCCTCAAATTTATTACCTTTTTCTAAACTATCCTTGTTGATGGTACATGTCAAAACAGTTTACATCGAAAAATAATTTCAATACAAATGATTTAAGATAGTATTTTAGGAAGATCAATATACTTCTGATCTTTAATATAAAATCCAGTTGGTTAATTTGTAACGATTAAAGAAGCTAAATAAAAATTACTTTAAAGTACTTATATTTATTATTTTTTCTTTAAAAGGTAATTTAGTGAAAGAGGGATTGAAACTATATAGCATAATGACATGAATGCTCCGTTTTTTTTTCATATATATATATATATATATATGTATATGAGAAATCACGAATTGAAACTATGTTAAATTTTAAGCTTTACGACATAAATTTTTTGCATATTTACTAGATACAAGATAAGATCGATCACTTTTCTACCACTAATATAAATATAAGTGGGCATTTAATCTGATATAAAGCTTCCATCAGAATTACGCAAATTTAAACAGTGATCCACTCCTTATGCAAAAATGTCGTTTTGGAAATTGAGTTCATGTCCCACACGTGCATGTGACTGATAGGGTTGGGCCACTTATATGTAGTATGGATTGGGCTGGTGGAGTGGCCCATCGCCCATGTTAGATTTAGTTAAATAATAAATTCGAGAATTATAAGATCTTAATTACTTTTGTCCCCTCAAATTTATTACCTTTTTCTAAACTATCCTTGTTGATGGTATATGTCAAAACAGTTTGAATCAAAAAGTAATTTCAATACAAATAATTTAAGATAATATTTTAGAAAGATCAATATACTTACTGTACTTCTAATCTTTAACATAAAATCCAGTTGATTAATGGGACAATTAAAAAAGCTAAATAAAAATTCCTTTAAAGTACTTGTATTTTTCTCTAAAACCTAATTTAGTGAAAGAGGGATTCTTAGGGTACTAGGGACAATGGTGCTTTTTCAAATACCAGCAGTCTGTGGATATGATGAGCTCTTGTAAGTTTTCTGCTACTGTATATTAGGCAACAGTCTCTTATTTTGTAGCTTCGTCTTGGAAGATAAAAACATGTCTAATCAGCTTCCATCTTATTTGAATCAACCACACATACAGGCTGCCTCATCAAAACTGCGCAACGTTTTCTGTTTTGACGAATAAGCCAACCGAAACTCAACAGCAATCCAAATCCACAGACATGGTTAGTTCACAGTTCATAATTCTTCAACCGAGTCATCTGGAGATGACAAGATAAAACACTCCAGCGCACAGGCCTGACATACAAATAATAGAAACCCCACGAGTCCTCACAAAGAAAAGATTCAATTGCTTGGCGACCTGAAGCGTCAGAGTGAGAATCTGTAACCTTCCTTCCTCCTCCTTCTTCTTAAAGAAGTACATTGGCTTCAGAGACTGACGCAACAAGAAAGCCACCGAGAATGGCAATGCAAATGCCAGAAAACTTTGGATGGAAACCTCTGTGATTGGAGAAGAAGACCCCTTAATATGTGTGATCCAAGCTCCTAATCCAAGCTGAACCAGACCCAGAAAGGCCATTGCCTTGCTTAAGCTATACATGTTCCTCATCATCTTCTCTAGGACATCTCGAGTTTCTTCAGCCAAAGCTGAAAGATCCCGTTCCACAGTAGGCCCTTCAATTTCTTGGTGCTTGAAGTGAGGGTTTTGACTAGGGTACGCCTCCGGGTCTTGGGGTTTATCAGATTCTGAAGATGGTTTTTCAGTTGAGAGAGATCTGGGTTTGGCCACCGATAACTGTATAATAAAATGGCCTCCGGAATTCACGTTGGATGATCTCAGAATGCTAAGACCTAGACTTCTAGGCTTCCGACCAAACAGCTTCTGGTCCTTCAAGCCAGGGTTTTTACAAGAATTCTGGGATATCAAAGTCGGACTTGATGTCCAAAAAGTTCTGGGTTTCACAATAGTGTTTGAAGCCGTTAATTGTGAAGACTGAGCCAAAGTGAAAGTGGAATAATATTGGGGGTTGGAGAGGGAGGAAGGTTCAGACTCATTGATTGGGTTTTGAAGCTTCTTAAAATGAGAAGAAAACACAGACGAAGAAGAATGAGATGGTTTTAGCAGCCTAGAACCTAACCTTCGTGAAATCATAGCAGCCATTTTTTTATGTCTAGTTGAAGGAAGGGAAACAGGTGGATTGATGCTAGATCAAGGGGTATTGATTTATGGCGCTCAAAATTTCCCAGACAAATCCTTGGTGACACCTGTGATAGATAGATAGCTCCAATTAGATTAACAATTCTAACACAAAATATAGACCAGAAGCAGGATTAAATCATGCTAACAGGCATGGGACAGAACAAGAGTTTATGCAGAATCTCAATCCAACTTTAGACCAAAACATTCTTGCCAAACAAAGACATAATAGGAAAGCTTTGACCCACAATTTGTTGTCAAATTTGGAGAGATAATCTGGTATAACAAGAGTGTCAACAAAGATCAGTAAAGAAACAATTTAAAAAAAAAAACAAACAAACAAGAAGAAGAAAAAGAAGAAGAAATCTGACCCAGACTTCATATACGAAACACAGCAAGCTGCATTAACAGGATTTTCTTTTATCCTTCCAAATAAGGGGGAAAAAAATCTGATGGGAAGCACAACTAACACAATGAAAAGAAACCACTACCCAGCTACCAAATCGCTCGTCTCTTGCAACAACATCCTCAATCTAAACAATCGAAAGCAGCAAAAAGGACGAAGACAGACTCACGATCTTTATTTATTTTATAAACATTACCCACGTATGCGCTCAATCAGGAAAATAATGACTGATCTTCGTTACACAATACAAATTCCAAATTCAAACGGAACTCGGGAATCAAAGACACAGAAATTAGGTTGACAAACAGAAACCGATCGCCCAAAAATTAGAGCAATCATTATCAACTAATAATCTCGAATCGAACTATAACCATATGCACATTTCAGGGCCCCAATAAAACGCTAACTAGAGGCAACACAAAAGACCGAGACAACACCACTAGCATTCCACGTTACACATCAGGAATAGATTCACTCCAGAACATCTCAAGTTCCCAGCAAACACGAAGCAAGTGAAAGAGTCCGAAACCGTTACCTGTTGGAATGTTTCTGTAGTTCGAATATGCTACTCCTTCCCCTCCGTCCTCCGTCCACTTAGATTAACCATCTCTCGAGAGTGGTCAAAGCTCAGGCCTTCTTCCACTCTCTGATTGATCGAAGAGACGAAGCGAGTCAGAATATTCAATGCTTGGATTTGGCACCAAGAAGATTCAAAGTACTTAGAAAACAAAAATAAAAACAGAAATGAAAAACCTACCGCGCGCGCGCGCCACCGCTTTCCTTGCTCCAGTAGAAGATCGATCGGAATCTGCATCCTTCTTGGCGATGGGGAGCTTAGGAAATTCTGCGTCTTCGTGGGTCCCATCCTCCAACGCAGGCAAATCCAGCGTTTTGACGCAAGCCTTTTTTATTAAAGTTTTTGCCAAAATTACAAGAGTAATATGACATATAATAAACTGATAGCAATATACTCATCCAATTCTTAATATAAAGCCTATTTAACTAATTTGATTAGATTAAAAAGGTTAGATAAGTTAGTTAATTATAAAAAATATGACATATTTTTTAAAACACCATAATTAGTATTGATTAGTATTATCTCTCTTCTTTTTATTGATTAGTATTATCTCTCTTCTTTTTTTAACACCAGCGATTTGTATTATTCCTCCTATCTTAAATATAAAATTTTTTTGTAATATAATTTATATTATAATAGGTATTATATTTAGGATCGAAAGAATATTTAATATTATATATTTTTTAACCTTCTTAGAACTGATGAGACGTTGGAAGAACTGAACGACCGACCACACAAGAACCTGAACTGTTGAGACGGCGGGAGACGGCGGGCGCACAGCGAGTATATGGCAGCAGACGTCAGGAGGAGTTTTTAGCTTCAGAGCGTCTTGTGGCTGAGTGCGTGTGTGCGTCTTTTTTTTTGTCTTTGAGCTGAAGTGAAGTGAGAGAAAAAACATGCAGAGGGTCAGTTAGGTAAAAAAATTAACACACTCCAACGGTTTCTCAACCCTAGCTGCGCATCCGAAAAAAAAGCTCCTTGTATGAGCTTCTCTCAGAAGTCCATTTAAGCCTCACAAGTCAGATTGGATAATCGCAGATCTAAACACCTAAAATCACAGCCACCCCAAAAGTCAGATTGGGACGCACGTTTGGGGGGCCAACGTGATCCCAAACGTACCCTTAGAGACACTCATATATGATTTTCAATCGCAGCCTTCTTATAATTAAATCCTGACTCCACCGTTGCTTGTTAGCAGAAGTGCGTTTATTGACGGCAGGTTCAAGGGACAAGATGCGTAATTTCCAGAAGTCATTCATGTGCAATGCTGGAAAAAATCTCCTGAAAACACCCCAAAAAAAAAAAAGAACAAAAGTGAACTTGTTCCAACTCATGCCCATAGACGCTCTCTATGAGAAGTAGGGAATAATAGAAGAACAAAAATAAAAGGAAAAATGACGTAAAAATATTTATTAAATTTTAAAATGACAAATAAGTAATTTTGACATATTTTGACTTGTCAAAATTATTATAAGAATAATTAAAATCATTACAAGAGTTGTTAACATGACTTACTTATCGTTTTAAAATTCAAATCATTTTTTAAAATAAAATATAACTAAACAGAAGAGAAAAGTAGATGAAAATAAAGAAGGTTGCGATAACTTGAGAGCTTAGTATACTTAGATTAGCACCAGAGACTACTTATTTATAGGTGGCACTGGCTTGAATCTCTCGAGAATTAATCGTTTGGGGGGGAGGTGGTTTTAGTGGCATGTTTATAGACCTATTTTCTGGTTACATCTAGGGTGCTGGATGCACAGAAAAATTAACATCAGAATACTGGACCCATTATAAAAAAGATCAGAGTACTGAATGCACATGAAAAAAAACTATCTTCACCCTATTTTAAAATAAAATATAACTAAATGGAAGAGTAGATGAAAACAAAAAAAAAAAGAGTGCGAAAATTCAAGAGCTTGATATACTTAGATTAACACTAGAGACTACTTATTTATAGGTGGCAGTAGTATGCTAGATGAGATGATTTTTTTGGATGTGGACTCTCTCCTTTTGACACACTCATGTGATAAACACAATATGCAATGCATTAGAAGTAGTTAGTTAATAGCAATAGACATGGCATTGAATTGGGATTTCCTTAGGGAAACATGTTGGGAAAGGAAACCAGTTTCGGTCATCATCACTGTGATGAACATCTTAAATTTATCAGATTTGGACCGTTTATATCTTATTTGAACGGTTTAGATTTAAAATTTTTAATTAATTATTTTGAGATAGAAAAACTATTTTTTCAAAAAAATGATAGTTAAGAAATGATCTTTATTTTAAATTTTATGCATATTAAAATAATTATTTTAAATAAATAAAAAAATTAAATATAAAACCTCTAAATAAAATATAAATGATCCAGATATAATAAATTTAAGGTGTTTATCTAAAATTGGTTCAGCTAGGAAGTAGATATTGGCAAGTTCGGCCCTTGAGGCTTCTCGGCACCGTAAAGAAATACGGATTTGACCCAAAAAACTCTCCCAAGTTCTTTTTGGGCCAACTTTTCTTCAGAAGCCCGTAGCTTGGAGCTTGTCACTTGTCAGCAATGGATAATCTCTTGAAGGTTCCTCAGTCACAACAAACCCTTCCTATTGCACCCAACTGGACGCCAGTCTAAATTCTCATCATAGCTTGATTTAATAATCCTTTGGGTTAAACTTGGGCGCATTTATAAGTTGAGAACTAAAAACTGTAGTAATTATAATCTAGCTGGTCTGATAGGCAAGGCCCTAAAAACTGGATCATGGTCAATCCATACCTTCACGTATGAATTACACATAATCCAACAAAATTTTCAGACTCAATAATAGGATAAAAATATATGAAATTGAAGGTGCAGTGGTCTAACCGGCTTACCCAGGTTGGGCAATACCATGCTTAAGGGGAAATAAGTCTCCAATCAAGGATTTACCAGCTGAGCTATGCTGGTTTGTTGTTCCTCTTGAAGCTTATGGTTTTCGCCTTTTCAGGTGAGTAAGGTGTTTTTCAGCTATGATGACACATTTGAAGATGTTTTCTCTTATGGTTCGGCACAAATCATCCTCTTCATTTATATTTGGTGGCAGATACAACGAAAACCTATTCCACTTCTTCAAAAGAAATAGTTTTTCTTGGATATAAAGACCCATACTTATGAACTGGTCTCTCTTCTGTCAATTTCTCGGGTTCATCTACACCACTAAGCGCTTGTATTAATGACTCTTTTTGACAAAAGAATGAAAATTCAAGGAATATAGAAAAAGCTTGAAGGAATATGATTGTGCACACACACACACATAAATGGAAGGAGACAAAAGCTTGAAGTAACAGAAAAACGCCATATGTATAATAATCATAGAAAATTTTATTAGAGTTGCATTAGATCAGTCCATTACAAACCCTTTCAAGCGCACTCTATTACAAGAAAGAAAAGAAAGAACATCGCACCCACCAAACCAAACAAAAAGCAGAAAACCAAGAAGTCGAACCAGAGATTTAAGCGAAATCTCAGATCCTACCTCCTCCTCTCGCCATTCATGTTGCCACATAATTTCCTTCTTCTCCTCCTCAACGCAAATAACTATATATCATAAATATAAGTCCGTCGCTCAGATCTACATGTACATGGCGGCGACAAAGGAGAGGACGGAGGCACCGACGAAGGAGCCGAGAGCGGTGGCGCCGCTGGCAGGCCCAGGAGCCGGAGCTGGAACCTCAGATTCGGCAACTACGGCGGTGATGGAAGCGGCAGCGAGAACGACGGCGAGGGCAAGCTTCTTCATCTCCATGGCGGATTGGTAAAACGGAAGAGGAACTTCTTTTGTGATAATGAAATCAAAAAAGAAGTTTTGGTTTTACCAGACACGTACGCCTTAGGAACCGAGAAGAATAAATGCAGCCTGAAACGTTGTGGAAGGGCTAGGGATGCTTTTATAGCTTTTTTGGGCGTGAAGGTGTTTGTCTGTTTCCTAATTTGGTGAACAGTTTTCCTATTTTTTGGATCCTGCCTTTAATTTTATATATTCTAATTTTGCATGCATTAATGCAGAGAAAGGGATTGAATAAAACTTACATAAATATTGTCAATCAATTGACCGATTCTTGCGGGATATTCTTTCCCCTTTTTTTTTTGCCATTTTTATGCAAATTAAAGGGAAAAAAACTGGATTTTCAAACTTATATATTTAATGTATTTTTTTAACAATTACATCAGAACAAATTAAAAAATTTTCACCCGCGGTTTGTATTGTAAATAACTATTTTTAACTTTTAAATTAAACATTCAGTTATTTTAGTTTGACTCAAGGCATGCATACAATAATACGTGAATCTTGTTGATGCCCACCGCTATAAGCCCATAACCCTATCATGCTCAAGCCATTTGAACAGTTTGGACCGGGCATGGAGTTACGGTTAAACCTGCTCAGTTCGAACATGTGCTACCTTCTGTTTGAACATATTCTAATTATAAAAATTAATTGACTAATTTAAAAAGATTAAAAAAATAAGTTAAGTTATTTATTTGAAATAAATAAGTGTTGTTTTTTCTAAAATATCTTTGTTAATTAAGTGTATTGGTTAGAACTATCATTATTAGAAGGACTATCTTTGAAAAAAATACATAAATATGAGAGACAAAGTAAATTGAAATCTTATGTTTAGGATCAAAATAAAACTCAAACGATATTTTATATTAAGGACCACAAGTAGTATTTTCTTAAAATTATTTTTGTGAAACTAATTGTTTAATTTGATATCATTATTTTTCATACTAATCGTGTATATATGTTATGATTGTTATGAATCTTTTTAATGATTTAAACCTTTTTTACCTGTTTTAAAATTTTAAATTTATTTTTTAACTTAATATTATGTAAAAACAAGGAATAATTTATAAATATATAATTTTAACGCCCTCACTAGGGCGTAAATATATATAATTTTAAAAAATGATTAATTTTATAAATTATGTTAATTATATGTTTTTGTTAATGAGCAAATTTTTTTTCCATATTTTAAAAAAATTAATCTTTCTGAAAAAAATGTTTCAAGTTAGGTCAAAGTCTCACACTACCATTTGGATACCGAACATGACCAGGCATCAGGGTTGGGATGAAATTTGGCTCCACTGGGCCCATATAAGTAGCTTATTTAGTGTTCGGTATCCAACAATATCTCAAGCAGGATTATCTTTACTAGAAGGATGTATCTGCTTAATTAAAAAGAAAAATTGGCTTGTATTTCATGTGAATATATGTGTTCAAGTCCTACTTTATACATATATAATATAGGACTAATTAATATAAATGAATCAATTAAAATTAAATCATAACATACACTTTATATGTCATTCTTTGTGTGTGTGTGTGTGTGTAATAGCGATCTTATAGCGTAAAACCTTATACATACTCACTTTATGATGAAGAAGTCGCGATTAATAAATTATGTGACCCATGTATCACTTTTAATTTACATTATTTTATTCGTGGCTATGTTTTGATCTGACTTCAACCTTTTTTTTTTTTAATTATAAAAAATAGCAGCGATATATTGCCTTCAATTCAAAAGGTACTAACCAATTTCTCGGAGCAATTAGGGAGTCTTTGGATAAAAATCAAATCATGATTTTAGAAATACTTTTACGATTTACGAAATAAATATATGGAGGAATTTGTCTCGTTTTGCGGAAAAGTGCTTTTGAAACCATCGTTTAGAAGTTGCCAAACACCCTCTTAATGATGATGACGCATGGAACCTTGTTAGAAAATAATACTATCTCCATTTCTAATTATAAGACCTCATTTGTAAAACTTCGTTTGTAGACTATAAATAAAGTGTTATAATTAGAACAGAAGGTAGTAATATTTTTTCTAAAAAAATTATTTACATATGTAATAAATTCCAATCATGTCTAGCGCTGGTCAGTGCATATGAAGGCAATGATCGTCTCGTAGTGAATAATTAGGAGTGGGGAAATGATGTGTCAAAACTCATCAAAATGGCAGCTCAAATCGTGATGCCTTAAATAATTATATATTCTCAAATAATCTTAGGTTAATATATATATTCATATATTCTCAAATGGTGATGATGTGTGTGGCCCAAATCATAACAACGAAGGAATAACATACCAGAAAATTTTTGCTGCATTATTCTTTTGTAGTTTCAAGATGCTTCTATGATTAGCATATGTGCTACATTCTTCAAATAAATGTCATACTCCTCCGGTCCTTAATATATGATCCAATTCTTGAGTTGATTTTGATCCTAAATATAAGACCCATTTCTCATATTTATTAATTTTCTCTAAATTACCCCTATGGATACTCCCTCAATCATAATCAAGTAGAAGAGGGAGAGGGGGTATTAAGAAAGATGATTATGGTGTTTTAGGAAAAATGTGTCACTTTTCTTATAATCAACTAACTTACCTAACTTCCTTAATTCAGTCAAATTAATTAAATAGGTCTTATATTAAGGACCGGAGAGTATTTGATTTATTACAATATATTCATGACCTCAAAGAAAGAAAGCATTACAAAACAGTTGTTATTAGAGATAGAAGAGGAACCTGGAGAGCATAATTTTTCTTTTTAAATTTAAAAAGCATGTAATAGAAATAAAAAAAATCACAAAAAAAGATCGCTAAAATAAAAAAATTACAAATAAGAACCCATTATAATATTAGTATGGGTTTTGATAATAATAGTATGCGTTTTCATAACAATTTTTGTGAACGGGTCATTGTTATAATTTTTTAATTTCAGCAGTTTTTTTATGATTTTTTCAAGTTAAAATGCATTTAAAAATAAAAAAATCATATACATAAATTAAGAATTCACATTTGGGCATCAATCTCTTACCGACGTAGAGGCGTTCTTCTAGAGGAAAAATCCAATGCTAAGTGGGTTGATGATCATGCTTACACGCGTTCAATCATATCGCGTGACTTGGGAGACGGGTCTAAATAATTTATTAATTTTTCTTTGCTGGGCAAAAAGATTGCACTAATAAAGCCACATTTTTCTTTTTGAATGAGAAAGTCCACATTTTTAAAAATGTACGGTGGGCACGAATAAAAAGGTGATTTTGTTTTTATACCATCTCTTCTAATTATAAGAACCAGTTTACTAATTTAAAAAGATTAAGAAAGTAAATTGAATTAGTTATTTGTCTTAAATAAGTGTTGTCTTTCCTAAAATATCCTTACTAATCAAGTATATTGACTAGAACTATCATTGTTAGAAAGGTTACTGTAGAAAAAAATGTATAAATGTGAGAGATAAAGTGGATTGAGACTTTATATTTATGATCAAAATAAAAATCAAACAGAGTCTTATATTAAGGACAGTAGATAGTACCATAAAAAGGTTCTTTTATTTGGTGTGACTTTCTTTTGTTGTTTAGTACTATTTCTGGTCTGTAATATAAGATTTTATTTAATTTTTATTTTGGTTTTAAATTTAAAACTTCAATCTATTTGATTTTTTATATTTATCTATTTTTTAAGAGAATTCTTTTAATAATAGTAGTTTTAGTTAATATATTTGATTAATAAGGATATTTTAAGAAAAACAATATATATTTATTATAAATAACTAACTTAACTTATTTTCTTAATCTACCTAAATTAATCAACTAGTTTTTATGGAGATAGTATGATGATGAAATCGTGGTCGAAATGCCAACATAGAAGAATCTAGTTCACCCGCTATGGACTTCAAAACTCTTATGACATTATTATAATACGAGAAAAAGGAGGGAAAATGTAAAAAGAAAAAAAATCATGAAATATATTTTTGTTTGATTCTTTTGTTTTTTCCCCCTCATAATATATTATACAATTTTTTTTTACTAAATAATTCAGACCATGTAAAGTTGGCAAAGCAAAGCCGCAAATAATGAATGCCTGGATACAAATAACTTACTTTTTTTTTTCCCCCACCCATAAAAGGTGTATTAAATTCTTGGGGGAGTGCTTGAACCAATAATGCTTAAAAAGGTGATTAAAAGAGAATGTATGGACCAAAATAGGAGACTTAGCACATAAGAATCCTTGGTATTAATAAACCTTGGCTTGTGTAATTACTTTATTTTCTTCATGTTAAAAATAAATTAATAGATGTTCAAATATAGGAAAATTAAAATTTACTCATTCTTGTGATGGTTCTCTCTCATTATTCCTCTCAATATTTATACGATTTGGAATATTAAATCTGTTCACTTAACTCAACTTCCCTTCTTTTTTTGGTCAAATTACTCAACTTCTTTGTTGGTTTGTATTTTGAGCTGTTTTTTTTTTTTTTAAACTTTCAAGTTACTCAACTTTCTTAATAATCTTTTTAAATTGGTTAGCTAGTTTTCACACTAAGAATCGAATATAGTATTTTATTTTTAGTGTTAATATAAGTTTTGGTTCTTCAAATTTGTTTTTATTTTGGTTTTATCTCTCAAATTTTTTTCATTTAAAAAATTAATTCTTATAATTTAATAAAGACCTGGATTAAAATGAGAACAAATTTAAAAGACTAAAAATTATATTAACTCTTAATTTTAATTAATTTTTATTTTGGGGGCGACTGAGTTCAGTTTAAACGGGAGAGCTGAAGAGGAGGCCGAGTCATGTCCAACATTATGAGTCCATAAATTGCTGCGCCGCTAGGTCGGCTACATTGCATAGTTGCGATAGAGGTTTTCAGGTTCCCAACAATTCAGGCATTAAACTGTTCTGTTTTGAAAACTTCTTCTCCTTGTAAAAATTATGTTGAAAAACAGTCTTTTTACATACAAAATAATACTCTTCCGGTCCTAAATATAAAATTCTTATACTAATATATAAAGGTCTTATATTTAGAATCGGAGGGGTATTATAAATAGACTCGGACAAATCAATGATTTAAAAAAAAATTAATTAATAATGAGTAAAATAACATTCAGTATTTTAATCTTATTTTTCTGATATTTTTTTCTTATACATTCAACACCCAGTATAATCTTTTAATCATATGCAGTAGTAGCATCTTAGTCCTATTTATAGTTTCGGGCATTGATCAACCATAAATAAGCTAAGAGTACTTTATGTATTATAAATAAAAATCAGGTAAAATTATTTTTAAAATTATGATTTGTTTTTATTCAATTTTTTTATTTAAGTGACAATAACTACTGAGGTTAAAAAAAAAAAACTCATATATGGATTCAATGAAGCAACAAGCTGTAATAGGCAAGATGCTCATTTGAAATTGCTGTCTTCCTGCAGAGGCGCAAAATGAACAGTACGAAAAAGCAGTTTCTGAAACCTACTTTGGGAGATTATTGCAAGGGGCATGCCAATGCCAGTGCGGTTGTTTAGTGTGAAAAGAAAGAAAGCGAGAGGATGGTTCACACTACTCCACGCTAGCCGTTGCAGCACTCAGCAACAGGCAGCTAGTCGGTTAACCAGTTGGCCTTTCACGCTAACCAGACCCCTTCCCTCCGTTTACGCGCTCCCCTCCTTCTCCATCTGTCCCACGCCTTCTTCCCCCTTCCTTCCTCACGCGCCTTCTCCGCTTCTCTCTCTCCTATATATACCCCTTCCCTCCCAACGTCTTCCTCTCAACCCTCCTCCATTCAAGCTCCTTTGATTTCCGCTCTCATATTTCTTCTCCGACTTTCTCAAACTCTTTCGTTATCATGGCGCCGGTGACCACGTTCAAGGCCTTTGCCGTTCTCCTTGTCGCCGCTATCTTCGCCGCCGTGGCCTCCGCTCAGGACTTCGACTTGTCTCCCTCGCCGGCTCCTGCTCCCGATGTCGGAGCTGCGGGATCTGTTTCCAGCTCCGTCGCAATCATCGGTGCCTCCCTTGTCTTGTCGATGCTAGCTATTTTGAAGAACTAGACTATGTTCCATTCATTTTATGATCATACGTTTTATACACATATACACGCATACTAATGGATTATTTTACAGAGTGGTGATTTGCTTTATATTTGTCGATTTAGAGTTGAGTTTTGTGGCATTCAAAATAATATCTATATGATTTCGAAGACATACGTGTTCGTTTGATACTATATCTATACTATATCTATACGTGTTTGTTGGACTGAGAATGAGTTTAACACTGGACCAGAACATTTATATCAGGGTTTCAAGCTCTGTACGATCGTTATCATGATTCCATAGCTCCACTTTTTTTTCCTCACTTGTTTTTGTTCCTCTATGCTTAACTGAAAATAAATGTGTACACAAAATTAGGTCAACTGATTAATGATGAATCACAATCATATTAATCCTTTAATTTTCCATCAATTAAGCACAAAATACTGTTAGAACAAATTTTTCATATAGATCTCAATGAATTATTCGTAACAATAAACTTTTAAATTAACCATCCGGAAATTCTGCTAAATAAGATGTAATTATAGAAGTTAATTAAATATAGTCCTTCAGTTAAAATATTGTGAGAAATGAGTTACTACTATATACTTTTCACAGGAAATAAAAATCAGAAAAATAGATGAATTGAGGGTTTAATACATTTTCTGAAGTGTCGATATATGGTATTCAGAATCTTTCTATATATATATATATATATATATATTTGTATCTCTGAAATTTCTTAGTTAGTTATCTCGATCATATTTCTTCCTCTTTCAATTTTTATTTAAACTTAAACCCACCCCTCTACAGTTTAATCCTAACATGCATCCAAATGAACATCGCAGCGAACACACACAAGCAAGTTATCGTTTAAAGTTAATCCATTATACCCTCAGGCCTCAATGGACGTGACGAGAAACGTTAATAAAACTATTTATGCAACCGAAATAAAATTATTATGCTATTAGATAAGCATCCTAGAATCTCATCATCGCTATATATAACTTCCATTAGTTTAATCTTCAATCGTGTTTTGATCAGAGTTCTGCTTCTGCATAAGTAACTTTAAACCAAACCCAACGCAATGAACATATTCTTATAGATTGTCTAAACATGTGCTTAAACTTTTGTAGAAAAGTAACTATCCGAAGTCACATCTGGTCATATGCGTTTTTTCTTTAACTTTAATTTTGTTTACTCAGATCAATTATGTACTATTTTTATTATAAACCTTATTTATAAATTATAAATTATATTTTATAATTAGAACGGAGGTAATATTTAAGCAGCTGTGTCATTCCAAAAAAAAAAAAAGAGAGAAATAAATTGACCCGGAAAAAAGGTTTCAACGAAAGTAGCGGTCGAGGAGCGGAGGCCCTATAGCCTGAAGGGACAGTTTTATGAATCTAAATAGCAGAATTTATTGCTATCAATTACAAATAATATTTAAATTATAATGAGACGAAAAACCTTTGAAATTTGTTGTTGTTATTACAGCTTCCCCACATCTTCGAAGGTTTACCCGCCATATTCCCCCTTTCCCAAATGCTATTTAGCAAACTAGTTCAATTAATTTTATTTTTAAAATTTATAATTTCTTTCTTAGACTATTTTTATCAAGTACACATTAAAAAATAATGTTTATCAATGAGATAATTTCAATACAAATAATTAACAAGAATTTTATAAGTATCCCATCCACTGTTATTTTGACTTGGGTGGATGGGTGATAATATGTTTCAGTAAACTGGCGGAATGGAGAAGCCGCTCGGTTCTCCGTACTGAACGGTGTCCCTGTCCCCTGCATTTTCATTTCTTCGTATACAATAAATCTAATAGCACTCCAGATTCTTTAAAGCAAATTAAAATTAAAAATTCAATTGAACTGATGAGAAAGAAAGAAATGGAGGCAAAGGTCACTGTGTGAGATTCATCAGAATAGGAGTAAATCTGTTCTCAAATGTCAACCCCCCCCCCAAAAAAAAAGAAGCTAAAGATTCAACAATTCCCCTCATTTCACACTAGAATGCAGCATCATGGAGAATCATGATGGCTCAGCAGGATTCTGCTCTTCATTATTTGATACTTTAGGATCTTCATGACCCGACGAACTACCAAGTGTCTCTGATGGGGGCATATCAGGAACAGACAAAGATGAACCACCCTGCCCCGCTACAGAAGGCACAACACCCATTGCTTGATCATCAAAACCTTCAATACCAAACCACCATGAACCATCCGGACCCTGATGAGTTAATGGCATAATCTCAAATAGATTCAAGTCTTCAGAATCAATGGCGTCTGAATTAGAATCTAAAACTTCAGACATAGCAGCCAAGCCAAAGGAAGGGTCAGTTTCATCATTTGAGGTGTCAGCATCAAACTGCATTGAATTAACCAGTGTCCCTGGTAAACCCCTTATCTCTGAAGGATACATCTCATTGAAAAGCTCTAAATTTGGAGGAAATTCTTGACTTGGCAAATCCAGATATGATCTGGGTGGAGCTGGTGGTGGTTTGTGATGTATCCATGTATATGAACCAGGCTTCACTGTATGCTGAAAGCAAGAACATCGAAATCACACTCTAGACTTATCACAGCAAAAAGTTACACATTAAAAAGTAAAGTCATCCAAAAACAATCACAAGTAACCAAAAATCCTCTATACCGATTTTAGAAATTCAGGCAAGTACCACGGTTCAGTAAGACTTGGTTTCAGAACACTGCTTCTCTAAGTTTATTTCTTTATCTATCCATTTATTTTTCTTCCCTTGTTCCCCTTGAACATCTTGTTTTATCAATGAAAAAGATATGAACATTACAATGGGCATGGCATTTGCTGCGACACAACAAAATATAGACCTCAATTGAGAAGAAAACGGAAAATATTTAATATGTCTATAGACTGCAGATGATTTCTGAGAGAAGTGGAAAAAGATTTCATTGTTATTCAAACATAGTTAGACACAAGGAGCTAATTTAGAGTTTCTGAATATTTTCAATGCTATATAATGCTATACAACTACTATGCAAAAGAAACACTAGTTTCCCGGGAAAATCAAATGAACACGGTCATTTACAGCTCTCATTTCCTAAGTGAAAAGGCAAAAAGACACCGTAGAGAGGGCAACTCATTTACCCTGTAGAAACAATTATTCCTAAAGGGACAATATCCGTTTCCCAAGTCAAAATGCTTGCAATTAATCAACCTGAAAAGAAAAACAATAATAAACAAGTAAAACCGTGTATAAGTTAAATCAGCTCTTTTCAGTCTCAATTGAATTGAGTTGAGATTATCTATGTTTTTTTTTTTTTCCCAGACAGTCCCCAAGTTATCTCTTCACTAGGCATAAAGAGTCCCTCAGCAAAAATAATAAGGGGGAGTGTAACAAAAAAATACATATCTCATTTCACAAGGAATATGACAAGGGGAGAGGAAAGAAAGCCCAGTTGCCCCGTCAATGAACACTGATGGACCCTTCAGCAATTGACCATAATAAATAAAGAGTAAATTATACAAATTTTCCCAGAAACTTGAATTTAGTGAGCCCTTAACCAATAACATGCAGGGGCAATTAAGTAAATAGATAAGAAATTACTTGCAGCTTGTCTTGTAGTTGCCAATAATTTCCTGTTTCTCTTCCATTGTAAAATACCAGACAGTACTTGGAATCACGTAATATGATAACTTCCGGCATATGGGGCAGGTCTTCACATTTCTATTGGCCGGTAACTTTATAAATGAGGTTGGAGAACTACTACGCCAATTCCTGATACATGATAAACAGAAAGGATGATTGCACGCAGAAGGAATACCAAACTTACATTCATCTGCTTTAGGCTTTGAAAGAACACGTTCATAGCAAATCCTGCACTCTATTTCTTGACTTTTATTCAAAACCTCAAGGTACTTTTCCTTTTTCCCACAGATTTGCAAATGCTCCTCTTTTTCATTTGGTTCAGAATGATACAGACAGAACTTTTTACAGTAAACACATAGTTCTCCAGGAACACAAGAACACTTTTTTCTTGATGGTAAAGCAGTACTGGGTTCGCTGGCATCATAATTCTTTTGGTAATCTTGATGCTCAAGTTTTATACTCTTTCCATGTCTATCAAAATTCAGGAGCTGGCTTCCATGTTCCAAAGATTGTGCCTGAGAAGTTTGGATATGTTTATATTTGCATTGACCACCAAAAGCACATGTGCCTTTCTGATAGAACCTACAAATCTGTTTTCAAAATGTATGAGGAAAGAAATACAAAATTGTTAAGTATCATTAATTGGTAAGTAGGTAGAAGGAAGGCAGAATAAGAAGGAAGCACATTGATTGAAGGATTCTTTCTGTCATGAGAGTATTCACACTGGTCCCCTTTGGTACATGCTCCGCGAGCAAAGAACTTGCAATGCCTAAAGGATCCCCAAATTTAAAATGAACAAATTACAACAATGAGTAATTAGAAGAATAATTGATCTAAACTCAGATTGAAGAGTAGAGATGAGTAATGAAGAGGAGAGCAACCGATTTGAGTCAACACACAACATTATCATCAACAACAACAACAATAACAAGTCTTATTTCACGAAATGAGCTTGGTTACATGATTGCATGACACCATTATGCTCTATCAGCAGCTAACTTTTCAAATATGCCATCTACCAAAAGATCTCACTTAATAACTTCCTTGGGGATGTTGAGTTAATACACATAAAGAAAATGCACATCATAATTTCAATTAATACACAGAAGAAAATAGGAAAAAGCCTTGGAGACGTTGGCGGAAAGAAGTCGTCATAAGCATTTGATCCCGCACAAATGAAAAATATACCTCTAGCATCACCAGCCCACTAATAACATAGGTCAGACATTAAAAAGTTAACTAAATTGTAGGGAAGGCTTCCTCATTTATCATTCATGCTGAGGAACCCATAGTAGGTAAAAAAACAAATAATTTCACAGCCATTACTTGTTAAAATTATCCATCTAACTAACCATGACCCACAAATGCCCTTTATTTCTTCGTTCGTGCCTGGACCATTCAGATACGTAAGAAAGAAAAGAGTGAAAACCAAAGAAATCACTGTGAACATAAAGAAAGGGGAGACAATCAAATGCTCGTTGTAAAAGGACTGAAAATTTACTCAATTAATGAAGCAATATCATGCGATTTAATTGAATTTGAGAGACACACATGCAGAGGGGGCCAAAAAAAAAAAAGAACAATTCACCTCTTAGGCATAGGGAGATCTGTGAAATTTGTTGCGAAGAATCACAAATCTGAAGAAGATTTGAGGTTATGAGGACGTCCCTGTTCCTTCAGCCTTTTCTTGTACTCATGGGAATGCCCTTACATTGCAGTTTCATGATCAAGCCTCCCTGGCATTTAGATGGCACACAACACGTGATCAAAGATACGACAACGGCAACTTTCTGTTTAATCCTAGCCATTTTCTTGATCCAGAAGCCTTGTCATGCAACACAAGATAAAACATCAAAGCGCACCGTTTTGAGGCCAGTGAAATGATGCACTTGATCAGTCCTTTTCTGCCAAACATGATGTGATTTCGATTGTTTGTATTGCAAATCTTTTCCTTCCAATTAAACACCCTAGACATTGTGTTTCACCCTTGAATATCAACCCTCAAATGCATCACCAAATCCATCTAATTCTAGTTTGCCTTGTTCCTGTTTTGATTTAAACCAAATGGCATTCTGTCTTGTACATATCGTCTTCTTTGTGTGCATTTTAAAGCGATGATAGTGATGGTTATCCTCTTCTCTTTATGCAAAGTCTTAAATAGCGATCGTATAAACTCTTACTATATTTTGCTGCTCTTCCTTGAAATTGAAGCTTGATCATGTATCAGTCTACATAAAGTAAATGCAATGCATTGCTAATGAAGGCTATGCAACTTAATTATCCGTAAGTATCTCTTTGATCTCTCAAAGTCTTGAAACAGGCCATAACCATGGTAAGCCCTCAAGATACAACTCATGCAAGATATACATTCAAGAGAATTATAGGATTGTCTTTTTCCAATGGCTTCTGATTATCTACGATTAGTTCTTAATTGCACAAGAAGTTAAAAGAGTACTTGTACTTGAAGCTAACCTAGAGCCTAAGGAACAAAGATAGTTATATAGAGACGTGCCAAAAGGATATACTATAAGATGATCCACCAAGTAAAGAGAACCAGCATAACGAGATTAAGCTGTTGAAAGTTCCTCGTTTAAGGCTATAAATCTTCTCCATAAATTCTAGGCTTAAATGATAATGTAATACTCGTTGAATCTTTTATCACTTAGGTGAACATATTATTTCTATACTATAACCTAATGGGTTTTCACATCATACGTGCTGCAGGAATGTACTTCGAATATAGGGTCAAGGGAACCTCATCCTAGTTATCTGACCGCAACATTAGACTACGAAATCACCAATTTATATCCAGAATAAACTAAAATGGAGAGAATAATATGATTTTGGGAAAAATCAACGGATAGAAGTTCATATGCAGATTGCTTTCAATTTGTGAAAAATGGTTTTAAGAGGTCAATCTAGTGTCACCTAGATCTCATCTTCAATATTTACTACAACTCTTGTCACTCTCCGGTTCAATTGAATTCAGTGCACCTAGACCATTTGTCATGATTATTTCTGACTGATTAGGACTTCCATTAACATGATCACCATCTTGTCATTCTAGATTCATCCTAGGATTAACCAAGCAGTGATTAGTTGCCAAGTTACTTAATCATGCAAGAGATGAACACGAATGCATAGGCAATTAACCCACAATCCATCATATATCACATGACTTATCATTCAAGAGATAGAGAAAGTGAAATATGCATAGCACATAACTATTATCACCAATCATATGACATAGAAAGTTAACTGGATTAAAAGCATGTATTGATGTAGCAATCTTTAATTGTTCCAAGTAGCGGAAGTAAAGTTAACCTAATCCCTCACAGGGCTACTTCTCCTACCCTAGTCAGGGTTTTGAAAACATATGTGAAAAGCAAACATCAAACCAGAATTACACGTTTGCATCCCTAAGCTAAAGAATTGAGAAGAAGCAGGAGAAAAGAACTTATATTTGTATCTTCTCTAGCATCGGCTCCCTTTAGCTTTTGTGTTAATGGACTCCGAGACTTTGACCCTTTCCAAGTTGCCGAAGAGTATTATTGAGAGGCTCTTTTACACATTCCTCAAGGTATTACTTACAGATTTTGGAAATTCCTGTGAACATTACGCTGCTACGTTGATTCTTAGCTGCGACTTCTGTAAGGTTTACCTTGTTTCTCTTCCGCATTAATGCGTGACAGAGCATTTCTAACGCCTGTGAAATCTGGGTTTGCCAGTAATGTCATGGCTGTAAATTCATGTGCACCACGACTCTGATCTTCAGGATGATTTACGCCGCAACATTTGCGATTCTCTGCATAAAGCCGAGATTTTTGCACCAGTTTAGTGTTTTCCTTCCTCTTCTGGGGTCATTCATGGGCGGCTAAGAAAAGCAAGCGAACTTCATAACGTCCAAAGAATATTACTTCTCCGGAGGAATACTATTTAACCCTCAGAGGTCCGTTTTAAATACAAGTACTCCTATCTTTCTTAATATAAAAACTACTCTTCCGGTATAGGACTCAATTGTTAAATTAGTTTTGATCTTAAACATTAGATTTATTTTTCATATTTATCAATTTTTTCTAAATTACTCCTATAGATACTCCCTCAACCATAATCAAGTAGAAAAGGAAGATGGAGTATTAAGAAAAATGATTATGGTATTTTAGGAAAAACATGTCACATTTCTTATAATTAACTAATTTACCTAATTTCCTTAATCTAATCAAATTAGTTAAATGGATCTTATATTAAGGACCGGAGAAGTATTTAACTAATTTGATTAGATTAAAAATATTAGATAAATTAGTTAATTATAATAAACATGACATGTTTTTCCTAAAATATCATAATCATCTTTTTTAATATCATCTCTCCCTCTCCCTCTTCTACTTGATTATAATTGAAGGGGATCCATAAGGGTAATTTAAAAAAAATTGATAAATATGAGAAATAAGTCTTATATTTAGTATCAAAATTAACTCAATAATTAGGTCTTATATTAAAAACCAGAGAAGTATTTACTATTCAGAAGTGCTTATAAACATTTTTATTAATAAGTGTTTGTAAGCATTTTTATGAAATTAGAGACTAAACTTATTTTACAGATGTACGTCATATTTTATAAAAAAATATTTGGATAAGATCAAAACCATAGTTTCAGAAGTGTTTTTACACTATACGAGGTAAATATGTGGAAGAGTTTACCTCGATTTATGAAAAAATGCTTCTGAAAGTGATTATTGGGATATCTAAACACCATGTCATGGTTAAAAAACCTCAGTTTTCGCAACAAATGTGTGTAGACAGCCACGAAAGCCATTCCAATGCAATACTTGATCGTATACTTACCAATCTTACATATTCTTGGTCCTAAAGTCTAAATCACTCAAATTTCAAGATATTAATGTAGTATAAATTTAAGGGTAACATTTCCTGATAAAATCAACTAAATAAACTAAGAAAAAGCCAGTACAAATTGATAAAACTGTACAGGATGAGCAAAGTGTTTGCCACCTCATTCCTCTTGAGCTGTCCCTTTGTACAAAAAAAACATTTAACCAAATTACGTAGATTAAAAAAATTGGTAAAATTGGCTAAATATAGTAAATATGTAAAAATTGTAAGTTTTTTCTCTAAAAAATACCCTTATTTATGAGAGGAAAAAGTATAAAAGAGAAAATAAGAAAAGAAATTAATGATAAGATAATAAACATATCGGGCATTAAAATAAGTAATTAATAGTGGCAAAATAAGAAACTAATCAAGAAAATTTAATTCATCTTACAAATGTTGCTTATAAATAGGGACAAAATAAAAATGATAATTATTGCTTATTAAAAAAAAATGGACGGAAGGAGTATTTTATTTACCAAAAGTTGATGAACATGAAGCTGAATGTGTGAGTGATACACTTACTCCAATCACTATTTTGACCAATGCACTTAGATATGACAAGTACCTTTCAGAAAACAACCAAAAGAACTGTGAAAGAGCTCAGATACATATGAAACAAGAAAGAAAGTCTCCATTATCCGAGTGCTTTGATTCGAGCACCGTTTCTACGGCACAACAGTACAAGGAGCAATTTCTGCATAAATGACCTCTTCGCAAACGTCAACCACCACTTAATGGGAGTACCATTGTGTCTGTCGCCATTTTATGATCCCACAAAAATCCGGCCAGATGTTCCACCAAATGTGGTATCAAGGGAATCGAGCTCCATGCCAAAGAGTTAGAACTAGAGATGATGGAGCAGAAAAGCCAGAGAAGTAAAATATCCATATCAATCATCAAACATCTTACGGAGATGTTTCTTGATTAATTCACTGCGAGCTTTTGCCCGAGCTTGCTGAGGACCTATATTTACTACAGAAAGATAAGCTCCAACAGCAAATAATGAAGCACCGGTGATAAAAGCACCGGCAGTTATGGCTAACTGCCGTGCTGTAGGTGGATATGACCACAAAACCATAGTCTCTGCTTAAGGTCAGTTCAGCTCACTGTCGTTATGCAGCCTCGTTCTAATGCATCACTTCTGTGTCTTGTTTGAGCCTAGACAAAAGGTCAGAAGTCAGAATTGTCGTTAGTGATAAACATATGGAAACCAAATCCCTCCCTCGAAAAATCAGACATGTATGAAGTACAAGAATTCTATTTCATTTATCTAGGCACCGGCCGTGTCAAAAACTGTTCATATAGTATCCTCATACCAATAATTAAAGGAAAACTCAGGTTAAATTATACCACTCGTACACTTTTTCAAATTATCACTCATAGAAAAGTTTCAGAATTAGTCACTGGATTCCATTGTTTCCATACATGTAATTCCCAATGTGGAGAAACAGAAAAACATTGTTGGAGCTTGTCTCCTAAAAGTAGGACAACTAACAGAAAAATGGCGAAGGAAAATCAATGCCTGAAGATGGTGGTTTGTTAACGGTGAGTTGATAAAATCGTATGACGGGATGGTATCTACTCACAAGCAACATCAAGCGAATGCAAAACCTCTGTCGTTGACTCAAAGCTAAACCCAATTGCGAAGGTATCCACAAAGCTACCATCAACACAATCAACATGAAACCAACACTTGACAACATAATTGACATTATCAATTCTCAATTTAATAAAATTCATCCCCCAATATCAACAATGCTAGTTCTAGTTGAAGTTTGCTACTACTATACCAACACCCATATTCTCAATCTATCCTACGTGTGTTAAAATCAATGATTGAACTTACAAATCACCTCAGGAAGCTGACAGTTTCAACAGAGAAGTGTGTGCAATACAATTTCAGCTCTGGGCTAAATCTGACTGTAGCCAGGTATCTTTCTCACACCCCTTTCCCTCATCTTATTCCTCACAGCAGAAACATCAAGCCATCGCTCCGCAGCTGCATAGATATTAGACAATAGCACGTAATTAGCAGCATTTTCAGGATTAAACTCCAATAGTCGATTAGCAGCAATCTCTCCCAAGTTTGAATCATTATATAACTTGCAAGCCCCAAGAAGTGCACTCCAAGCACCAGCATGAGATTCTATAGGCATTGATTTTATAAGTTCATAGGCAGCCCTCATATGCCCTGATCGGCTAAGAAGATCAACCATACATGCATAGTGATCAGGAGAAGGATTAATGCAGAATTTTTGCTTCATGGAATTGAAATAATTCCAACCTTCATCAACAAGTCCAGAATGACTACAAGCTGTCAGGATAATTGTGAAGGCCACCTCATCAGGAACTATTCCTGCTGTCAGCATCTTATTAAAGAGGTTTATAGCCTCAACTCCGTGCCCATGAATTGACAACCCCTGTATCATTGAACAATATGAGATTAGATCTCGCTTAGGCAATTTTTCAAACAATTTTAATGCCCTCTCCAAGTTTCCACTCTTCGCATTCATATCCATAAGAGCTGTCATCACATGATTTTGTTGAAGATCAACAAAACACTCACATACATAAGAATCAACCCACTGTGTGAGTTCTATACACCCCAACTGGGAACAAGCGGACATCAAGCTTACCAATATGAATTCATCAGGCCTTACATTCAAAGACTCCATCTCTAGAAAAATTCGCAATGCTGCATTAGGCTGACCATTCTGGACATAACCTGATATCAAAGTAGACCAAGCAACAAGATCCTTATTTGAGCATTGATCAAACAATAATCTTGCAGACACCATATCACCACTCCTTGCATAGGCATCCATCATACTCGTAAAGGAAACAACATTTTTTTCAAGCATGGAGTCAAAAATACCTCTAGCATTGCCCAAATCTCCCACTTTTACAAACCCTTGAATCATTGCATTCCATGAAATGACATTTCTCTGCGGCATTATATCGAACAACCTCTTTGCTTCCATAACATCTCCAACAGCAACATACCCAACCACCATAGCTGTCCAAGAAACCACATTTCTCTCAGTCATCTCATCAAATACCCTACGAGCATCACTGGTCTCTCCACATTTGCCATACATGTCAATCAAACTAGTTCCTACAAATACACACTGTTCAAACCCACACCTCACAATTGATCCATGAATTGATTTTCCTTCCCACACAATGCATAAATTTGAGCAAGCTTTAATCACAGGTGGGAATGTGTAGTTATCAGAAAGACAAGCCTCTCTCTTCATGCGTAGAAAAACATTAAGAACATTCACAAAGAAGTTCTGGTGGCAGTACCCTCTAATAAGAGAGTTCCAAAGCAAGGTGTTAGGTCTGATAACACGATCAAAAACACTTTTTGAATAATTAAGAGGAGCGAGGGAATTGGAGAGGGAAATGAACTTAGCAATGAGATCATGATCTTGCTCTAACCCTTTGCTGATGATTTGCGCATGGACTTGGTATAGGTGCTCAAGGGTCTTGCAAACTGTAAGGATGGATATGATGCTAGTACCTGAGAATTGTAATAGCCTACAGCCTGTAGAGGCCGAAGAATATGTGGAAAGCATTGGAAAGAAACGCCAGCATTTGCAGAACGTTCTGTTTTGGGAAGAGTACAATATCACCCAAAATGGAAACAGAGGGTAAATATATCAATATTCTTTTTTTGATAACCATGGCTCATTTAAATTCGTAGACAACCAAGGAGACATACTGATGCATAGGTGACACCAAAGAATACACGTGTCACTGCCAAGTATACATTAATGTCATCATAGGGGAGTTTGTCAGGTTGTTAATTTTAAGTTTGTGAATCATTTTCTTTGCTCGTGGAGAATCTTTCAGAGGGGAGCAATGAGAATATTTTCATGACAAAAGGGATGTTCAGTTAGTGTGCTTGATTTTACTTACCAACACACAGTATATATATTTCTCATATTTTTTTCTTATACTGGAAACAGATTTGCAGATTCTATCAAAAAAGAATATGTGCTTATGGTAGTCAAGGCATAAATAAATAGGTTTGAGCCCAAAGCCTAAATTCTGATAGAAATGAAAAGAGTCTAAAACCTAAGCATCAGCATTACCAAAGAATTGGTGATTCCAATGAATCCAGCATCGCCATTGTGAAAAATGTGTTCTTGTTTTCATGAAAACAAATCAGGTATTGTAAAAACATATGCTTTCTCACTCTGAACCAAAGGAAAGAGAGGAACATTTTGGGATATTACAATAGAACTTGAAATCCAAAAAATTCTGGGTTTTGCATTTTGAGGGCATTAATTGTGAGCGTAATGTAGTGGAACAGTAGTGGGGATTGAAGAGGGAGAAAGGCTCAGACCGTGCGAGAAAGGTTCAGACTGTGAGATATACTTTGCCTCTTCTTGAAGAGCAAGTTAGAAGAAACCAAAGACAGTTTTACCCAAAAAATAAAGCAGAAAAGGAAAAAGAAAAGCAAAAAAAGACAGAAGAAGAATGAGAGGATTTCAGCAACCTATTGTGAAATCGTGGTGGCCATCATTGGTGTCTAAGTGAAGAAAGGTAAATAGGAAGACTCATACCGAGAATTGAATGGTACTTAGTTATGAAACTCAATTTCCAAGGCAAATTCTAGATGGTTCCCGTAATTTAAGGCTCAAATTAGCTTAGATTTCTTAACACAGAATTGAGACCAAAGCATGATTAAATCATGCTAATAGACGTGGAAAACAACAAGAGCTTGTGCAGAATTTAAACCCAACTCCAAGCCACAGTGAAAACCACAATTTAAGACTAAAACACTCATGCCAAACAAAGACTTAGAAAAGCTTTGACCCGCACTTTATGTCAAATCAAACAGATAAGCAGGTATTACTAGAGGTTCAACCAACGTTTTAAAGAAGAAGAAGAAGAATGAACATATGAGCGCAGGCTTCCTATCAGCTGAAACGCAGTGAACTTCTACCCCAGACAATGCATATTAGGAGCAAGACACCATAGTTGAAATAACAACAAATTTTCTGATATATTTCCGCACAAGAAAAAGATTGTTCAGAGTAGGCAAAGTTATAAACCCAATTTCTATTGGCAACAGAACTACACAAAATAATCCACTTCTAAGTAAAGTTCAGCAAACTTAACTTCTTCCAAATAGAAAATCGAAAAACCATCTGAAGGGAAGCACAACCAAAACAAAATGAAAGAAAAGAAAAAAAAACCATCCCCCAACTACCAAATCATAATAACTAGCTCACCTCTTGCAACAAAATCCACAATTTATACAACCGAAAGGAGCAAGGATGGTAAAAGATAGACTCTTACTCTGGATTTCCTTCCTAAACATCAACAATGTAAGCGTTCAATCAGGAATATGATGACTGACCTTCACAGCGGAATACGCATTCCGTCTAACCACCTAAAGATCAACCATGGGTGCGTTCAAAGGAAGACTAGGACCTTCGAAGTTCGAACCTCGTCAAGTTGGGAGAGGAAGGAACCAAGCGGGGTGACTTCCAGTGAAGTTTATTTCCTGGCAACCAAGCGGGTCCTGATTTCTAACCGCGGGAACCAAACTATAACCACACCAAAAAAAAAATGCTAGGCCCAATTAACTTGTGAGCTTTCACCAGTATTTTTCATAAAGTCAATTTACTTTTTAATAAGGGTACAAGGGGAATTTCATAACAATATGATGAATAACACTTAAAAAAATAATTTCCATTATATATAGGAACAAATTTTACACCAACTTCATTTCAAATATAACGTGTGTTTTAAAAAGTTTCATGTTGTATTTTCGGAATTTCTAAGGATAATTAATGTCTTTTTCTCAAATGCCCCTAAAAGTATACTACATCTCCCGTCCCTTTTTACAAGAAAAAATTTCTTTCATGATGGTGTTCTTAAATATAAGAAACAAATCTTCATTATTTAAAATTTTAAGCTAATTTTTTTTATTTTTACCTTTATTAAATATATATGTCACTTATTATTATCTCTCTGAAATAAATTTTTACTCATTATATCTCATACACTCTTTTTACAAATAAGGATATAATTAGAAAAATATACATATACCCAATACATTTATCACTTTTAACTAAATTTGACTAATATTTTGAACTGTCGTTTTGGTAGTTCTTTTAGTGAGCGAGTATTAAAATTTCTTATCCTACATATTGATACTACATTTGCAATGGACTGGGTATGCTGCATGTTGATACGCACACTTAAGGTCTATCTGGATTAATGATTAAAAAAATAGTTTATTGTCAAATTTGATTTTTAAAAAAGTTAGATTGGGTGATAGTTAAATTGGGTGATGTGAATTGTATTTCGATTAGATTTTATAAAAGTTAGTTTGTGAAAATAAGTTGTTTGGATTATAATTAAATCAGTAATTTTAGTTTGTAAAATTACCAAAATGAATAAGACTTTTATTAAATAATAAAAAATAAAAAAATTATCAATTTATATAATATAGTAATTTTAAATTATTTATAAGCTGTTGTTGATCTCATATTTTTTATTTTTTTATTATTTATTATAAGGGCATATTTAAAAATAAAAGTATATTTCTAACTTATTTATTACTTTCAATTACTTTTAACTGATTTTTTATTATCTGCAAATTAGTTATTTGAAACTTATAATAAGAACTAGAAGAGGTAGTAAATTTCTTAACTTTTTGTCTCTCTACATTTCAAAAGCCATAAGTCATAAGTAACTAATTTTTACTTATAGCTTTTTATGTAAAAGTCAGATTGTTTAATCGCCAAACTAAATATCACAAATTTTTTAAACGTGCTTATGCTTGGAAAAAAAATAACTTAATGCTCTCCAAACGCTGAAACAAATAGGCACTTATTGATACTACATTTTGAACTGTGTGAACATGGTAGTTGCTTGTTGCCATTTAGTATATATTCTTCCATGATTTCTGACTCTGTAATTACTCAAGCGTAATTGTTGATCCAAACTCCTGAAAATAGTGGGGAAAAAAAACACTTGTGTTCTGATCATTTGGAAAACAAACAATATCCAAACTTAATTTATCATTATGATGCTATCAAAAAGTTAGTATTTTGAAATACTCCTACGTACCCATCAAGTGCAATGAATAAAGTCTTAACTAGTTTTTATAGTTAGAATGTGATGGACTATCGACTATTTTACAAAAATTCATGTCCTTCTACAAAATTGAACTTCAATTCAGAAGATCATTGAACATGAAGAAGAAGTAGATATAGGCCAACGGGGAAGAAGTAAGCACTGAAATTACCACATGATTTGATACAAACAGGTACATGAAACTGCACGAGAGAAGAAATGAAAAAGGAACCACAGAAAAAACTAGACACCAGACAGGATTCTCACAGAAATTTCATATTTGAACAACCTTCTAGTGAAATAAAATAGCTACAACATAGAACAGCACAGAGTAACCCATGAACCCAGCAGAAACAGAGGAAGCTGAAGCTGATCCAGCAGTAGCAGCAACCATTGCTGATGGAGAAGGAGCCAGATCATAGTAATTCTCGAGTTCAAGCGCATTAATTACCAAATTCTTTGAAATCAAACACACTGTTGTCACAAAACTCAGAGCTGTTACCAAAGAGAACATGTTGTGCAGAGCAATGGACTCTCCGGATTCTGAGGATTTTAGCGTGGGAAAAGGAAACAGAGGTTTTTGCCCTTTTAAGATTGTTTGAGGAAAAAGAAGTTAAGAGGATGTAGACAGAATTTAGACCACTGCATGAAGATCGAGCTGTCAAGAAAACAAAGTCATGGGTTTAATGTGGATTGAAATGTGTCTTTGGATTCCTTCCGTTCTCTAACTTTCATGCTGCTCAAAGCTGTGCGCTTCTGCAGGTGCAACTTCTCTTTTTGTTTTTAGTTTGACAAATATGATAAAATATGTCAAGGTCATCATATGACTGACACGAAGTTTGAATGAATGAATCATATTAGAAAAAATTGGATCGAAAATGAAAGCTTTATGTACACTTTCAGAGTGTTATATTTTCTTATTTACTGCCATATCATACAATGAATATCATTAATGCTCCCTTCGAACTCATAATATAGGACATCTTATAGAAGGAGTCATTAATACTTTGATGGTTTTAAATGGTACTTCCACCCTGCGATTCTTAAAATAATAACTACTTAATCAATTTAATTAGATTAAAGAAATTAGAAAAATTAATTATTTGTAACAAATATAAATTGATTTTTTAAGATATCTTTTTTAACCATAACTATCATTAGATGAATATTCCTTAATATGCATGATCAGTAGTGATATTTTGAAAAATGAATTATAAATTTGTGAGACAAAATGTGTTAAGATAATATATTTAGCACCAACTTTAACAATGAATTAGTTCTTATATGAAAAACAAGAGATGTTATTAAATATTTTTTCATTCACACCAATATTTAATAAAAATAGTAAGAACGAGTAGAAATTAATATAATGTTTGGAATATAGTGTAATTACTAAAAATAATATTAAAAATCATTTGAATTTTATGACACGTTTTGGTGATTTTAATTGTTTTTAATTCATATGCATCAATTAGTTAGGAGTGATTTATACTTGGGTTAAGAGAGAGCATAATGTATAAAAATTAGAGATAATATAATATATTTTTTATTATGTACAAATGTACGGTCCACTTTGATTGACTCAAAATAATGTTCTGGGATATTTTCTTAATTAAGTCATCAACAATACAAGCCAAAAAAAAAAATGGAACAATAGAAGAAAATAAGAAATGGGGCAAAACCCAGGCATCCAATCTCATTTTGCTACTCAACTTGGAAGGGTTTTTCTCTCTTAATCAGTATTATAAATGATATAGGATTAATACAGATTTTGATCCTCCAAGTTTACTCTTATTTTAATTTTAGTTTCTCAAGTTTCAAACCATAAATTTTAATTCATTAAATTTCTTTTCATTTAAAACATTATTCCCTATAATTCAATAAAAGTCCCTATAATTCAATAAAAATTTAAACTATTTTCTTTTTAAGTGACCAAAACTTATAATTTCAAATTTGAGAGGCTAAAACTAACATGCGGTGAACTTAAGGAACCAAAAATTATATAACCTCAATAATATATAACATTTTTAGACATATTAACCCATCTAATCATAAATTGCAACTCTAAACTATGAGGATGACTCCCCTTTGGCTGAATAATAACTTCAGTGTGTATAATATTTAATTATGAAGGGTCAGAAAATTAGGAGCAAGGAACACCCAAAGTGTTTTGGCGCCCCCCCCCCCCCCCAAATAAAAAAAGTACAACCAAAGTGTAGATTGCAGCACAGAACAGAGAACTTCGAGGGGAAATGGGTCCTGTTGGACATTGGGTTCGGATTTGTCATTGATGGACCGGCCATTTTAATTAGAATTTCCATATAATTAAAATTTATTTATTGTTGAATATCACATTCATTGCGAGATGGTTGATTTAGGGGAATTAAAGAATATTTTGTTGCATCCAAAAATAAACTAGGAAGAGTTTCTTAAAATGTGAGAGATTACACCTTATAATTCCTTTGGGCCAACTTATTTAGGGCCTATTTGTGTTGGCTATTAAAAACACTTGTATGTTTTAAAAACTATTTATAAATGATTTCAAATGAGTTTTTATTGTTGTGAGAAAAAAGACTGCTCAAATTGAAGGACTGAAGGAGGTTCTGTTACCCAAAAAAACAAAAACAAAAAGAAGGAGGCTCCAAAACTATATCAGTTTGACCTATAATCATAGCTAGGAATATAATAGTGAAAAACATTAAATAAAAAATTATATTCAGTTTCACCTGTAATTATTTGGGCCACACTAAATAATAAATATACACTATAGAAATTATTATTTAACGATATTTATATGATAAAAGAAGACCTGAAGAATAAGACATATTATTTAAGTCCAAAAGAATATACTCTTCCAATCCTTAATATAGGACCCAATTGTTGAGTTGGTTTTGATCCTAAATATAAAACCAATTTCTCATATTTATCAATTTTCTAAATTACCCTTATAGATACTTCCTCAACTATAATCAAGTAGAAGAGAGATAGGGGTATTAAGAAAGATGATCATGATATTTTAGGACAAACGTGTCATATTTCTTATAATTAACTAACTTATCAAACTTTTTTAGTCTAATCAAATTAATTAAATCAGTCTTATATTAAGCATCGAAGAAGTATTATTTGTTTCAAACACCTTATAGTTCATGTGAATTACTCCTCCGGTCCTAATTATAAGACCAATTGACTTATTTGAGGAGATTAAGGAAGTAAGTTAAGTTGGTTATTTATAATAAATAAGTGTTGTCATTCCTAAAATATCCTTGCTAATTAAATATATTGGCTAAAACTATCATTATTAGAAGAATTATCTTGGAAAAAAAATGCATAAATATAAGAGACAAAATGGATTGGGTCTTATAATTAGGACCAAATAAAAAGTCAAATTGGGTCTTATAATAAGGACCGGAGGAGTAACATTTATAATTCAAATTCTTCATAATTCTCGAAAATATTCACTGATTTTAACGTCCAAATTTCTTTTCCCAGAATTTTATAAAATTCTATCCCCATGGCCCAGGTTGGAAATTGCCTTAACTTGTGAGAATTATCGCGGTTCCTTAACTCGATCAAGTATGAAGAACTTCTTTATTCTAGTTTTTTTTAATTGGAAAAATCCGCAATCAATTAAATTAAACGATTTGATTTAGCTAAACCTGTAATTTAATTTCGTTTTATCACTGAGGATCAGTTTAAATATGGCATATAGAATCGACGGAGAAATGCCCGAACTTTAATTAGAGTCTCATTAAAATCAATCCATTACATACCCTTCAAGAACACTCTTTCACAAGAAAGAAAGAGAAGGAAGATTACACCCAGCAAACGAAACATAAATGCACAACCAGGAACTCGAACAAGAAATTGAAACAAAATCTCAGATCCTACCTTCTTTTCTCGCTCAGAAACCTAGAAATTTCCACTGATTTCTTCTTCCACACTGTAGATTCCCTTCTCCTTCTCTCTACAAACAATTATCAATGTATTTCATAAGAATATGACCGTCGCTCGGATCTACAGGTACATGGCAACGAAGGAGACGACGGAGGCGCCGACGAAGGAGCCGAGGGCGGTGGCTCCGCTGGACGGTCCTGGCGCAGGAGCAGAAGCCTCAGTTTCGGCCACGACGGCGGTGAGGGAGGCGGCGGCGAGAACGACGGCGAGGGCAAGCTTCTTCATCTCCATGGCGGATTTGGTAAACAAAGAGGAACTTCTTTTGTGATGTTGAAATCAAAAAGAAGTTTGATTCACCAAACACACCTTAGAACTGAGAATGAGAATATCTGCTGCCTGAGGATTAACGCAAGGCGCAGCAATGCTTTTATAGTGTCTTTTGGGTTGAGGGAATTTCCTAATTATGATATTGGCTTTCCTATTTTTCGGATCACAATTTTCAATAATTGCATAATTTCCAAATTTGGATGCAAAAAAAGTGGGGTTTTTTCTTCGTCAATTTAGCCTTTCTTGGGGGACAATAATTTGTCAATATATACATACATACATATATATATATATATATAATAGAGTATTGTATAGTTTTTTTGGAGACATGAGACCTGTTTTGACCTAGGAAGCTTGAGCTTTAATTTATTTTATTTAATTAGGAAATATAATAATAAAAATCTGGCAAAAATGAAGAATTAAAGGTAGATTCTTTGTTGCAATGAGGTGTAGCTAGGCTGTGCATATGAAAGTAATGATCCTCTGGTGGCAACTAAAGCAGGAATTGATCTGTCAAAAGGACAACTCATTATAAATTTCGATGCTTAATATATAATAAATTAATGTTAATAATATTCTAAAATCACCATGCATGTGACCCTAAATCATGAAACAAGAAGGAATAATGTACGTAAAAGTTATGAAACATTATTCTTTTGTAATCCTGAGATGCTTCTTTAAACAAGTAGGATATATTGAACTTGACTTTAGCCAAAAAAAATATGTGTATTGGACTAGAGGGTGGAGACATAATTTCAATTAAAAAAGTTTAATGTCAGCAATACCATGAAAAATGACAATAATTTGCTGCTTTCACTCTCTACAAGATTAATGTTTTATTGAGAATCCATAAACTCTACTATACCAATTTTAGTTTAAGTGTTTTTTTATGTGCAATTTTTGATATAAAAACTAATTAGTAATTGAATGTGATTTTAAATATAACATCACAACTCATTTTATTTTTTAAATTTTTAGTAAAGAGTTCCAACCAAGAGATGATTCTAGTGCATATAATTAAAGAGGATAGAATATTTTAGAAAAACTAGCATGTGTTTGTTATAAATTTCTAAGTCAACCAATTTTTTTTTTGTATCATTGAACTAGTTATCTAACTTTTATTTTAAGGGCAAGAGATAGTATAATTTTTCTAATTTTATATAATTAATTTTTATAAAAAATAAAAAAATTAAAATGAATAAGAAAAAATAACCAAAAAAAGACTGAAAAACACTAAATCTCAAATTAAGTTTGATAACAATACTTTATTTGGTATTGTTAATACTAAATTTGCAAATGATAACACATTTTTGTTGCACATTTCTTATTTAGTACTCCCTCCGTTCCTTATTATAAGAGACATTTGATGCTTATGGCATGTTCCAATATATAAGAGACACTTACAAGTTGTCTCTACTTTTTTGTGTTGATTTACTATTTTACCCATATTTATTATCTCCAACTCACACTCTCTCTCCCTCCCACTTCTTTTTCTTTTAATAATTTAATTGTTCTCTCTCATGCTCTCTCTCCTTATTAATGAGGGCATTTTTGGAAAAAAAAATTATACTTTTTACACATTAATTGTTCTTAACTAATTTTAACTGTTTTTTTGATCAACGTACTTCGGTTATTTGTCTCTTATAATAAGGAACGGAGGGAGTATTTAGTAATTTTTAGTTTCTTTTTTTGTTATTTTTCTAATGAATAATATCTACTTAAGTATGGAATAATTTTTCTTTTGAAATAATTTGGGTATATTTTTAAAATGAAAATTGTATGTTTTCAATAAAAAAAAACATAAAAATATTGCATGATTCATTCACTCGAAAAAGGAGAATAGTGGGCGACAAACACAGAATTCACATTTTGGAATCCCTCCCTTATCTTTAAAGGGCAATTTCTTTTTTGGAATAAAAATCAATAAAGTAATTGCACAAAGAAAAATCACTAAAGCAAAGTAAATTCAAGATCATCTTTATACAGTGTTCGCCCATATATATTGTGTAACTTGTGAGACGGATCAAGAATTACTTTATTTTTTGGCCAAAAAAAAGAAACTAATAAAGTCATAACTTTATTAAATATCCCATGCGCACAAACGAAAGTTCTTTTTTGGTGTGACTTTCTTTGCTTTTGGTATAATTTTGGAATCGTGGTCTGAACGGCGATAAAAGAAAATATCTTACCCATTAAGGACTTTAAAGCTCTGATTATAGTACCACCATTATAATTAGAAAAAAATTATATAAAAATTGAGAGAATGTGACTTTTTTTTTGGGGTAATATTACATAATATTCACACTATCTATAATAGTTGGCAAATCAAACTCACAAAATAGTTATAAAAAAAACTCACAAAGTAAGGAACATGCCTACAACTTCATGAATTTTTGGCCCCAGGGACCTTTTTCAAAAACCAAAAATAATATATTGACGAATTAATCTCCCTTTTCCTACCAAAAGGTGTATTAAAAGGAGAACATATGGACCAATATAGAAGACTTAGAGCCTAAGAATTCTGGTGTTTTTTTTTCCGGTTATCCTGGCGGGCTTTTTTTTTTACTGTTAATAATGTTCCACCAAAAAGAATATATTAAATTAATAATTATTTCCAAATATACAAAAATTTCCTGAATTAACGTGGACACTTTTTCCTGATTAGTTTCTCAATATTCAATAGGCAACATTCAATCGCAAGTTATGTCCGGAAGAAGCAATTAGAAATAATTTTTTATCTTAAATATAAGAAATATTGAATTATTGTTTAATGTATTTATTACGTTGTTATTCCAGAAGAAAATTTTATGACCTAACTATATTAAATTAATTTTTAAGAGCTAAATTTTATTCCTCATATAAAAAAATTTACAAATCCTTTCAAATTAAGAAAAAAATAATTACATAATTCCACAAAATAAAAGAGTTGAAGAACGGGCACTCCACGCCACGCTAAATAGAACAATAGCTGAGTAGCAGTCAAGATGAAGCAACGAGCGGGTTAACGCCTTGGCCTCTCACTAAAAACTTCACTGACCCGCCCGTTACGGGCTTCCTCTCTGCCAGCTGTCTACCCCCACGCGCCTTCCCCTTCTATATATACTCCTCATTCCCTTCATCCTTCTTCATCTTTCAGCAGTCTCTCCAGTCTCTTCCATCGAGCTGCTTCGCGATCTCCAGTTTCTTCTCCGACTCTCACAAGTTCTCTCTCTCTCTCTCTTCCCCATTCGCTACGGCTATGGCACCAATGAGCACATTCAGGGCCTTCGCTGTCCTCCTCGCCGTGGCTCTCTTCTCCGCCGCCGCCTCAGCTCAGGACTCGCTTTCGCCGGCTCCAGCTCCCGTTGTTGGATCTGCCGGATCTGTTTCCAGCTCCGTCGCCCTCATCGGCGCCTCCGTTATCCTTTCAATGCTAGCTATATTGAAGAACTAGCCATGTGAATTGATTGATTCTTCCTAGTTGTTGGTTGTTGATGATTGGTTCCGTATACACTCAGGGATGTTTTGTCTCTGCACAGAGTGATGATTTCTGATTTGAACTGATTTGTGTATCTTAGAGAGTTAAGATATATGACATTTATGTTTGGGCTCTACATGATTGTTTATATTTATTGTATATGAATGAGAAATAAGAGGTATTTGATTAATGCTATCTATCTTCTGTTTTGTTGGGTGACCACAAACGAGTTTGTATTTGATTGATTCTCAGCGAAATTTAAAAAATATTACATGAGCACACAAAACTGGATCAAAAGCCCACATTTAATGAGTTTTTTTCCCTATATGTATAAAATTATTTTCAGAATTATTTCAAGGAGTGCTTACCTAAAATCGAACTTGGTGTATTCTTTATACATGGCCAACAAACTTAGATAAAAAAATTGCTAAAAAATATCCTATTGTAAAATTTACTACTCAAAGGTACTTGAAATTTGTTTAAGAAACCGCGTGCAACACAATTTTAACCTTAGTTGTCTAAGCTGTACAATTTGCATATAACTAAATATACACATGAAGTTAAAGATATATTGCACACGCTTGGGGAAAAAAAAAGGGTTACACATTATTGAAAAACCTAAGTCATATCTTTAGACAAAGAATTTTGTACTAGAAGATTTTTCAGTAATTTTTTCAAATTAGATTGTTCAAAAAAGAGGTTTCATATTAATGGATATATGATGCATTTGTTTTGGTGACAAGCGAAATTTTGCTGCCAAAGTTTTGGTTTTCCTTGAGCTGCTGTATAGTTCAATAATTAGTACTCTACCTAGAAAAAATAAAAAAATAATTAATTTTACTTAACGTGAACGTTTTATTAATTATTTGTTTGATTAAATTAACAAGGTCCTATAAATACTACTACTTAATTCTAATTAGTTAGCATCTTCCCCTGTATTCAGACTTGTTGTCATGGGTCTTAACTTTTTGGTTCCAAGAGAAAAACTGGACCTGAATGTTTCTCCTATTTGTTGGACAACTGTGGTTGACCTGCCTAATATTAACTTTGACGTATTTAAAGTAAAATAAGAATACTTTTGAGTTTATGTATTTAATAATATAAAAATATAATACCAATTTATCATCCTATCATTAATCAATAACAAAATACTAGCTCCGATCCTAGCTATAAGATTTTATTTGTAGACTATAAACGACATCTTATAAATATGATCGAAGCCCGGAGGTGGTATTTGTCATGAAATATAATCCATGGGCAATTTTCTATTATTTTTTTAATGAAGAATAATACTATCTACGATTCTAATTATAAGAACTAGTTGACTAATTTGAGGAGATTAAGAAAAGAAGCTAAGTTAGTTATTTGTAATAAATAAGTGGTATCTTTCCTAAAATATCTTCACTAACCAAGTGTATTGGTTAGAACTACTATTGTTACAAGAACTATCTTTAAAAAAATATATAAATATGAGAGATAAAGTAGATTGAGATCTTATATTTAGGATCAAAATAAAAATAAAATAAAATATTATATTAAAGACCGGACACAAATGTCAGAATAAACTTTTCATCATCTTTCTCCCTTTCTATACTGCAGGGCGAGAGATGATCAAACATGTGAAAATTAACTAATTTGAATTTGACTAAGTAGATGGCTTCCTAATTGTGTTTTCTATGCTAAAAGTTGAAAGACATGACTCTCAATTTTCTCTAAAAACTATTAACACAATTAAATCATGAAAAGGTTAGCAAAAATAAAAATCATGAAAAGGGTGGTCTTCTTTGTTACAACAACAATAACAAGTTTTATCTCACTAGATAGGATCGGTTATATAAATTGCATAATGTCATTGTATTCTATCAAAAATTAAGTCTTTAGATATATTGTTGACCAGAAAGTCTCGTTTAATGACCTCATTGAGAGTTCTCCTTAGTCTTTCTATACTCTTTTTAATAAGACTTCAAACTGTTTGATCCACTCTTCTTACCAACGCCTTCAATAGCCTTCTCTGCATATACCCAAACCACCTCAAATGATGTTTAACTATTTTCTCTTTGATAGGCATTGCATGTACCCTTGTTCTGATATTTTCATTTTAAACCTTTCTTATTTTTGGTATGACCATGTAATCAAACTATGCAATTTAAAAAGTTAATCATGTTGGCGATGTTGTTGTCTCAATCAAAATGAAAACTTCAACCCAGTCTGCGAACACTTGCAACTTTTGGATTCATCTTATCGTTCAAAATATAAACTTCCAATTGAACAAAAAAAATTCTTCTTTTTTTAATAAATTTTAATTTTAATTTTTCTGATTATTTAATATCTTTTAACTTTTATCCTGAATTAATTATTTCTTCATACTTTTTTTTAACTCATTTCTCATTCACCCTTTTTTATAAATAAGAATATTTATTTGGGAAAAATAAGTTGTATACATGTGTATATTACTTTTAATTAATTTTCAATAAATTTTTTATTTTTTTTGACATTAATAACTTTTTAAATGGGAGAATGACAGAAAAAGAAGTTGGAAATTATAAATCCCAAATCAGGTTTGGTAACACACTTTTATTCGGTATTGACAAGTTTAAATTTGCAAATGACAAAAACTTTTTTTGACATTCCTTGTTTGACATTTACAAAATCCCAACTTCTTTTTTAGTTATTGTCCCTTTTTAAATTGCACAGTTTGATTATTTGAAAATTATATTTTAAACCACAATACTTTAAAAATTACAAGTGCTTTCACATTAAGAAATATTAAATATACAATCACGTTGGCCAAAATAAAAAAATTTATAATCACATACCTAGTTATAAGATCTTGTTTATGCTTTTTAAATAAGGTTTTATAATTAAAACTGATAACGTTAGTAAATAGGGATGATTGGGCCCTCCGCGCTTAGTAAACAGTGGCAATAGTCAAGGCTCATGAAGAATCGACAGAGAGAGTCGACTAACGAATTGGCCTCTCACGAAAACTTCAGAGTCGCACCTAACCATTCACGCGGTCCCTCTGCCAGCGGTCTCCTCCTGCGCGCCCTCTCTTTCTCTATGTTGTGCCCCTCCCTTCCTCCTCCTTGCTTCATCTCTTTGCAATCTCTCTTCAACCGAATCTGCTCTGCGTTCTTCGGTATTGATTTCATCTAGAAAGAAAATGTAGTGTTAAACTTAACCGCACAATTCTCTGTTTTTTCTCCTTGCGCTGGAGTTTTAGTTCAATCAAAGTGTAGTACTCTACAGACCAAAAATAAAAAAAACGTAGTGCTTTACTAAAAAATAGAAGTATTTAATTTATATCGTCTCGTTCGTAGTTTGGGATGAGATGGAATGCAATAAAAAAATTTCAAGATAAGATAGAATGGAACAATAACTGAGACGGGACAAGATGGGACGTGGGACGGGGTCATCCCGTGTCATTCTGTCCTGTCCTCAAGTATTTGTTTTTAAAAAATCATTTATTAATAATAATTATTAGATTATTCAACTTATTTAAAAATAATAATAATTATTTGTATAGTACTCCCTCCGTTTCTTATTTAGAGACACTTGATGCTTATGCCATGTTCCTATATATAAGAGACACTTACAAGTTGTCTCTACTTTTTTGTGTTGATTTACTATTTTACCCATATTTATTATCTCCAACTCACACTCTCTCTCCCTCCCACTTCTCTTTCTTTTAATAATTAATTGTTCTCTCTCATGCTCTCTCTCCTTATTAATGAGGGTATTTTTGGAAAAAAAATTATACTTTTTATACATTAATTGTTCTTAACTAACTTTAACTGTTTTTTTGATCAACATACTTCGGTTATTTGTCTCTTATAATAAGGAACGGAGGGAGTAACTTTTAGCTCTTAAATTATAGTATTATCTCAATAAAATCTCTTTTCTTAATAAAATAATTCATGAATCCATTATATAATGTTCTTTTTACAGTATTTTTTCAGTATTATTTTTACATATTTTTAATATTATATAATTAAGCTTTATACATAATTTTTAATAATATTTTTATCTTTAGAAGTTCAATATAAAATAAGCATTATAACTAAAAAAATTCATACAAAAAATTATAGTGTTTTTTTTTAAAAAAAAAAGGAGAAATGAGACTGGAACATAATCAGGAGGGAACACAGCACAAGACAAAAATCTCATCCCATCCCGTGAACAGCCTTACCCAGAAAAACAAGGAAATTATTATACTTAATATGAACATTTTAATAATTATGTATTTATGTGTTTGCTTAAATTCATAATATCCTCAAAATACTTATCATTAGAAATTTAATACTATTTTTAGTTCATAAAATTTGGTTTTCCCCCCTCAAATTTGAAATAAGTATTTTTTATTTTTGGAAAAAAAGTTTTGGGGACCAAAAATAATAGTTTCAAATTTCAGAATCAAAATGAAAAGAAGACGAAATTTGAAGAACTAACAGCGAATGCTTATAGTTAATTCGACACTTTTTCCTGGTGAATTTCTCAATATTCAATTGTCAACATCCAATCGTATGCACTGCAGGACTGCACCGCATCCCGTCTGCCTCGTGTGTGTGTTTTCTTGGATGAGAAAAACAATGGAATTTTTAATGCAAGTTTTATCCGAAATAAAACAATTATAAATAGAAAAAAAAACTTAAATCTGATTTTTAGATTTATTATATTAAAACTTTTAATCATATATGACTATGTGTCCTTTTTTTATATGAAATTATAATTAAGTATTAAATAATATTAAATACTAATATTTTGTAAATATAACACATAATCGTACGTGATTGAAAACCTCAGCCAATAAATATAAATAACTTGATTTTAATATTATCGTTATAAATAATATTTTATCTTAAATGTAAGAAATATTGAACCATTGTTTAATGTATTGATTACATTATTCTCGTTATGAAGACTTAATGAGAAATTTTTTTTCTGCTGGTAAAAAAAAATGAGAAAATTTTTTTCATGATCTAACTATTATTAAATTAATTTTTAAGAGCTAAATTTTATTCCTCATAGGAAAAATTTTTTTTGTTTATAAAAAATTTTAAAAATCCTTTCGAATTTTTTTTGAGCAAAAAAAATCCTTTCGAATTAAGAAAAAATATAATTACATAGTTCCGGATAAAAGAGGTGAAGAACGGGTGCTCCTTCCACGCCGCGCTAAATAGCCGTGTACAGTAATAGCTGAGTAGCAGTCAAGAAGAGGCAACGCGCGGGTTAACGGCTTGGCCTCTCACGAAAAACTTCACTGGCACACCCGCCCGTTACGCGCTTCCTCTCCGCCAGCTGTCTCCCCCCACGCGCCTTCCCCTTCTATATATACCCCTCATTCCCTTCATCCTTCTTCATCTTTCAGCAATCTCTCCAGTCTCTTCCATTGAGCTGCTTCGCGATCTCCAGTTTCTTATCCGACTCTCACTAGTTCTCTCTCTCTCTCTTCCCCATTCGCGACGGGTATGGCACCAATGAGCACATTCAGGGCCTTCGCTGTCCTCCTCGCCGTGGCTCTCTTCTCCGCCGCCGCCTCAGCTCAGGACTCGCCCTCGCCAGCTCCAGCTCCCGATGTTGGATCTGCCGGATCTGTTTCCAGCTCCGTCGCCCTCATCGGCGCCTCCGTTGTCGTCTCAATGCTGGCTATTTTGAAGAACTAGGCATGCGAATTGATTGATTCTTCCTATTTGTTGGTTGTTGATGATTCGTTCCATATACACCCAGGGATGTTTTATCTCTGCACAGAGTGATGATTTCTGATTTGAACTGATTTCTGTATATTGGAGAGCTGAGACATATGACGCTTATGTTTGGGCTATATATGATTGTTTATATTCATTGTATATGAATGAGAAATAAGAAGCATTTGATTGATGCTATCTATCTTCTGTTTTGTTTGGTGACAGCAAATAAGTCTGCATTTGATTCATTGATTGATTATCGGCGAAATTTAAAAATATTAATTTCATCCAAAAAGACAACCTAGTGTTAAACTTCATTCTTCCAATTATACTACTACCATTATATTCCGTAACACATAAGCGCACACAGCTGGATTTAAAGCCCACATTTAATGAATATTTTTTTTCCTATATGTATAAAACTGTTTTCAGAATTATTTCAAGGAGTGCTTACCTAAAATTGAACGTAGTGTATTCTTTATACATGGCCAACAAAATTAAATAAAAAAATTGCTAAAAAAAAATCTCCTATTGTAAAATTTACTACTCAAAGGCACTTAAAATTTGCTTAAGAAACCAAGTCCAACGTATTTTTAACCTCAGCGGTGTAGAATATACCTTCAGCTGGACAATTTGCATATAACTAAATATATATTACATGAAGCTAACTATATATATTGCACACACTTGGGAAAAAAGTCACACATTATTGAAAGACTTGAGTCATAATGTCATATGTTTAGACAAAGAATTGTGCACTGGAAGATTTTTCAGTCATTTTTTCAAATTAGATTGTTCAAAAAAGAGGTTTTACTTTAATTGGTATATGATGCATTTGTTTTGGTGAAAAGCAAAATTTTGCTTCCAAACAGTTGTTTTCCCCCCCTATTGAGCTGCTGTATAGCTCAATCAAATTAGTACTCTACCTAGGAAAAAAGATGAAAAATAATTATTTTACTTAACGTGAACGTTTTAATAATTATGCCTTTGATTAAATTAATAAGTTCCTATAAATACTACTCCTCTGGTCCTTAATATAAGACTCATTTAACTAATTTGATTAGATTAAGGAAGTTAGGTAAGTTAGTTAATTATAAAAAAAGTGACACATTTTTCCTAAAACACCATAATCATCTTTCTTAATACCTCCTCTCCCTCTTCTACTTGATTATGGTTGAGGGAGTATCCATAGGGGTAATTTAGAGAAAATTGATAAATATGAAAAATGGGTCTTATATTTAAGACCAAAACTAACTCAAGAATTGGGTCCTATATTAAGGACCGGAGAAGTATTACTTAATTCTACTTAATTAGCATCTTCCCCTGCATTCAGATGTGTTGCCATGGGTGTCAACTTTTTGGTTCCGAGAGAACAACTGGACCAGAATGATTCTCCAATTTGTTGGACTACTGCGGTTGCCCTGCCTAACATTAACTTTGATGCATCTAAAATAAAATAAGAATACTGTAGCAAAAAAGAGAATACTTTTGAGTTTGTGTATTTAATAATATAAAAATATAATACCAATTTATTATGCTATCATTAATCAATAATAAAATATTAGTCATGAAACATAATCCCTGGGCAATTTTTTATTATTTTTTTAATGAAGCGTAATATGTTAAGACACAAGTGTCATAACTTTTCATCATCTTTCTCCCTTTCTATATTGTAGGGCGAGAGATGATCAAACATGTAAAAATTAACTAATCTGAATTCGACTAAGTAGAGGGCTTCTTAATTGTGTTTTCTATGCTAAAAGTTGAAACTTGAAAGATTGGCAAGAAAAAAAAAGAAGGAAATCATGAAAAGGGTGGTCTTCAATGTTGTCGACTCAATCAAATTGAAAACTTCAACAGAGTCTGCGAGCACTTGCAAGTTTTGGATTCATCTTATCGCTCAAAATATAAACTTCAAATTCAAGCAAAATTCTGTTTTTTTTAATAAATTTCAATTTAAACTCGTCTGATTATTTAATATCTTTTAATTTTTATCCTGCATTAATTATTTTTTCATCTTTTTTTTTTACTCGTTTACTCTTTTTATAAATAAGAGTATTCATTTGGGAAAAAATAAGTTGTATGCATATGTATATTATTTTTAATTAATTTTTTTATTTTTTGCCGACATGAATAACTTTTTAAATTGCATAGTCTGATTATTTGAAAATTATATTTTAAACCGAAAGGAATAATGATTTAAAAATTACAAGTGCTTTCACATTAAGAAATAATAAATATACAATCAAGCTGGCCAAAATTTAACCAAAAAAAAAATTTAATCACACAATGAAGACTCATGAAGAAGCAACGGAAAGAGTCAGTTAACGAATTGGCCTCCCACGAAAACTTCAGAGTCGCACCTAATCACTCACGCGCTCCCTCCGCCCGCTGTCTGCTTCTACGCGCCTTCTCTTTCCATATATTATGCCCCTCCCTCCCTCCTCATCTATTTGCAATCTCTCTTCAACAGAATCTGCTCTGCTTTCTTCAGTATCTTCTCGGGCTTCCTCTCAAGCGCTCTCTCTCTCTCTCTACTCATTTTCTATGGCACCAATCAGCACATTCAAGGCTTTCGCTGTCCTCCTAGTCGTGGCTCTCTTCTCCGCCGCCGCCTCTGCTCAGGACTTCAACATGTCGCCGTCGCCGGCCCCAGCTCCCGATGTTGGAGCTGCCGGATCTGTTTCCGGCTCCTTCGCCCTCATCGGCGCCTCCGTTATCCTGTCAATGCTGGCTATTTTGAAGAACTAGGCATGTGAATCGATTGGTTTTTCCTGGACTTTGATTCATGATTGTTCGTTTTATACACATTTAGGAATGTTTTATAGTGATGATTTGAACTGATTTGTATACGTTGGAGAGTTGAGATATATGGCATTTGTGTATGGGTTATGTATGATTCTTTACTGTACATTATTAAGAAATAAGAAGCATTTGATGCTATTCATCTGGTGTTGTGTCCTTGGTGACGGCAAATGCGTCCGTATTTGAGTGATTTTACGGCGAAATTTAAAACTGTTCAATATTGATTTCATCCAGAAAGAATCGAGTGTTAAACTTAACCGCACAATTCTCTGTTTTTTCTCCTTGCGCTGGAGTTTTAGTTCAATCAAAGTGTAGTACTCTACAGTCCAAAAAGAAAAAAGGTAGTGCTTTACTTAAAAATAGAGGTGTTCAATTTATCACATTCCGTTCGTAGTTCTGGACAGGATAAGATATAATAAAAAAATTTCAAAACGAGATGAGTGGGACAGTAACCGAGATCGGATGGGACAGGGGATGAGGTCATCCCGTCCTGCCCTCGAGTATTTGTTTTTAAAAATTATTTATTAATAATAATTATTAGATTATTCAATTTATTTAAAAATAATAATAATTATTTTTATAGTAATTTTTAGCTATTAAATTATAGTATTATCTCAATAAAATCTCTTTTCTTAATAAAGTAATGGGAAAAGCATATCATAGGTACATCTATTTTCTCTCAATTTTTAATTTGGTACCTATGTGTTTTCTCCTCTTAATTAAACATTTAATTTTATTTTTTTTTAGCGACATTAGCTCTTATAACTTTGTTCTATTGGCATTTTTAGTCTCTATATAAGGATTAATGATGTTAATTGAGCAAAATTAAAGATTTAGTTAAGAACAAAAAACACATAGGTACCAAATTGAAAATTAAAAAAAAAAACAGGTACCTCCAATATGATTTTCCCTAAAGTAATTCATAAAGCCAGTGTTTTTTTACGGTATTTTTTTAAGTATTATTTTTACACCTTTTTAATAATATATAATTAAGCTTTATACATAATTTTTTAATAATATTTTTATCTTTAGAAACTCAATAAAAAATAAACATTATAACCAAAAAAATTCATACAAAAAATTATAGTGTTTTTTTTTTCAAAAAAAGGAGAAATGGGACTGGAACATAATCATGAGAGGATACAGCACGAGACAAAAATCCCGTCCCATCCCGTCAACAATCCTATCCAGAAAAACAAGGAAATTATTTTACTTAATATGAACATTTTAATAATTATGTGTTTGCTTAAATTCATAATATCCTCAAAATACTTATCATTAGAAATTTAATACTATTTTTAGTTCATAAAATTTGGTTTTTTTCCCCTCAAATTTGAAATAAGTATTTTTTATTTTTGAGAAAAAATTTTTAGGGACCAAAAATAATAGTTTCAAATTTCAGAATCAAAATGAAGAGAAGACGAAATTTGAAGAACTAACAGCGAATGCTTATAGTTAATTCGACACTTTTTCGTGGTGATTTTCTCAATATTCAATTGTCAACATCCAATCGTATGCACTGCAGCACCGCACCGCATCCCGTCTGCCTCGTGTGTGTGTTTTCTTGGATGAGAAAAATAATGGAATTTTTAATGCAAGTTTTATCCGAAATAAAACAATTATAAATAGAAAAAAAAAACTTAAATCAGATTTTTAGATTTATTATATTAAAACTTTCAATCATATATGACTACTTGTCTTTTTTATATATGAAATTATAATTAAATAATATTAAATACTAATATTTTGTAAATATGACACATGATCATACGTGATTGAAAAACCTAACCCAATAAATATAAATAACTTGATTTTAATGTTATCGTTATAAAAATGTTTTATCTAAAATGTAAGAAATATTGAACCATTGTTTAATGTATTTATTACATTATTCTCCTTATGAAATGAGAAAATTTTTTTCTGCTGGTAAAAAAAAATGAGAAAATTTTTTCATGATCTAACTATTATTAGATTAATTTTAAGAGCTAAATTTTATTCCTCATATGCAAATCTTTTTTGTTTATAAAAAATTTTAAAAATCCTTTCGAATTAAGAAAAAAAAATAAATTACATAGTTCCGGATAAAAGAGGCGAAGAACCGGTGCTCCTTCCACGCCGCGCTAAATAGCCGTGTACGGTAATAGCTGAGTAGCAGTCAAGAAGAGGCACCGAGCGGGTTAACGCCTTGGCCTCTCACGAAAAACTTAACTGGCACACCCGCCCGTTACGCGCTTCCTCTCCGCCAGCTGTCTCCCCCCACGCGCCTTCCCCTTCTATATATACCCCTCATTCCCTTCTTCCCTCTTCATCTTTCAGCAATCTCTCCAGTCTCTTCCATTGAGCTGCTTCGCGATCTCCAGTTTCTTCTCCGACTCTCACAAGTTCTCTCTTTCTCTCTCTTCCCCATTCGCGACGGGTATGGCACCAATGAGCACATTCAGGGCCTTCGCTGTCCTCCTCGCCGTCGCTCTCTTCTCCGCCGCCGCCTCAGCTCAGGACTCGCCCTCCCCGGCTCCAGCTCCCGATGTTGGATTTGCCGGATCTGTTTCCAGCTCCGTCGCCCTCATCGGCGCCTCCGTTGTCCTTTCAATGCTAGCTATTTTGAAGAACTAGGCATGTGAATTGATTGATTCTTCCTATTTGTTGGTTGTTGATGATTCGTTCCATATACACCCAGGGATGTTTTATCTCTGCAGAGAGTGATGATTTCTGATTTGAACTGATTTCTGTATATTGGAGAGCTCAGATATATGACGCTTATGTTTGGGCTATAGATGATTGTTTATATTTATTGTATATCAATGAGAAATAAGAAGTATTTGATTGATTTGTTTGGTGACAGCAAATGAGTCTGTATTTGATTGATTCTCTGCGAAATTTAAAAAAAGAAATATTAATTTGATCCGAAAAGACAACATAGTGTGAAACTTCATTCTTCGGATTATACTACTGCTATAATATTCCGTAGCCCATGAGCGCGCACAACTGGATTAAAAGCCCACATTTAATGGGGTTTTTTCCCTATATGTATAAAATTGTTTTCAGAGTTATTTCAAGGAGTGCCTACTTAAAATTGAACTTAGTGTATTCTTTATACATGGCCAACAAAATTAGATATAAAAAAATTGCTAAAAAACCCTCCTATTGTAAAATTTACTACTCAAAGGTACTTAAAATTTGTTTAAGAAACCAAGTCCAACGTATTATTAACCTCAGTGGTGTAGAATATACCTTCAGCACGGACAATTTGCATATAACTAAATATATATTACATGAAGCTAAATATATATTGCACACACTTGAAAAAGAAATGTCACACATTATTGAAAGACCGAAGTCATATGTTCAGACAAAGAATTCTGTACTGGAAGATTTTCCAGTAATTTTTTCAAATTAGATTGTTCAAAAAAGAGATTTTATTTTAATTGGTATATGATGCATTTGCTTTGGTGACAAGCGAAATTTTGCTTCCAAACAGTTGTTCTTTTTTTTCCTTCTTGAGCTGCTGTATGGCTCAGTCAAATTAGTACTCTACCCAGAAAAAAAATGAAAAATAATTATTTTACTTAACGCGAACGTTTTAAGAATTATGCGTTTGATTAAATTAATAAGGTCCTATAAAAACTATTACTTAATTCTACTTAATTAGCATCTTCCCCTGCTAGGGGTGTGCATGAAGCCCAAATACCCGCAGAGCCCGCCCGAGCCCGAAGAAAAATTGCCCAGCCCAGCCCGAAAAAGAATGGGCATCTTTGGGCTGGGCATTTCATGGGCAGGGCTGGGCATCGGGCAGGACATGCTGCCCTGCCCATTTGGCCCTGCCCAGATTATATATATTATAATTTATAAAATAATATTAATATATTACATTTCTTTACCTAAAAAAAAGTTATCTCCCTCCTCTTTGCAATTTAACTTATTATTATTACATGTCTATTAGTTTTCTATTTTAGGGGATCTAATTCTTCTAAAGAAGCAGTAGTATCTTGTTTTTAACTTGTTCTTCGTGAGCTTTATTGTGCATATCCTATTGTTTGTTGTTGTTGTAGTGTTGGCTATTTATAAGTCAGTCTTCCCCTCTATGTCATTAACAACTTTCTCTGTTAGAGAATGGAGTTCATACATTACATATTTGTATAAATAAACAATTTTGAATATTTATGCAAGATAGAAAACAAGATTGGGGTAGGAGCATGGAAAGAAAATTGGGGTTTAATTATCTGAATTACATGTTTTCTATTTAATTTATATTTAGTTATTTTGTATTAATTTTTTATGAACAAGTCATATGATAGAAAGAAGTCTTTTAGTTGTATGGACTGCTAACTGCATTGTATCGCATAATAAGTATTTACATATTAAAAGTCGTTATATTAAATTATTATGAGATTATAAGATTTTTTATTTTTCTTTTTACAATTATTTTCACCCCATTTTTATATGGTCTATGTTATTCCTGTTAGCCTATTGCTTCAGTTTTAATATCTTTTTGCAATCCTTTAGGTAATATTTAATTTTTGCCACTTAAATGGATAATCAAGTTTCTATTACATCGCCATCCCTGGCTCCCAATGGAATATCTCAATGTGCTTCAACCCCTCTTCAATTTTTTCAGATGTTTTATTCTTTTCTCAACTTTCTGGAGATTAATGCAAACCGTTTGAATTTCAAGACTTTAATTACAATCTTGAGAGTTGTTTTGTTCTAAATAGATTATGAATATTATTTATTTAGATATTTCCTAAGACTTGTTTTGAATTATTTTTGGATAATTTTAATGTGTGAAAATATAAAATTATGAAATGTAATTTTCAGGTATGGATGAAAGTTTTTTTACATGTGATATCGGTAGGTCATCACCATTTGGGCAGCAAAGCCCGCCCTGCCCAGCCCGCCCATGTCCAGCCCAAAATGGTTAGGGCTTCTATGGGCAGGGCCGGGCAGCGGGCTGCAAAATGCAGCCCGTTCATGTTTCGGGCTGGGCATCGGGCAGGGGTTCTGCCCTGCTCAGCCCTGCCCATGTGCACCCCTATCCCCTGCATTCAGATGTGTTGCCATGGGTGTCAACTTTTTGGTTCCAAGAGAACAACTGGACCAGAATGATTCTCCAATTTGTTGGACAACTGTGGTTGGCCATCAAGAACAGGTCACCCATGAGGAATTTGCGTTGCGTCTCCTACAACTGTGGTTAGCCCGCCTAACGTTAACTTTGATGTATTTAAAATAAAATAAGAATACTTTAGCAAAAAAAAAAAAAAAGAATACTTTTGAGGCTGCCTATTTAATAATATAATATAATAGCAATTTACTATAATATCATTAATCAATAATAAACTATTACCTTCGGTCCTTAATATAAGATCTTATTGGACTTTTATTTTGATCCTAAATATAAGATTTCAATCCACTTTGTCTCTCATATTTATACATTTTTTCTAAAATAGTCCTTCTAACAATAATAGTTCTAGTCAATACATTTGATTAGTAAGGATATTTTAGGAAAGAAACTACCTATTTATTACAAATAACTAACTTAACTTCTTTTCTTTAATCTCCTCAAATTAGTGAATTAGCTCTTATAATTAGGACCGGAGATAGTATTAGTTATAAAACATAATCCATGGGCAATTTTTTACTACCTCCGGTCCTTAATATAAGACCTCGTTTGATTTTTATTTTTGTCCAAAATATAAGAACTCAATCCACTTTGTTTCTGATGATACCTTTTGTCGTCAAAGCACTAAATTAAACTAGGGTCTAATTAATTTGTAGTTTAGAATCGACCTAGGTCATTACTTCCAAGGAGCAAGTTGTGGGTTTTTTCTGGTGAAAATTTAGGTGATAAAAAAAATGCAATAAATTGGACTTAAACTAAAGTGTAAAATTCTAATTCTAAATGAAAGATGCAAATGTGCTAAAACTTATATGAAAATTAAATTAAACTTAAATGAATGCAATGCAATTTTCGGGGGGATTTTTTTTTTGAAGATAGAAAATTAAAATAATAAATGAAGAAAATTGACTAAAGAGCAAAAAAAATTAACAAGTGAAAATTGAGAAGTTTCTCTTTGGTGAGGTAGAGAGGACAACTTAGGATTTGCATGGATTTAACCTTCATAACCTTAATCAGTTAATTAGACCAAAGGGAAGTGATAAGAGAGTGGAATTAATAAACTTAATTACCTACTTGAAACAAAAGGAACCCTCAATTTCAAAAACCCTTAAACTATTAAAGAACTCATAACAGTATAAGGTTGGTTGATTAAGCTTATTAAAACCAATGAAAAATAACTCAATTAATTTTGGAAATTATGTTTGAAATTATCCAATTAAACAATTAGACAATTAACTAACTTAATTAAACAATTAAGAGGCAAAAGAACCCAAATTTTGCAATTCAAACTACATTGATAATTAAACTCATAATGAAAACTCAATTATAAATTCAATTAACAGTGCAAAGGTTCTAAACATAAATTCCAACAAGTGTCTCAATACAAATAAAATCCAAATATCAATCCAATCCAAGAATAAAAATGACAATCTAAAACTAAATTGTCTCACAAAATTACAACTTAAAATTATTTAAAACTAAATAATTTTAAGTCCTTAAATTAAAAAGATAAATGAAACATCACTTCCTTGTGGGCTTTAAGTGCTAGCCCAAGGCTCAAGTCTCTTCCATGCTCCTCCTAAATTGCCTCCCTAACAAGCTTAAGCTGCCATGGTATTATCTCCTCCCTCCACGCTATTGGAAATCATGGCCACCATAGTTAATGGAAAATGGAGAATAAAATGCTGAATTTATGTGGCACGTGTAATGGAAGAGTTGGTGATGAAGATTGGATGGCTTTTGTGCGTAGGGAAAACGTGTGAATTTTTTATTGAAGCGTGATGTCCAGCGGCTGAATGGAGAAGGAGAAAAGTCTCTTTAGGCGTTCAATTGTGCTTGAATGAATGGAGATGGAAGTGTGTCCTCTTGGGCGTGAATCCTCCTCTCAAAACAAGGAAAATAGTTTAATGAGCAAAAAGGAAATTTTTACGGATCTAAAGCTCAAGCCCATTAGTAATTAATTGACCCACTAGATATTAGCCATTGGATTATGCTTAAATCTCAAGAAACAATCTTGTACCATTGGATTTTCTATATGCTCTTTTCTTGACTTACAAAAATTTAAGTGCATCTATTAATATAAATTATATCCAAATATAATCAAAAATTAAATATTAAATCTGCACAAAAATTAAGCAAGAAAGTGCAAAACTTTCTAAAAATAGTCTTTCTAAAAATATGAAACTTGTTTCCAAAGAAATAGAAAAAATTAATTCCAAGTCAAAAGTAGGAAATCAGAAAATATTTATATTTTTAATCCAAAATCTCAATTTTTATGCAAAATCCAAAAATCAACCAATTAATCCAATTATGCATAAAAAATCTAATTAAGCTCAAAATTGTCATGTAAATCCTGAATTAATATGGGATAAAATATATAAAAATCGGGTTTTATCAGTCTCTAATATTTATACATTTTTCCTAAGATAGTCCTTCTGATAATGATAGTTCTATCCAATACACTTGATTAACAATGATATTTTAAGAAAGACAACACCTATTTATTACCAATAACTAACTTAATTTATTTTTTTAATCTTCTCAAATTAGTCAACTAGCTTTTATAATTAAAACCGGAGGTATATTATTTTTTTAATGAAGCGCAATATGTTAAGACACAAGTGTCATAACTTTTCATCATCTTTCACCCCTTCAATATTGTAGGGCGAGAGATGATCAAACATGTAAAAATGAACTAATCTGAATCTGAAAGCAAGTCCAACGTATTTTTAACCTCAGTGGTGTAGAATATACCTTCAGCCGGACAATTTGCATATAACTAAATATATATTACATGAAGCTAAATATATATTGAAAAAAAATGTCACACATTATTGAAAGACCTAAGTCATATGGTTAGACAAAGAATTCTGTACTGGAAGATTTTTCAGGAATTTTTTCAAATTAGATTGTTCAAAAAAGAGGTTTTATTTTAACTGGTACATGATGCATTTGTTTTGGTGAGAAGCGAAATTTTGCTTCCAAACAGTTGTTTTTTGCCCCCTTATTGAGCTGCTGTATAGCTCAATCAAATTAGTACTCTACCTAGAAAAAAAAATGAAAAATAATTATTTTACTTAACGTGAACGTTTTAATAACTATGCCTTTGATTAAATTAATAAGGTCCTATAAAAACTATTACTTAATTCTACTTAATTAGCATCTTCCCCTGCATTCAGATGTGTTGCCATGGGTGTCAACTTTTTGGTTCCAAGAGAACAACTGGACCAGAATGATTCTCCAATTTGTTGGACAACTGTGGTTGGCCATCAAGAACAGGTCACCCATGAGGAATTTGCGTGGTGTCTCATACAACTGTGGTTGGCCCGCCTAATGTTAACTTTGATGTATTTAAAATAAAATAAGAATACTTTAGCAAAAAAAAGAATACTTGAGTTTTGAGGTTGCCTATTTAATAATATAATATAATAGCAATTTACTATACTATCATTAATCAATAACAAACCACTACCTTCCAATCTTTAATATAGAACTTTATTTGACATTTATTTTGGTCCTACGATTACAATCTACTTTATCTCTCATATTTATGCATTTTTTTCCCATGATAGTCCTTATAACAATAATAGTTCTAACCCATACACTTGATTAGTAAGGATATTTTAGAAAAGACACTACCTATTTATTACAACTAACAAACTTAACTTCTTTCGTTAATCTCATCAAATTAGTCAACAACTCTTATAATTAGGACCGGATGTAGTATTAGTCATAAAACATAATCCATCGGCAATTTTTTACTACTTTCAGTCCTTAATATAAGACCTCATTTGACTTTTATTTTGGTCCTAAATATAAGACCCCAATCCATTTTGATTCTAATATTTATGTGTTTTTTTCTAAAATAGTCCTTCTAATAATAGTAATTCTATCCAATACACTTGATTAGCAATGATATTTTAAGAAAGACAATATCTATTTATTACAAATAACTAACTTAACTTATTTTCTTAATCTCTTCAAATTAGTAAACTAGCTCTTATAATTAGGACCGAAGGTAGTGTTATTTTTTTAATGAAGCGCAATATGTTAAGACACAAGTGTCATAACTTTTCATCATCTTTCACCCTTTCAATATTGTAGGGCGAGAGATGATCAAACATGTAAAAATTAACTAATCTGAATTTGACTAAGTAGAGGGCTTCTTAATTGTGTTTTTTATACTAAAAGTTGAAACTTGAAATATTGGCAAAAAAAAAAACAAAAAAAGGAAATCATGAAAAGGGCGGTCTTCAATGTTGTTGTCTCAATCAAATTGAAAACTTCAACACAGTCTGCGAACACTTGCAACTTTTGGACTCATATTATCGCTCAAAATATAAACTTCAAATTCAAGTAAAAGTCTGTTTTTTTAATAAATTTCAATTTAAACTCGTCTGATTATTTAATATCTTTTAATTTTTATCCTGAATTAATTATTTTTTCATCTTTTTTTTTTACTTATTTTTTTCTCTCATTTACTCTTTTCATAAATAAGAGTATTTATTTGGAAAAAAAATAAGTTGTATGCATATGTATATTATTTTAAATTAATTTTAAATAATTTTTTTTTGCCGACATGAATAACTTTTTAAATTGCATAGTCTGATTATTTGAAAATTATATTTTAAACCGAAAGGAATAATGATTTAAAAATCACAAGCGCTTTCACATTAAGAAATAATAAATATACGACCAAGCTGGCCAAAATTTAACCAAAAAAAAGTTGATCACACAATAAAGAGGGATGAACGGGCACTCCGCGCTTGAGAAACCAGCGGCAGTACTGAAGACTCATGAAGAAGCAACGGAAAGAGTCGGTTAACGAATTGGCCTCCCACGAAAACTTCAGAGTCGCACCTAACCGCTTACGCGCTCCCTTTGCCCGCTGTCTCCGTCTACGCGCCTTCTCTTTCTATATATTATGCCCTTTTCTCCCTCCTCCTTTCCTCAGCTCTTTGCAGTCTCTCTTCAACAGAATCCGCTCCTCGTTCTTCAGTATCTTCTCAGGCTTCCTCTCAAGCGCTCTATCTCTCTTTCTACTCATTTTCTATGGCACCAATCAGCTCATTCAAGGCTTTCGCTGTCCTCCTCGTCGTGGCTCTCTTCTCCGCCGCCGCCTCTGCTCAGGACTTCAACATGTCGCCGTCGCCGGCTCCAACTCCCGATGTTGGAGCTGCCGGATCTGTTTCCAGCTCCTTCGCCCTCATCGGCGCCTCCGTTATCCTGTCAATGCTGGCTATTTTGAAGAACTAGGCATGTGAATCCATTGGTTTTTCCTGGACTTTGATTCATGATTGTTCGTTTTATACACATTTAGGGATGTTTTATCGTTGCACAGATTGATGATTTGAACTTATTTGTGTACATTGGAGAGTTGAGATATATGGCATTTATGTATGGATTATGTATGATTCTTTATTGTACATTATTAAGAAATAAGAAGCATTTGATGCCATTTATCTGGTGTTGTGTCCTTGGTGACGGCAAATGAGTCCGTATTTGAGTGATTTTATGGCGAAATTTAAAACTGTTCAATATTGATTTCATCCAGAAAGAAAATCTAGCGTTAAACTTCACCGCACAGTTCTCTGTTTTTTCTCCTTGCGCTGGGTTTTCAGTTCAAAGTGCAGTACGCTTCAGGAAGAGGTGGGGGGGGGGGGGAGCGTAGACGTAGTGCTCTACCCAGAAAAACGACGAAATTATTTTACTTAATATGAACATTTTAATAATTATGTGTTTGGTTAAATTCATAATATCCTTAAAATACTTATCATTAGAAATTTAATACTCCGTCCTAAATATAAAACCCTTATATACAGTATAAGAGTTTTATATTTAGGGCTGAAGTACTATTCTAAGTTCATAAAATTTGGTTTTTTTCCCTCAAATTTGAAATAAGTACTTTTGATTTTTTTTAAAAAAAATTTAGGGACCAAAAATGATAGTTTCAAATTTCAGAATCAAAATGAAAACAAGATGAAATTTGAAGAACTAATAGCGAATGCTCATAGTTAATTAGCATATGCTCCTGATCTCATGTGTCTCAAATTTTTGGGTCCTAAAGGAAACAGGACCAGAATGGTTTTCCAATTTCTTCGACAACTGTGATTGGCCACAAAAATGACTACTGGCTTTTAAAATTCTCAAATAGTTATTTAAATAAGTAAAATTTCAGTTTAGGTATACATGACTAAATTGAAATTTGTAAATTTACTGAAATGATTATACTACCATTTATTATTATTATTATTTTAAAATACCAAGCACTTTCACCGGTCAACTAGTTGCCGGAGCTTCAGTGACGGGAATAACTGTTAGAGTTAAGGTGGGTCATCATAATTGGAGCTTCGGCAACTGGTCATTATTTTTTTGAGAATTTTTATAATTTCAGTAGTACGGTTAACAAATTCTTTAATACTATTAACAAGTTTGATATAACAATTAACAATAAATTTTTCACAGAATTAAAAAAGTGATATTCTTACAACTTCATCTTATTGAAAAACCTAAGTCATATCTTTAGACAAAGAAGTCTGTACTGGAAGATTTGTCAGTAATTTTTTTCAAATCAAATTGTTCAAAAAAGAGGTTTAATTTTAATTGGTATGCGATGCATTTGTTTTGGTGACAAGCGAAATTTTGCTGCCAAACGGTTGTTTTGTTTTTTTTTTCTTCAGCTGTTTTATAGCTCAATCAAATTAGTACTCTACCTAGAAAAAAAATGAAAAATAATTATTTTACTTAACGTGAACGTTTTAATAATCATGCGTTTGATTAAATTAATAAGGTCGTATAAATACTTAATTCTAATTAATTAGCATCTTCCCCTGTATTCAGATGTAGTGTCTATGTGTCTCAACTTTTCGGTTCCAAGAGAACAGCTGTGGTTGGCCATCAAGAACAAGAACAGGTCATCCATGACGAATTTGCGTTGTCTCATACAACTGTGGTTACCCTACCTAATATTAACTTTGATATATTTAAAATAAAATAAGAATACTTTTGAGTTTATGAATTTAATAATATAAAAATATAATAGCAATTTATCATACTATCATTAATCAATAATAAAACATTAGTCATCTTTTTATCAAACAAAACATTAGTCATAAAACATAACTAATGGGCAATTATTTATTTATTTATTTTTTAATGAAACGTAATATGTCAAGACACAAATATCAAAAGAATACATTTGCCATCGTCTTTCTCCCTTTCTATATTGTAGGGCGAGAGATCATCAAATATGTAAAAATTAACTAATTTGAATTTGACTAAGTAGAGGGCTTCTTAATTGCATCTTCCATGCTAAAAGTTGAAAGGTATGAGTCACCATTTCCTCTAAAAACTATCAACATAATTAAATCATGAAAACATTGGCCAAAAAAAAAATCATGAAAAGGGTGGTCTTCAATTTTGTTGTCTCAATCAAATTGAAAATTTCAACACAGTCTGCGCTGCGAACACTTGCAACTTTGGGATTTCTTTTATGGAGAATTACAATAAGATTTTTTAAAAATATTATAAAATAAATTTTAAAAATTGTTATTTTCTACTCTAAAACTTTTTATTATAAACTGTTTAGGTTGTTATTAATGTTTTTTAGTAATTATTTTCTTCTCATTATAATTCTCCCTTTATATTATCATTCAAAATATAAACTTCAAATTAAGGAATAGTCTGCCTTTTTTTTTATAAATTTCATTTTAAATTTGTCTGATTATTACTTCAAATTTTTTAAAAAAGTTTTTTTTATAAATTTCATTTAAAATTTTTCTGATTATTTAATATCTTTTAATTTTTATCCTGAATTGATTATATTTTTTTATCTCTTTTTCTACTCATCCTTTCTGTCATTCACCCTTTTCATAAATAAAAAAATTGTAATACGATTTCATTTGAAACAATTAAATACAAAAAAAATTTATGATGAGCTAAAAAATATATGTTTAAAAATTATATTTTGAAACGAAAGCAGTAATAATTTAAAAATTGCTTTCACATTAAGGAATATACGAATACGATCACGCTGGTCAAAATAAAAAAAAAGAAAAAGAAAATAGTTAATCATACAACAAGGAGGGGTGAAAAGAGTCGGTTAACGAAAAGAGTCGCACCCAACTACTCACGCGCTCCCTCTGCCATTCTCCTTCCACGCGCATTCTCTTTCTATATATGGCCCTCCCTCCCTCATACTTTTCTCATCCCTTTGTAATCTCTGTTCAACTGAATCTGCTCTGCGTTCTTAAGTATCTTCTCAGACTTTCTCTCAAGCACTCTCTCTCTCGCTACTCATTCTCCATGGCACCAATCACCACATTCAAGGCTTTCGCTGTCCTCCTCGTCGTGGCTCTCTTCTCCGCGGCTGCCTCTGCCCAGGACTCCAACATGTCGCCCTCGCCGGCTCCAGCTCCCGATGTTGGAGCTGCCGGATTTGTTTCCAGCTCCATCGCCCTCATCGGCGCCTCCGTTATCCTGTCAATGCTGGCTATTTTGAAGAGCTAGGCATGTGAATCGATTGATTTTTCCTGTTTGTTGATTCATGATTATTCGTTTTATGCACATTTAGGGATGTTTTATCATTGCACAGAGTGATGATTCGGACTGATTTATGTACACTGGAGGGTTGAGATGTATGGCATTTATGTATGGGTTATGTATGATTCTTTATTGTACATGATTAAGAAATAAGAAGTATTTGATGCTATTCATGTGGTGTTGTGTCCTTGTGACGGCAAATGATTCTGTATTTGAGTGAGTTTGGGCGAAATTTTGGTTTTTGTTCTTCAAACTTGAAATTAGTACTTTTAATTTTTGAAAAAGAAGTTTTAGGAACCAAAAATAATGGTTTCAAATTTTAGAATAAAAATGAAAATGACATAAAATTTGAAGAAAATGCTTATAGTTAATTAGCATTTGCTCCAGATTTCATGTGTCTCAAGTATTTAATTTGGGTCCTAGAGGACAACTGGACCAGAATGATTCTCCAATTTCTTCCGCAACCGTGGTTGGCCATCGTGAACAGGTCACACATGAGGAATTTCCGCTGCGTTTGATTTGATACAAGTGTGTTTGATATATTTGAAATAACATAAGAATACTTTTGTGTGAATATATTTCGAGCAGGTTCGGATTGACATTTGTTAAGCGTAAGACAAAACCCTCTTCGTATATTTATATCATGCTTAAGTTACGATTGGAAAGTTGTTTATAAATCATTTTAAAAGAACTCATAATATTGATTTTAATCATATTATAAGATTTAGTTTCTAATCCAAGTTGCATGACAAATTAGATTTATATTTAGAACCAGAACTAATAACATAGAAATCTAATATAGACAAGAAAGATATAATGGCAATTTATCTTACTAATATAAATCATCAATTAACAAAAAATATTACTTATAAATCATAATTTATGGTTCGAGACATAATTACCAAAAGAACCAACTTTTAATAATCTTCCTGTCTGTTTGCAGGCAATACACGTGTGTGTGTGTGTATCATCTTCCTGCCTGTATTGTAGGTCAGGGATGTTTAAATGTGTCCAAAAAAAAGAAACAGGAATCAACTAAGTACTACTCCTCCGGTCCTAATTATAAGACCCAATTGACTTATTTGAGGAGATTAAGGAAGTAAGTTAAGTTGGTTATTTATAATAAATAAGTGTTGTCATTCCTAAAATATCCTTGCTAATTAAGTATATTGGCTAAAACTATCATTATTAGAAGGATTATCTTGGAAAAAAATGCATAAATATAAGAGACAAAATGGATTGGGGTCTTATAATTAGGACCAAATAAAAAGTCAAATTAGGTCTTATAATAAGGACCGGAGGAGTACTATAGAAGATCATGGCCAAATGGAGGGTTTCTTATTTATAATCTCCGTAACTGAAGGTTGAAAGATATGATGCAATATTTTCTCCAAAAAACTGCCTAGCCTGATCAAATTAATGGGTGGCCTGATCAATTTGTTGTCTCAATCAACTTGAAAGCTTCAACACCCCCTGTGAACACTTGTAACATTTGAGTTCCTCTACTCCATCGCATTAGCAATTGTCAAAGGGAAAGGACCAAGTTTGGCGTTGAAACCTATCCCGATTTGGTTTCTCATCATATATAGTATAAATTAGGATTTGTAAATTTTCATATGATAAACACTTGTTATTTTGTTATTATCATTTATTAAAATGCGTATGTAAACTTATATATTTTTATTACCTATAAAATAAAAATATATATAATTGTTAGTTGATAAGTACGTATGTATATTTGTAAACTCACCTGTAAATTTAGCCTAATCAATGAACAGAGTTCACCAAAGTTTTTCCTTTTTTTTTGCCAATTTTTCCCAATATTAAATAAGATCAATCTATTTTGAGAGAATTGTTATGAAATCTCAAATAAGGAATATAATTACTATAAAGTCCTGATATAAAAAAAAACAGCATGCAACTACAAGTTTTGGGATAATAAATGACAACTATTCACTTGTTATTAAGATTTATTGGTAATTATTTTTTTAGGACTTCATGGTACTTTTCTTTTCTTTTGCCAACAACAAATGTTATTCCTTTAGTTCTTAATATAAGGCATAATTATTGAATTAATCTTGATCCTAAATACAAGAGCTATTTTTTATATTCATCAATTTTTTAAAAAATTACCATCCTTCTTAATCATAATTACGTAAAAAAAAAAGAAGGATATTATGTAAGATGATTATAATATTTTAGAAAATATTTATCATATTTTTTATAATTAATTAATTTTTTTAATTTTTTTAATGTAATCAAATTAGTTAAATAAGTTTTACGTAGACGGCAACCTGTATATGCTTTCTTTTTTTTCAATCTTCAAATATGTGGACTGTGGCTGTGGGTTGCATTTTTCAACTCAAAAAACAATTAAAATATCACGTCGGGATGAACGGGTAGTCGCAGCGAAATGGACCAGTGGCAGTCCAGAAGAAGAAGCGGCCGAAGGAGACGGCTAACGAACCCGAAAACTTCCAGAGTCACCCTCACGCGCTGCCTCTCTGCCAGCTGTCTCCCTACACGCGCCTTCTCCTGCAACCTATATATACCCCTCCCTCCTTCCTCCTTCCCCATCTCTCTGCAATTTCTCCTCTTGTGAATCGGGTTTGCGCTCTCCTGTTTCTTCTCCGAATCTCTCAAGAGCTCTCTTTCTGTACCCATTCGCTATGGCTCCAATCAGCACATTCAAGGCTTTCCCTGTCCTCCTCGCCGTGGCTCTCTTCTCTGCCGCCGCCTCCGCTCAAGACTTCAGCATGTCGCCGTCGTCGGCTCCGGTTCCTGATGTTGGAGCTGCCGGCTCTGTTTCTAGCTGCGTCGCCCTCATCGGCGCCTCCATTATCCTCTCAATGCTGGCCATTTTAAAGAACTAGGCATGTAAATCAATTGGTTTCTCCTATACGTTGACATTGTTGATGATTCGTTTCACATAAACTTAGCCCTTAGGGTTGTTTAATGGTTGCACAGAGTGATGGAGAGTTGATATGTGGCATTTATGTATGGGTTATATATATGATTTTTTTTAAAAAAAGAATATTTGTTGTTATGATTTAGAAATAAGTAAGCGTTTTGATGCTTTTATCTTCTTTTTCGTTTATGGGGACAGCAAAGGAGTTTAGATATTTGGGTAGAAACTAAATTATAATTTTAAAAGTAATTTTATAATATATAGAGTAAATATGTGAAATAGTTTGTCTTAATTTATAAAAAAAGTACTGTTTAAAAATACTTAACATTTCCAAACACTCCTGTACTCGATTGGTTTTGGGCGAAATTTAAAATTGTGTAATATTAATTTCACTCAGAAAGAAAATCCAGCGTTAAATTAATCTTTGTTCATATACTATAGGCTAACTCTTATACTCCTTTCGTTCCATATTATAAGCAAACTTGTACTGGATTACGTAAATCAAAATTATAGTTAAAATTGGTTAAAGACAATAAATGTGTAAAAATTAAATTTTTCTCTTCAAAATACCTTTATTTATGATGGGAGAATTATAAAAGAGAAAGAATATATAATGAAGGGAGATTATATTAAAGTAAGTATTTATTAGGGGGCAAAACAAAAAATTTGTTATAAAAATTTAAGACAACTGTTAAAAGTTGCTTATATTTAGGGACAAAGTAAAGATAATAGTTGTTAGTTATAATATGGGTCGGAGGGAGTATTTAGGATGGGAGATAGTATACTATCCTCTGATCTTTAATGAAAAATTTAATTAACTAATTTGAGTATATTAAAGATGTTAATTAAATTAGTTAATATGATATTACTTACAATTCTTAATATAAGAGTTAATTGACTAATTTGAGTAGATTAAAAAAGTTTGTTAAGTTAGTTATTTGTAATAAATAAGTGTTCTCTTCCTTATAATACCGTTGCTAATCATGTATATTTGTTAGAACTACCATTTGATAAAATTTTTAACATGTGCATCTATTACAAAAATTGCTTTGAGAAAAATAGATAAATATGAAAGACAAAATAGATTGAGATCTTGTATTCAAAATCAAATTAAAAGTCAAACTAGCTCTTATATTAAAGATAAGAGGTAGTGTGGCCTTTTCTTCTCAAACACCTTAATCATCTTCTTTAGTTTCCTTCCTCTCCACTACTTAATTATTGTTGAGTGAATATCAATAAGGTTAATTTAGAAAAAAATTGATAAATATATGAAATAATTCTTATATATAGGACTAATACCAACTCTTAAATTGGAAGAGTATTATATTTTCTAATCACAATTCAAATCCTCATTATACTCTTTATTATGTGATTAAATTCGTAATAGTTCAGTCAAATTAGTACTCTACTTAGGAAAACGAAAAATAATTATTTCACTTAATGCGAACATTTTAACACTCATGTGTTTAATTAAATTCTGCCTCTGTTTTGCAATGTGTTGCAGGGGACAACTGGGGTTAGCCATCAAGAGAAGGTCACCCATGAGGAATTTGCGCTGTTTTTCATACAAGTGTGGCTGCCCTATTCAATATTATGTTTCGTATATTTGAAATTAAATAAGAATACTTTTGTATTGATGTATTTAATAACACAACAGTAAGAAAGATATAACAACAATAATAAAAAAATAATGCTATCATTAGTTAATCATAAAATACAACCAAGGGGCAATATTTTTTTTTAAAATTTTTTTTAAGGAGAATCAATGAATCAGAAGTTCATACTTAGGGGGTGTTGGGTGATAACCCAAACCATGGTTTGGGAAAAAAATCACCCAAACACCCTTAAAAAAACCAAAACCATGGTTTTGGGAAAAGCAAAAATTTTTTGCTTTTGGAAAAAAAAGAGAGAGTGTGAGAGCCTATAGGATATGCATCTTGTTGTTTTTTTTATAAACATATTTTTTATAAATATATTTAATCTTATGTCTTATAAATATACATACATATTAATTATTTATTAATTATATTATCTTATGTATTATTAATTATGTTAATAAAAAAATATATTATTAACAATTTTATTCCTTCAAATTAAAATATATCATAAAATATATTTTTTTTCTGTAATTATCATATTAACTTATGCTTTTTTTAGTAATTTGTACATATAAAAAGTGTTTCTGGTAACAACTATCTGAACACTCTCACTTCTTAGAATCACTTTTTCACAAAATCTATTCTTCCCAGAATCTATTCTCCAGAAGTTATTCTCCAAACCATAATTTGATTATATCCAAACACCCCCTTAATATACGCACACACATCACACAGATGTGTGTGTATATATAAGTCAAGACATAAACATCAAAAGAATCAATTGTTGGGATGATTAGATATGCAAAAATTAGCTAAAAACTATGGCCGTATACAGAGCTTCCTGGCTGTGTTTTCTATTAAAAAAAAAAAAGGGCCCAAAGATGTGATTCAATATTTTCCTAGCTCGATCATTTTTTTGTTGTTAAAACATAAGTATTGTTTTATTAGAGATAATTATATTCAAAGTACTGTCAGGAATTAAATATGGATACTTATCCTAGTAGAAATTTAAATTTTAGTTCGTCACGTTATGGGGGATTAATTCCTTCCACTAGACCTAATTTTTGTTGGTCCTAGCCCGATGAATTAAATCTAAAGAAAAAGGTGGCCTTCAATTTGTTGTCTCAATCAAATCTTTGAACACCTGTAACCTTTGAATTCCTCAATTCCACCACATTTGCAAATCTTTGATGATACAATATGCCTCATTGTTCAGCAATTGTCAAAGGAAGAGAGTGCCAATTTTGGCCGTCAAACCTATCCCATTCATTCATTCAAAATAAATAAATAAATAAATAATTCAAATTGCTAACAAACAAATGAAATTAATATATATAATTTCTTCTTCTTTACGTATTTTTAATTCTTATTATTAAGAAAGTCACAGCGTATTAATAATTTTTAAAAATTACAAGTCCTTTCACATTAAGGAATAAACAATCACGTGGGCCAAAAAAAAAAAAAAAAAGATAACCTCACATAAGGGTATGAGCGGGTACTCGACGCTAATTAGACCAATGGCAGTCAATAAGAAGAAGCGACGAAAGGAATCGGTTAACGAATCGGCCTCCCACGAAACTTCCGAGTCACACCCAACCCCTCACGCGCTTCCTCTCTGCCAGCGGTCTCCTCCCACGCGCCTCCTCCTTCTACATTTATGTACCCCTCCCCCCCTACTTCTTCCCCACTCCCTTCAATCTTATTACTTCTATCGGGTTTGCTCTGCGTTCTCCGTTATCTATCTTTTCAGACTTTCTCAATCTCTCTCTCTCTCTCCACCCATTCGCCATGGCACCAATGAGCACATTTAAGGCCTTCACTGTCCTCCTCGCCGTGGCTCTCCTCTCCGCCACCGCCTCCGCTCAGGACTTCAACATGTCACCCTCGCCCGCCCCTGCTCCCGATGTCGGAGCTGCTGGATCTATTTCCAATTCCGTTGTCCTCATCGGCGCCTCCTTTATCCTTTCAATGCTAGCGATTTTGAAGAAATAGATCGATTGATGATATATATTTTATATATATACGCGTGGGATTTTTTTTTTTCCATTACAGATTGATCATTTGAGCCAATTTATTATTTATGTACATTGGAGAGTTCAGTTATATGCCATTTGCGGATGGATTATATATTATTTTTGCTATTTTGTTACGTGAGTAAAGAAATATGAAGTATTTGATGTTATTTATTTTGTGTTTTTATACATTTGGTATTGGGCTAACCATCAAAATTATTTAAATTATTGCTTATCTTTCTCCCATCCGAAAATGAAGTGCTTATTACCTTTCTTCAAGAAGAAACTCAAAATTGATATATGATGTATTTGGTTCTCACAAACGTAAGTTGCTGGCGACCAATTCAATTAAACTTGTATATTCTTTAATAAAAACTAAATTACCAGTGTTTGAGGTGAAAGGCATATATATATGTATGACACTACTACTACAAAAAATCTATTCTCATATGTTTTGAAGACTCATATTTATCTGTTTAGAAGGAGACACTGACTAAAGAGACGTAAATAGAAGTTACATACTCGTCTGGTAGTCCATAACAATCAAGTATGTGCTAGACCATACTTGTTCAGTCCATAACATATGAGTACGAATCTTCATCCTTTTGTGACCAGATGAGTATATGGGCTATATACTCATCTGGTCTGGTGGACTAGATAAGTATAATGCTACAAACTCGTGTAGTTTGACCTAGCAGATGAGTATGTGGTTCTATACTCGTCTGTTTACTTTAACCACACGAATATAGGACTATTTTTTTTCTTTGTTCTTAATTTCAGATGAAAATACACTTTTTTGTAGTAGTGTGAGAATATAATCAACCTTCTTATTAACTAATGCATTTATTTGTTTTGGTTGAGTGCTCCGGTAACTTGACCTAAATCCCAACTTGTCTATGATACAATGAAGAGGAAATACCATTCCACATCTTATTAGGTTAAAATATATTTTTAGTCATTTAACTTTATACAAGGTTTTAATTTAGTTGTTTAACTTTAAAAAGTAAATTTAGTCTTTTACCCCAAAAATCATTAACAAAAAAAATAATGATATTGAGATATTAAATGTTGATAAAACATAATTCTCAAATGCCAAGATATTAAATTTAATTTTTAAACAAAACACGATTGTTACAAAAAATATTATTATTTAAAACTAATGATCTCAGGCTTAAAGGTCTAAAAACAGGTTTTTTAAAATTAAGAAACCAAATTAAAATATTTTATTAAGTTAAAGGAACATATGTATATTTTAGCCCTTCTTATAATAAGTCATTTGCAAATTGTAACCCATTTTTACATACTAATAAATGTATTAAATTGATAAAAAATTTTGAATTTACTTTTTTTGAAAATTTTTTGTCCTCTCTGTATACAAATAATTCGTGGTTCTCTATTTTTTTATTATTTCTTTTCAATAAGAATTAAATGAGGATAAAATTAAAAAACACTCATGGTTTGAATTGGGGTCGGGATTATAAAAGCCCCATTGCATGTCTTGCTTGGGCAATGTGCAGGTTAGGTAAGCATAGAGCCGGGAAAACGGGCCGAGCCCGTCGGGCCGGCCCTTTTAGGCTCTGAAATTATGAGAGCCGGGCTTGATATTTTTCTCTTAAAATGAGAAATAAGCCCTGGAGGGTCGAGGGCTTAAAAGGGCCGGCCCTGGAGGGCTGCGGGCCGGCCCTTTTAAGCCCTTTTATAATTTTTTTATTTTTTTAAATTTTTTTATATAATATTAATGTTATTAATTTTTTACATTGTTAATAATATTTCAAATATTTAGTTATTATTATCATTTTAAAATTAAATTTAGTTTTAGACAATAATTTATCCAATTAAATTTTTAAAAAATGGGTTAATTTGGATTTTAATAATGATTTGATTTATATTATATGCGTTAATATTTTTAAACTATATATATATTTGATAATAGAATATTTTTATACTTATATAACTTGTGATTCTATAATTTGAATTAGAAATTCATGAGTTTCAACAACAATGTTTCTCACATTAAAGTAAAATAATAGTTAGATTGTAAAATTTAAAAATAAAATTCTTATAAAGAAGAAAAACTTGATATTTTTGTTACGAAAGAAAAGCATACTTATGAAGAAAAATAATTAATTATAGTGATGATGAAGTTTCAAAAGATTAATGATAGTGTTTATTTATTGCACAATTTTATTATAGATAAAACTTTTAGATGTTATTATCTTGTTAATGAATGTTTTAGATGTTATTAGATGTTGATGAATATTTATATATGATAATATTTTATATTTGTGACTTAATTTTATTCATATTTATCTCTTTTATTAATAATTTCATTGGTTTATTTTTATATTTTTATAAAAAATATGATAAATATAAAAAATAGTATTTTTTCTTATACGGGCCAGCCCTGGTCCTGTAGTTTAAGGGCCGGGCCTGACAAATTGGGGTATTTTTAAAATTTCAGCCCTGGAGGGCCGGCCCTTTTAAGCCCGCTAACCCTGAAGGGCTGGCCCTGATTCCCGGCTCTAGGTAAGCATAGGGAAAATCATTATATAGCTAATGCAATTACTTTTTTTTTGGGCCAGTAGCTAATACAATTATTCCTCTGATCCTTAATATAAAACTTATTTAAGTAATTTTATTAGATTAAAGAAGCTAGGTAAGTTAGTTAATTATAATAAATATGACATGTTTTTCTTAAAACACCATAATCATCTTTCTTAATATCTTCTCTCCTTCTTCTACTTGATTATGGTTGAAGGAATATCTATAGGAGTAATTTAGAAAAAAATGATAAATATGAGAAATATGTCTTATATTTATTTTTTTCTGCCAACCAATCATTCGTTTTTTTCTTGCTGTCATTTAGATAGTTAATTATACAAGCACATAAGTGTATATAGCAAAATGATTTTAAAATAGAAGGTTAATGCAATGTGGCCATAATAAAATCTGTTTCTTCTTCATTAATAATTTTTAAAACTTTTTACTAGATAATAATGAATTTAGCAATGGCGAATCCCTTTCACATTGAGGAATAAATAATCACGTAATCCGTCAAAATAAAGAGGCGATGAATTGAACAGGTACTTCACGCTGCATAATAGACCAGAAGCAGTCAAAAAGGAAGAAGCGGCGAAAGGAGTCGGTTAACGAACTGGCCTTCCGCGAAAATTTCAGAGTCACCCGCCTAACACACTGCCAGCTGTCTCATCCCACGCGCCTCCTCATCCTTATTTATATGTTCACTCCTCCCTTTTTCCTAATTCCCCCCATCTCTGCAATCTCTCTTCTGCCGAAATCGCTTTTCGTTCTTCAGTATCATCTCAGACTCTCTCAAGCGCTCTCTTACTCTACTCGTTCGCTATGGCGCCAATCAGCACATTCAGGGCCTTCGCTGTCTTCGTCGCCGTGGCTCTCTTCTCCGCCGCCGCTTTTGCTCAGGACATCAGCACGTCTCCGTCGCCGGCTCCAGCTCCCGATGTTGGAGCTGCCGGATCTGTTTCCAGCTCCGTTGCCCTCATCGGCGCCTCCGTTGTCCTGTCAATGCTAGCGATTTTGAAGAAATAGATCGATTAATTTCTCTTCCGATTTATGTATTCGTTGATTGAAGATGATAATTCGTTTTATATACACGAAGGGATGCTTTATTGTTACAGCTGATTATTTATGTACATTGGAGAGTTCACTTGTATGGTATTTGTGAATGGATTATATATACATATATATATATGATTTTCGCTATCTATGCACCAAAATGAAAAAAAGTTGTATTCTACTTGGATTCCCTCCCCCGGGCGGGGTAAGATGCCTGGCTTGTATTTGACTTGATTTGATCATCATATAGAAAAGTAATTTTTTAGTGGAGATTGAATTACGATTCTATTATGATTCAAACTAACAACTCACTACCCTCCTCTAACCTACATAGGAATGGACACTTTCTTTTGCCAAAAACAAAAAAACAAAAGGGATTGTGAAGTAGAGGGAATAATATGATCTGTACATGTCTTCAGACGTGGTGTAAGGGGCCTCAACTTTGGTGGTTGCTGGATAAAAATGAGTGATGATTACTGCTGTTTCTCTGTCAACTTTTGGTTGCCCACCCAAACAAGTCACGTCTTTTTAATGGTAACGCTTACTATTAATTACGAAACTCTAGAGATACAAGTTATTGCCTCTTCTTAACGTGAGAGTGAGAGACAGGTAAAAATTAAATTTGATTTTAAATATAAAATCTTTATACACTTTGTACTTTTGTCCCCCAAAATGGATAATTCATTTGAGGAGATTTTCATTTTAAGGATAGTTATGATTAAAAAAAGTATTTTAGAAAATTCAATTCATATTTATTATAAATAACTAATTTAACTAATTTTTCAAATGTATTTAAATTAGTTTAGTATCCGGAGGTGATATACCCTTTACGGTAATACTTAAATTTCTTGACTTCTTGAATAATTTGTTTCTCGAGATACGTGTATCATTTATCTTTGTTGACTCGTGTATCCAAAGATTTGGTTATTAATAGAGTATAGTGGTATTTGTGATCAATATAACTGATCCCACTTAATAGAATAAGACTTGTTGTTATTAATATATACCATTTGCCTTAGTTTTTAATAGATTTTAATTATAAGGGTATGTTTGCCTCAACGAGAGGAAGGGAAGGGGAGGAGAGTGGAAGGATTTTAATATATTACCTTGTTTGGATTTATAAAAAGAGAGGGGAGTGGAGGAGTTTTAATGTTATCTTGTTTGATTCATGAGGAGAAGGGAGAAAAAATATTTTGACACGGACAATTTCGCCCTTATTTTATTTAAGATATGGACATAATGGTCATCACATGACAAAATATGAGTATAATGATCACAACATGACAAAATATTGTCATTTTCCTCCAAATCCTCTCAATTTTGGAAGGGAGGTTGAAGAGGGGAGGGGAGGAAAAATTTTCAAAAATTTTCTCTCCCCTCCTAAAATTTGTGTGTTGCCAAATAAGGGGAAATGATTAAAATCCCTCCCCTCCTCCCCCTCCAAATCCCTCATATCAAACACATCCTAAATTACCAGATATCAAATAGCTACATTAAATTGAAGGCTAAAAAGAAAAGATATACACAATTTGAAAAAAATACTACCCATTTCTTATATATATATATATATTTACTATATTATAAGGCATATAATAGAACTTGGCACAACTGGCAAATGGCTTGGTCTCTTAAACATTTTGTCCCTGATTATGTCATAAAAAAGATATTGTTAGGGAGGCAAAATGTAGCTAAGGTGATTGCTGTGCCTGGAAAGAAATCAGTCCTAAATTATTGTTGGCTGAGAGAAACTCTCAGGACACATCAAAGAAAAAAAATTGAAATTTAATGATATATTGAATTTCAAAGTATGTGATTAAAAATGGAGTCGGCGGTCATAATTTTTGTTTATTGTGAAAAGTCGGTGAAGTTTAGAAAGGCGACCAAGTATGCGGCGTATATTGATTGAGAAATTCATGAAGAATGAGAATGGCCCATTCCAATTGAATGGAAACACATGTTAGGCTGCATCCTTCATTCCCAGAGTCAGCTTCTGCCAACTTCTATCTGTCTTTTCTCTTTTCCTTTAAATTCTTAACTAACTTATTCATGCTATTATGTTATACATGTGCCACATTGCATAGTTTTTTCTGGTAGAAGAGTGGGCCTAATTGCTTACTCCGCGTTACTTGTCTTGCTTCATCCATGTGAAGGTCGGTTAGGTGCAACTACTTTACGGTTTTTATAGTTGCACTCAACAAATATTCTGCTAGTTTTTTTTTAATTCACTCTGGACTTAAATGTAAGTTACTTATAAGAAGAGTTTTGGTTCTAAATATATGTAGAGAAAACTTTAATAAGAATAAAATTAATTTTTTTTATTAATTTAATATATTTTTTGATGTATGAAAATGTGTTATAAATGATTTATATTAAGGATCAGAGTGGTGTGGTTTAAAATAATTAATTTACAGAAATTAAAGTAATTACTTAACTTAGTTATATGTTAAAAAGTATATTTTTTTAAAAAAAATAATACACTTTCTAAAAATTTAAATTGGAGCTATCTTTTGATGAAAATGTTCTTAAGATATGGATGATTTTCAAAAATTATAAATATGAAAAACAAGATAGATTGAGATATTATACTTAGAATCAATAAACCCCATAATAAAAATCCTATATTTAAGATGGGAGGAAGTATTCAATAAAATTATGAATTATAAATAATACAATGCACAATCTTTCATAATCAGGACAATATTGTTATTTTAATAGTCAATCATTTATGCGCATAATAAAATAATATAATGTGAGCCTAATAAACTCTGTTTCTTCGCTAATAGTTTTTTAAAATTTCTTACTTTTAAAAAATTCATTAGATAATAATTACAAATCCTTTCACATTAATCAAAATAAATAATCACATAATCTCTCAAAATAAAGAGGGGATGACCGGGGTACTACACGCAAATTACACCTGTAGCAGTCATCAAGAAGAAGCGACGAAACGAGTCGGTTAACGAATTGCCCTCTCTCACGAAAACTTCAGAGTTCAGAGTCACACCTAACCAACCAATCACGCGCTTCCTCTCTGCCAGCTGTCTCCGTCCACGCGCCTTCTCCTTCTATATATACGCCCCTCCCTCCCCAAGTCCTTCCCATCTTTCTGCAATCCTTTGTATCGAGCTTGCTCTGCCTTCTCCGCTCTCTTCTCAGACTCTCTCAAGCCCTCTCTCTCTCCCTCTACCCATTCACTATGGCACCAATCAGCATATTCAAGGCATTTGCTGTCCTCCTCGCCGTGGCTCTCTTCTCCGCGGCCGCCTCCGCCCAGGAAGTCAGCATGTCGCCCTCGCCGGCTCCAGCTCCCGATGTTGGAGCTGCCGGATCTGTTGCCAGCTCCGTCGCCCTTATCGGCGCCTCCGTCATTCTTTCAATGTTGGCTATTTTGAAGAACTAGGCATGTGAATCGATTAATTTCTCCTCCTATTTATGTCTATTTTGATTGATGATGATTCGTTTGATACACAGTTAGGGATATCTTATTGTTTTACAGTGACGATTTGAGCTGATTTGTGTACATTGGAAAGTTGAGATATGTGGGAGTACGTACGAATTACTCATATAGTATGATTTTTTATATTTATTGTACATGAATAAGACATAAGAAGCGTTTGATGCTATTTATTTTGTATTTTTATGTGTGGTGATTGGTGATTCGAGACGGTAAATGAGTTTATAGTTGATAGTGGCGGGAATTTGAAAGTTTGTGGCGTTAATTTTGCTAATTAAAGAAAAACCAAATGTTAATTTTGAGGAAAAGTTCAACGCTGTTAAGCACAAACACCTTGATAGGAAATGTACTTTTGCAGCCCAGTAGTTCAATTAATTTTTTTTAATAGAATTAAAATACTCCATCCAATCTTACGTGTAAGAACTAAATAATAAATTTATAAAAATTAAAAAATTAATTAAATTAGTTATTTATAAAAAATATATTTTTATTTGTTCAAAATACTTCATTTAATTATTTATATTCTCAACTACCTTTGTGATGAATACTTTCTAAAGAAGTATTCCTTCCGTTTTAAATATAAAACCTTTTTACACTGTAAATTACACACTCAACTATCCTGCCAGGAGAGAAAAACATACAGGAAAACAAGAAGAACCAAACACTGTGGAGATGCAGGGGATCGAACTACCTCTCGCATGCTAAGCGAGGGCTCCACCATTTGAGCTACATGCTCGAGCTGAAGCTGTGGCTTAAAATATTATATAGCACTTTGTTTGGACGTCCTAACCTGCTGGAATTGGGCACGAGTCACGTTATTATATGTTCTTAATACAGTGATAATATGCGACTTAAGTTTCAATGTACATTTTTAGCATTTATGTAACAGAAGTTTGAAAAAAAATCTTTGGAGAAGAAAATGGGCGTAATATAAACATATTTAAATGTTAAAATGTAATAATTTGAGGCCAGAAAATGGATCTAAGTATTTTGTAAATGATCTTCGGTCCAAGCACGTGTGCTTACATTGGAAGTAACTTCTGAGCAAGATGCAGGGACAAACCACAAAAGCATGGGTATTACGGGTTGAAGAAAATCCGATTTTTGATTTTTTTTTTTTGGGTATCAGATGATGAAAACCCTATAAATAGGTCAGGTGTCTTCTTGCATTCTGAGGTATACTTTTGTCAACAGAAAGTAATTAATGGCACTTCTCATAAAAGAAAGAAAATAGAAAGTTCGAACATCAAGCCCAGATTCACAAGGCCACCCAGGATACCCAATCAACCTTTGAACAAGTCAATGATAAGGATTCAGTTTAGTAAAAAGAAAAAAAAGTTTTTCACAACATGATAAATTAGGACTCAAATTATTATTAAAAGTGTCTATGCTTAGCATCGAGGTCCGGAAGCTTAAGTTTTATTATACCATATCATCATACAGCTTTTGACCGTCACAGACGCAGGTAGGTTCTTATGGTCCAAGAAAATTGCAATTTGGATGCAATAGAAAAATAAATTTTAATTGAAATATGATGTATTTGGTCCTAATGACAAATGTAATTTTGCAGCAGAAAGGTTCAATTAATTTTTTTTAGACAATTAAATTATTATTTTATGGTATAGAAACTAAATTACTTCTAGTCCTACATATAAAGATTAAGAAAATTAGTTATATCAATTATTTGTTAAAAACAAGTTATGTTGAATTTTTCAAGATGTATCATTTAATCATTTGCATCACAAATTATAACAATTGATAAAAATTTCTTTTTAATATGTGTAAAAGATGAGAATAATTTGAAAAAAATAATGTACTCGGTGTGGTCCTAAATATAAAGTCTTTTTTAACTAATTTGTAGAAGCAATATACTTACGTCAGATTTCTTATATCCATTATATCAAGTTCTCTAATAATAGATAATCATGTGTCCTTTTTTTTTGTAGGAAAATTTCATTTAAGGATCGCAGTTGAGAATTTATTTCAAACAACCTCCAAAATATTCTGAAATGTCACTACAGGACTAAAGGACCAAACTGAAGTTAAAATTAAGAGTAAGAGTACAATAATACCGCTCATTTTTATTTGTTTTAAAAATAAATATTAATAGTCCCCAGAGTTCCGGCTGCCAGCGTTCAGGTGGCCGTTGCGAAGGTTGGAGCTCCGGTGGCCACTGTTGTAGCGATGACTGGAAGATTTTTTTTTTTAAAAAAATAAGGTGACCAAGGGAAGGTTTGAACTCATGACTGCTTGACATACCAAAAATGATGTGACCACTAAGCCAATCAAACCATTTAATCATGTGATGCAAATAAAAATATATATAACAAAACAAACACAAGTGTCCAAGTATAAGTGAACAAGTTAAATTTGACAATTTATAAGTCAAATTTAGTAATTTACAACAAAAATTTGACAATTTACAAGTAACATAATGGAATTCACAACCCAAAATGCAAGTGTTTAAGTGTAAATGAGTAAATGTAATTTGAAGATTTACAATAAAAGTTTATGAATTTACAAACCAAATTTGACTATTCACCAAAAACACAAGAGAATTCACAACCCAAAATGCAATTGTTTGAGTGTAAATGAACAAGTGAAATTCAGTTATTTACAACTTAAATTCAGTGATTCATAAGAAATATAAACATTACAAAACTAACAAGAGAATTTACACTCAAACACTTACATTTTTGTTGGATTTGAGGGTTGTTTTGATGATAAATCTTATGCTATGATGCTGCCAAATTTTGGTTAAGCCAAGAATGGTTTAAGGAAGGATAGAGACTATGAATATGAGCTTGAAATTGCATGTTTGATTGATGTTTGAATTGAATTTTGGAAGAAATTAAAGTTAGGGTTTTAGCACCCCTATTCGGCCACTATGTAATCTAGGGGTAGGAGTTTGTTTTAATGTGATTTGCTGATTCTAATGAGTTTAAAATGTGTTTTGTGTAGGGATATACCAAAGAAAAGTGTTTGGAATTATTGGAATCAAAAATAGAATTTTTAGAAAAACAATACCCCTATTCGGCCAAGTCTAATTGAAAGGAAAGGAGTATGATTTTGTGAAATATGATTTGATATTTGAATTCTACATGAAAAATTGTATAGGAATGGCCCAAGAGATTGGTTAAAACAAAGAGGGAATAATTTGGTCAAAAATCAAAGAAAAAGGGATGTTAATTGAGCCTAATGTTAGATTATTGTGTTTATGCTTGAATGGTTGGTAATTTGGAATGTATTTGTGCTTGGAATAATAGGCACATTGCAAGAGATCAAAAAGGGACACCAATTCCCTAAAAAAGTTGAATTGAATTATCAACCAAGAAGTAGCATTGAACTTATAATTTGATTGCTTTCGTGCTTGTTTAAATGTGTATGTGTTTGAGAAATATATGTGATGATGCACGAAATTATATGTTAAATGTGCCTTGGCAATATGTAAAAGGAATGGTTTGATGGCTTGATAAATTGATCTTTTTACATGGTAAGTGATATGCACATGGAATGTTACATATTGCATTTTTACATGGCATGAATTGCATGATGATTATGGTTCTTTGCTACTGAGATTTCTATGAAATCTCACTCTTTATGTCCAAAATTCACTATTTAGGAATTGGCCCAAGCAAGGATCAAGAGAAGGAGATCATTTTGGGACATATTTGAATTATAAATCTCTTTTAGCAATAGTTATGTATTATGTCAATTGTTATGAATTCTAGTAAATATTTGTATAAGTGACTCCAAACTTTATGTATGTGAATATTGAGTAATATTCAAGCTTTAGTAATGTAATGATGAATGGCATGATGACTGGTAGTGAAAAGGAAAGGAAAAACCAAAATGGTAATTTAAAAGGGACAAATGTTGACTTTGTCGCGATCAAGTTTGACCAATGATAATGATATTTTGAGCAATTATATGAGTTTGGACTTGAAATTGGCATGCTTATAGATCTTATTTTTAGCTTTAAAACAAGTAGTAATTTACTAAATTTGGAGTTTTGTACAGAAAGTTATGCCCTTCCAAAGTTGGGCATAAATCCTGAAAAATAAAAAATTTACCAAATAAACTGTACCACTTAGAACAAAATTTGAGATTAATTGGTGACTTCTGGATGCCAATGAGTACTTTTTCTACAAAGGGCATGTCAAGATCTTTCTATGGAACTTAGAACTATTCCATTTCAATTTTTTTTAGATTTAGTTATGATTCTTCAAAGTTTGAACTAGAATAGGGTTGCAATGAATAGTAACCCAAATTTCAAGAAATCTGGAGTTTGAATTTTTCCAACTTTAAGTCACAAGAAATGGTTTCCAGTGGTTCTAATTGAGGTAATATGAGATCTAAAAGTAAAGTGTGATATTTTTAGTATCAGAGCAAATGTTTTGGATCGTTGTTTGATGTTATGTATTGTGGATTGTGGTATATGTTATTGATTGCATTGTGAATTGGAACCAAATTGTATGCTATATGCCATAGCTATATGGTGTGCCATAAGTTGAGTTAAGGGCAAGAAAAGAAAATGGCTTGTTACGAGAATAGTGATTTTGGGATCATCATTAACCAATGGATATTAGAGAAAGATCGCGTAACTCCCCCAAGATATCATGATATACCCAAGGACGGGGTACCATCCAGTATAGCTTCCAATTGGATCAAAGAAGGAGAGCTACATGATGATGCACAGCGTGTAGTAAGACCCAACCCTGATAAGGCAAGCCATAGTGGAATCAGGGCTGTACCAATAACTATCGGGGTTCCAGGTAAGGTTAGAATTAAAAACTTACTAGATAAGAAAAGACTCCTATTAGTAAAGGAAGAGTTCAAGAACTATGATGACGTCATTTGAGAGCTTATATGGCTAGGCTGACATATTGATGGATTAATTACCCAAGACTCGGGTGAGGTGGGTTGAGATAGAACCTGGCTATTGGATGACTTAGAAGTTTTTATTGCTTCTACTCTCCCTTTTCCTTATATATCTTGATTGGATGACTATTTATATATGTTTATGGTTGCGACTGGTTGACTGTGAAACTTACTGTGCTAAACTGTCAAGTAATAGGTAAAGTATTTTTGCATATCCATATTGTCCTCGTTCCTCTTGTAGTTAAAGAAGATAAAGAAAAATAGTAAGAACTAGACTTGGAAGAGGTCGGGCAAGAGAAACCTCTTCTAGACCCCCACTTGATCCTATCCAAACTATAATGGATAGACTTGAGAAACAGAAGCGGACTATGTAAGAATTGTAAGCTACACAAGTCCGCCAAGAGCAGGAATGAGATGCTACTATAGCCAAAGCAGTAGTAGCAACAATAGCACAATCACAACAACCCAGCCAAAGAACGGTCAGAGTAACCCAACCAGTCCAACCTCAACCGTTCCAGCAACCCCAACAACCTCAGGCGGGGATTGTTGAACAAGCACAAGCTGCTGTGGAGCCTGATAGCTTGCAGTAATGGATAGTACGTTTTACTAAGCACAACCCTCTATCCTTTGAGGGAACGCTTGACATACAAGTAGCCGAGGACTAGATAACTCGGCTTGAGAAAATTTTTATGATCCTCGTGTGCTTATCTGAGGGAAAGGCCTAGATGGCCATATATAAACTCAAGGGAGAGGTAGACAGATAGTGGAAAAATACAGAGCTGGTCCTCTAGGGTAATGAAACTCATGTTAGTTGGGAAGTATTTAAGGAGCAGTTCTTTCAAAAATATTTTCCCCGATCAGTAAGGGAAGAAAAAGAAGCTGAGTTCCTTACCATTAAACAGGAGGCCAATAAATCCTTTGATAAGTACTTGGCCAAATATATCAAGCTGTCTTAGTACTCAACATACGTCCAACATCTGAATGATGAATGATGGTTTATGGAAAAGATGGTAAGGGGACTAAGACCTGAGCTGAGATAGAAGGTAGCCCCGCGATAGCTTGAAGTGTTTAATAAGGTGGTGGAGGTTTACCGTATCACAGAGAGCAGCTAAAATCATCAAGATTTGGCTAAGGCAACCCAAAAGGCTGAGTGACCCTTAGCGAGGTCAGGTCAAGAAGGAACATCCTATGGCAACAGTAAGAAGAGGAAGATGCCTGATTTCTTGGGAAGGTCTAGATGAGGATGAGGAACAAGGTGAGGAGGGACTAACAATACTCGTCGAGGAAGGGAATCCGAGACATTTGGTAAGAACCACGGCGATAAGCCATTCTTGCTGGGTCAGAACATGTGCTTTAAATGTGAAAAGCCAGGACATTTTATCATGGAGTGTTTGCAGAATGCAGATGGTTCGAGGCCATAAGCTCAAGGCAGGGTGTTCATCTTTAGCAAGAAATAGGCTAGTAAGTCGCTCGAAATGATCCAAGGTACGATTATTATGAATGATTTTTATGTGCATGCACCGATTGACTCGGGCGCCAGCCACTTGTTTATATCGTATGATTGTGCTAGGCACATAAGCCTTATTATTGACACGTACCATATGATTTCTATGTTTCCACTCCCGTTGGCACTAAAGTTTTAACTTTTGATGTTTGGTTAAATTGCATTGTCCGGTATGCCCACTGTTGCACTACGTTAGACCTTACATGCATGCCTTTTTATGACATTGATGTTATACTCAGTTTGAATTGGTTATTACCGCATAGTATAGTCCTCGATTGTAAAAAATAAAACATTGATCCTTCCTGCCTGAGAATCAAGCCCTTGTATGGAATGAAACTAAATCTAATTATGGAAGCACAGGTGGGTAGATATCTAAGGCAGGGTTGCCAAGGACATATGGTATCCCTCTCTATGAGAGAAGAAGTGGAAAAAGGAAATAGAACAACAATTGAATGATGCCAAGATGGGTTCAATTTACAGGCTCCTTATTGTATAAGCCTCAATGAAACGGCTGAGAATGTAGTAGGCTCGATGAGGGTAGGAGCCTATACCCTAGTAGGGAAGCAAAATGACAACTCAACTCCTAGTAATCGATATAACCTCGAAAGAGACAAGATATCAGGACAAAATGTTTGAGACTTATTAAATCCCTGAATAGTGGTAGAAAAACTCCTAAGGCATAGTAGACTAAGAGGGATAGAGACTAGATGATATTGAATGAACAACTAACAATGAGTTAGGTGCCTGACTTAAACACAACATAGCATAGTGATTAAATATCTACTGTGTGATGTGATCAGGGTATGGTGATCGACATCTGACCATAGGAATAATTAGTCAGAGAGTAAGATAAATCAGAAAGGATAAAGTCAGGCAGGATCCCTCTTGAGGATACAACTAAATAAAAATAGATAAGCAAGTGATAGTTAATGGGTGTATTGGGAACATATATGTCATGAGGGATGAATAAGTTCTCGATGGTGTCTAAAACCTAAGGATGCTTAAGTATTGCATAAGGTTAGAGGCCATATAGTACTCCTCGATGTCCCTAAGATAATTACAAGTATGTAACCTAGGCTCCCAGACCAGTATGAAATATGAGAAAATGAAGTTCCCAATAAGAAATGCTGCTGCCTATGGAACTGTATAATTTTAGTAGAGAGGCTCCCTTCTAAATAGGGATATGGAAATGAGAAGTGTACCCTAACAGGGATTGAATACAAGAAGGGCTTAGCCACAAAGTACCTCCCTGAAAGTGGACGTGATCCTCTATCGCAAAGGTTAGATTACATTCACGAGAGCGAACCATTCTTGGCAAGGATTACAGTAAATAGCTAAATGGAGTTGACAGGGATATATCCTCCATTGGTAGTACAAAAATGATGAACTGTTAATTGTTTTGGTATCAGCAATACAATTGCCCACAAGGGTCAATCCTCTAATGAGAATAGTGGGAAACTGCCAAGCTACGACGCCAAATAAACCTTACCCTGAGTAGAGCAAAATTGGTCAAACATAATGGAAGGGTATTATGAGGCAGATGCATTCAACTCCTCGAATTTAATAGGGTACCATAGCATAGTGATGGGTAATGAGAACATGATAACATAAGCCCTCTTCCAATGTTGTTTTGAATTGATAAGAGGTAGTAAGGATTGCAGAGTCCAGGCAAGGCAGATTGGCATTGACATGATGATAAGCTAATGAGCTCTATAGATGAGCTAGTGCCTGAAGATTCAAAAGACATAATGAAGGGAAAGTGACTTAAAGTGTCTAAACTTAAGGGCTAAGAAAATATGGAAAAAGTAAGAACTCTAAAGTTGACGGGAAGTATTAAGTGAGGTCCGAGAAGACAATACTGGTGTTTGTGATCAATCTTGGGGAATAATCAGTTATGTTACCCATGAAGTGGAAGTGACTTTTTTTATTACTCAGTCCTGTGGTCTAAGATCTTTTAAAGATCTTAACATGGAAAATTGATGATGATGATGATGATGATATTTCAGGGTCACAATACATCCTAGAGAGGTTTACAATAGAGCACAATGGCTCCCGAGGTCATAGTAAACCGAGTCTAAAGGGGAGATACTAAGCCAAGAGGATAATGCCTCTCAAGATATGAAAAAGGGGATGCTATGCTAAGCTGAGAGGGTGATGCCTCTCAAGATATGGGAATAAGATGACACATTAAGCCGTGAGGGTGATTCCTCTTGAGGCTTGATAACAGAATAACTAGGGATGAGTTTAAGATATAGAAGCCCGCTCTAATGGTTAATTAGTACTAAGAGAGTACTCTTGATTCTTTTTTTTTCATAGACACAATTGTTGTCAATTAGGCTGAAAGCTATAAGTCCTGAATAGTGTGCATTCAGGCAAGTTAATTGTAAAATGGAAAAGATAAAAGAAGGATAGTTGGATGTGAAACCCTATATGGTAGGGAATGCCGATCACTATTGTGGTGGACTGAACTAGAAATAAAGAGGGTTTACATTCCAAAGATGGTAGATCAAGTTGAGGATAAATAAAGATGATTGATAAGAATTGTCCACTGCATAAAGTAAACAGAAAAGATATACGGACATAAGAAGGAAGCCATTAGAGATCGTGGTTGGAGATACTAGCCACAAGAATGGGTTAAACCCCAAAAGCGAAATAACTAACATCGAAGACCCTTCCAAATGTTGTTAAAAGTTAAGCGATTAGCTTATGAACTGACCCTACCCCCTAATCCTGATTAAATACATGATGTCGTCCATGCTCCCCAACTAAAAAAGTATCAATCAGATCCCTCCCATACTTTGAGATATGAAGATATTGCGCTGCAAGATAACCTGACATGTGAGGTGAAGCCGACAATGATGGCAGATCGGCAGATTAAGCAGCTGTGAAACAAGACCATTTCAATGGTAAAAGTAATTTGGGAGAGCCTAACACAAGAAGAAGAAACATGAAAAAAAAGGAAGATGACATGTAGAACAACGAGTCGGAGATGTTTAAATAAGATATGTTTCAAATTTCGAGGACGAAATTTCTTTTAGGGGGAGGAAATGTCACATCCCGCAAAATTTAGTATTGATGGAAGGGATGAAAAATTTGGTTGAGGGCCAATAGGGAAAGAAGATTGGCTAAGAAAACTAAGCATGATGTGAGGCCCAAGAAGGGTTCGGATTGATATTTTCAAATTTATTGGTCTAGGAAGGGCAAAATAGAAAAATTAGAGAAAAATTCTAAAAAATTTCCTAAAAATAGAAAATTGGTGAATTGGAGGTTTTAAAACCTCAATGGAAGCCTGAAGGTGAAAATGGAGTGAAAAAAATTTATTACGGAATTTCCAAAAAATAGAGGTTTTTCAAGAAAAATAATAAAAATTGGGTGAAAATAATTATTTTAAATATTTTGAGGCCTCAATAATTCTTGAAAAAATATGAGAAATTATATAAGGTCTTTGAATTTCTAAAATTAATTTTAGGCTCTAAAGTACAGGAATTAATTTTAAAATATTTATTGCTAAAATCTTATTGGTAAAGCCCTATTTTGGAAAAAATTGAAGATAAATAGCTAAATCTTGAGATAAATTCTGAAAAGTTTTAGAGGGCTTTCCTATATGAGATAGGAGTTGTTGATGAGAGAAATGAATTTTTGAAGGCCCAAAACTATTTTTTAAAATAAAAGTCAAAATAGTGGATTTCGGTCTGAAATTGATATTTATGTGTGGGTCCCACTTTTTCTCATTTTAAATCATATTTGTGCTTAATATTGGGCCAAGAATGCCCAGAAAATTCGTGCAAATATTGGCCCAAGGTTAAGGGTGTCTTGAGCCCCAAGTAAGGTAAAATATTTATGGAAAAATCATGAATTGGGACATTTGCCATGATCACAAAAATTGGAGTTTTGGATGGCAGCCACATGGCCCCCTTACGCGGCAAAATATGGTGCCACATTGAAGGAAAGGGGTCAGATTTTTTAAGACTATAAATACCCCCTCATTTATACATATATTCAGCCAACTTGGGTGAAATAAGGGGAAATTCTGCCAGAATAAAAAATCACCACCAAACAGTTCCAAATACCTTCCAAATCCAAGAAAAATTATCAAGCTTCAAGTTAGGATCCATCAAGGTATGTATAAACTTGATTTTGGTTGGATTTAAGGGTTATTTTGATGATAAATCTTATGCTATGATGCTGCCCAATTTTGGTTAAGCCAAGAATGGTTGAAGGAAGGATAGAGACCATGAATATGAGCTTGAAATTGCATGTTTGATTGATGTTTGGATTGAATTTTGGAAGAAATCAAAGTTAAGGTTTTAACACCCTTATTCAGCCACTATGTAATCTAGGGGTAGGAGTTTGTTTTAATGTGATTTGCTGATTCCAATGAGTTTAAAATGTGTTTTATGTAGGGATATATCAAAGGAAAGTGTTTGGAATCATTAGAATAAAAAATAGTATTTTTAGAAAAACAATACCCTTATTCGGCCAAGTCTAATTGAAAGGGAAGGAGTATGATTTTGTGAAATCTAATTTGATATTTAAATTCTACGTAAAAATTTGTATAGGAATGGCCCAAGAATTGGTTAAAACAAAGAGGGGATAATTTGGTCAAAAATCAAGGAAAAAAGGGATGTTAATTGAGCCTAATGTTAGATTATTGTGTTCATGCTTGAATGGTTGGTAATTTGGAATGTATTTGTGCTTGGAATAATAGGCACATTGCAAGAGATCAAAGAGGGACACCGATTCCCTAAAGAGGTCGAATTGAATTATCAACCAAGAAGTAGCATTGAACTTATAATTTGATTGCTTTCGTGCTTGTTTAAATGTGTATGTGTTACGTTATTTATGATGCCATGATGTGATTGAGAAATATATGTGATGATGCATGAAATTATATGTTAAATGTGCCTTGGTAATATGTAAAAGAAATGGTTTGATGGCTTGATGAATTGCTCTTTTTACATTGCAAATGATATGCACATGGAATGTTGCATAATGGTATTGATTTTATGCACACATATTGCATTTTTACATATTGCATAATGGTTCTTTGCTACTGAGATTTCTATGAAATCTCACTTTTTATGTCCAAAATTCACTATTTAGGAATTGGCCCAAGTAAGGATAAAGAGAAGAAGATCATTTTGGGAGATATTTGATTATATATCTCTTTGAGCAATAGTTGTATATTATGTGAATTGTCATGAATTATCGTGAATATTTGTACAAGTGACTCCAAAATTTATGTATGTGAATATTGAGTAATATTCAAGCTTTAGTAATGTAATGATGAATGGCATGATGATTGGTAGTGAAAAGGAAAGGAAAAGCCAAAATGGTAATTTAAAAGGGGTAAACGTTGACTTTTTAGGGGTTAAGTTTGACCAATGATAATGATATTTTGAGCAATCAGATGAGTTTGGACCTGCAAATTGGTATGTTTATAGATCTCATTTTTAGCTTTAAAACAAATGATAATTTACTAAATTTGGAGTTTTATACAAAAAGTTATGCCCTTCTAAAATTGGACATAAATCTTGAAAAATTAAAAATTTATCAAATGAATAGTATCACTTAGAATGAATTTTGAGATTAATTGGTCACTTCGGGATGCCAATGTATATTTTTTTATAATGGGCATGTCAAGATATTTCTATGAAAATTGGAACCATTCCATTTTAATGTTTTTAGATTTAGTCATGATTTTTCAAAATTTAGACTAGATTACGGTTACAATAAATAGTAACCCAAATTTCAAAAATTTAAAGTTTGAATTTTTCCAACTTTAAATCATAAGAAATGATTCCTAATGGTTCCAATTGATGTAATATGAGGTGTAAAAGTAAGGTGTAATAGTATCTGCCTTTGCAATTTATAAATATTAGTAGTATAAGTGATTCTTAATTAAAAAAAAATGGTTTGCATGTTTTTCTTATAATAAACTCCTTCAAATTTCATATAAAATGAGTGAATATGTAGCACGAAGTTTTCTATTGGCCCTTTGATGATGACTACAAATGATTTCCCTTCACTTAACGTTTTTGTTGGATCCAAAGAATTTTTTCGAACACGTTTTGGACTTTATAGGATTTCCTACTGACATATTGTTCAAATTTTATTGAATAAATTTATTTAATAATTTTTTTATTTTAATGTCAGATTATTACAAGTTTTGAGAAGTAGAAACGTAGTTGGCTTACTGGCTAACTTTTTCCACCCAGAGGCTGATTAACTATATTTTCATAGAAAAATGAGTCAAGTACATAAAACTTGTTTTGAGGTTTCTTGGTCGATCCTCTCTTATTTTTCAAAGGTCTTTTCAATATAAGAGAACACTTTTCCACAATAGAAAAGTAAAAGTTTCCACATCTCATAATATTTTCACTATGGTATGAAAACCAAAGCAGATTAGTTAGTACAGGCCGCAAATCGGCAAACCAGTCAGGTAACTAATTTGGTTAAGCATGTAGACCGGAATCAAATTAACCTAGGAGGGGGTGACCCATTGTAAACCGGACCAATTTGGGGGCAATTTGGTCAACCCTCCTGGTTTGGTGGGTTAAACCGATTGCTCTTTTTTTTTTTAATTAAAAAAAAGCTATTTTGAGCCAAAAACCTCTTCTTTTTTCTTAAGCTATTGATAATTATTAGTTTAGTGATTAATAAACTGTAGGTAGGAATATTTTGTTATCCTATATTTAGTTTGATATTTTGCTAGGATTAATATGAAGTGATCTTTTTAATATGATACTACGATGTGAATTTGCCAAAGAAATTGTAAAGAAGATAAAAAAGAAATTGAAAGTATGTGATTATTTTGTTTGTAATTCAAGGTAATGAACTAATATTTAGTCCTTAGGTGGTATAATGAAACTTAAATTTTTTTTCAATTTTTTATTTCTTACATGTTTGACCCTAGGTGACTCAGGTCTGACCTATTGATCCTTGACCTTTTGCCTCAACTAGTCCAATTTTTAGTTTCTTGATTTTCACCTTACATAAAACAAATATATATAAGGTTTTTTTGAACTAAAATACTTTAAAAATATTCACAACAATATTTTTAAAGGAATAGTATTTCTAAATATAATCAGAAAAGTATTTTTACATATATACTTTCTTGTTCTTCTCCTTGTTTTTATTTGGGGCAAAAATAATTTCTACTAATAAATGCTTCATAATCCATTAGTTGTTATGTCAGATATAATTATTAACTAAAAGCAAAATAGTATTCAACACAAAAAAGAAGAATTATGGAATTTTCTTCTCCATCCCTCTTATGAGCAACTTTTTCCCCATAAAAAAAATAAAAGATTCCTCACCGTGATGTTTACTTCAACTAAAATAAATTTTTTTATCACTGTTGTGGTAATTCCTCATCTCTTTTGTCCTTTTTAAAATCTTCACTTTTTTTGTAAGTCTTCTTCTATGACAACATCAATATTTTTAGTATAAGACTTCATCTTTGCTAAAATTACAAAAACCTTCCAAATATTTTCACAGCCTTAATTTTACTAATTTATTAACATTTTTAATAATATTTTGATAACAATTCTAAAATATTTTTGTTAAGTACATGTATTCTCTTATTTGGAAGTAATGTTTTTGAGACATTGTTGAACACTAAATGTGAATACCTCTCCCAACAAAGATTTATTTAAACCTTAGTTTGCCACATTCATCTTTAAATTTTGTTTTGGATTTTGACTGTGGTATTCTTCCCCCCTAGGTGATAAGTGGTGCGGATTCATCTGCCATTTGGATTTACTGTTCAAGTAGCATCATTAGATGGCAAATATATGTAACTTTAAACATATAAAAAATGAGATGCAATATAAATTCATGGATTATTTTGATAAAATGCCAGTTCAGAAATTAATTGAAGTTTTCAATTAAATTAAGAGATAAAATAATGAAGTTGACCATAACATGTTAAATATGAAAACAATAATAAATAATGAAGTTGACCATAACATGTTAAATATGAAAACAATAATTTTAAGTCAATAAATTAATTTATACTTTCAAATATATATTTTTTTTATCCAACTGAGATTTAAAAAAGCATCAAAATAATGATGGAAAAGATCAACTTACTTAATGAATGAATGAATGAATAAATAGAGGGATGTAATTTAAAATGCACACATTGCTTGCCACCCAGTGAGGTTAGATATGTTTTGAATTTCTTTTTAAATCCAAATTGAAATTTAATTTTTCATACATTCGCTTGCAAAGGTGCTTCTATATATATATATATAATATATATACACACACACACCACACCCACACACACTACTTGTTTGTTCAAATTATAAAAAATAACCTGAAATTGGTAGATTGACCACCTAGGTCCAACGTCCTAATAAGCCTTATTTCGATTTTTTAACTTATTTTTTTATTTTACTTTATCTTTTTTTTTTTTTAACAAAAGCTATTATTCTCAACTAGCTTATGCCAAGAAGCAACGAACAAATTGGAGACCCTTTCTTCAATAGAGCAATACATTATCAAACAAATACGGAGTACACATTATTGCTATAAAGCATAATCCTAACATCACTTATATTATTCAAAAGCCCAAGTCATTAACGATAAACAGAAGCAACACCATACAAAATGCTCGTAATAAACCATAACTACAGTCACACAACCATAACTACCACCAACAATATCGAAGTTTGTACCACATGTAGTCTATGAACCGAAAGTAAGTATACCTCCAGGATCTACTGTAGAGCAAGGGACCAACAACTATCCAAAATCCTGAAATAAATCCTAGGGACATGCTCACATAAAACCAATCGAGCCCATTTCTCTTACCTTCTTTGTCATCATGATGGTTTGGGATATTCTGCAAATCATCACAATTCTTTGGTAGCGGAGGACCACAGAGATTGTTGCCCATGAAACTTGATGCTTCGAAGCTTTGCAATTGAGTGCCTGTTGGAATTTTCCCCGTCAAATTGTTGGATGACAAGTTCAACTTGCTCAAGAAATTCAAATTGGACATGCTTGATGGGATTTCACCATAAAGCTGATTTTCTGAGAGGTCTATTGTCTCCAACCATTCCATGTTTCCAATATTTGAGGAATCTTACCACTCAAAAGATTGTTTGACAAGTTCAGGAAATGCAACCCCTTGAGAGATGTAATTTCACTTGGTATCTCCCCAGATAATTCATTAACAGAAAGATCTATGCTTGTGACAAGGCCCGGCCAAGCATATACATCTTCTCTTCCTTTCACCTCTAGAAGCACATCAGTTACAGATCTTATACTACTATTTCCTTTGCCATCGATGTGCGATTTTAGAGTGGTATTCTTGACTAGCATAACACTCAAGTGATTGAGGCATCTTGGTATTTGTCCCATCAAGTTGTTTTGTGCAAGATCCAAGATATGTAGTGAATTCAAAGAGCATATTTGACTGGGAATCTTGCCATTAAATTGGTTTGATCTGAGGAGAAAGATCTTCAAATTCAAGAGAATGTCTCCAACCCATGGTGGAATGATTCCTGAAAATTGATTCTCTCTAAGATCCAAAAATACCAATTTAGTACTATTCTTGAAACAAACGGGAAAATTTCCTGAGAGTGTGTTGTTGCGTAGTTGCAATGAGTACAGCCAACGTAAGGATCCCATGGATGTGGGCAACTTCCCACTAAAATGGTTATTATCAAACTTGATAATCATTAGATTATTTGACCACATCTTCCAACAATCAGGTATTTCACCTGACAAATTATTTGATGCTAAATTGAGATAATCTAACCACACTGGCTCTTCCTTTTCCTGACATGAGAAGGAGGCTATGGATCCAGAAAACCAATTATTTGAGAGGTCTAAGTATTCCATAATTGGTGATATGTGTGGTAAAGGACCACTTAAACGATTTGAGCTTAAATCAATAGTGGAGACATTGATGGGATTCTTCAATGTATAAGAAAGCTCTCCATGGATATCATTGTTAGAGAAATCAAAAGAAGAAGCATAAGGGAATGCACCCCACAGCCATGTGGGGATAGAATCAGAGATGTTGGTGTTAGGTATGGACAACACCTTAAGATATTTCAGTGAACGAATCCATGATGGAAAGTGGGGACCTAAATGCCATAAGGCCATGTCCAAGAAGATCAACTTTTGAAAATATGGCTTCCAATTGGGACCTACTTTTAAAGTAAGTCTGTTTTCTGATGCTATGAAAGAATTTAATTTAGTGAAATTCACGAGGTGATGTTCATTTACAATTCCACAGAAAAGATTATCACTGATATCAAGATCTTCTAATTCAGAAAGTGATTGCAAAACATCAAAAGGATTCCCATCAAATTTATTTCCCGAAACATCAAGATATTTCAAAGAGGTAAGATTTCCTAAAGATATAGGAATTGCACCTTGAATAGAACTGCCAGAGATAGAAAGGCCATAGAGATTTTTGAAAATTCCAATTTGGGCTGTCAAATTACCATAAACTTTTGAACCACCAATTGACAAAACCTCGAGTGTGTGAGAAGCACAATTAGAGATTATTTCTACTAACCCAGAAACTTGTTGATCGAAGTTATTGTTAGAGAGATAAACACTTCTTAAGTTACAGAGATTGCTTAAAGAGTTTGGAAATGGCCCTTCCAATTGATTGGCCGACAAAGCAAGAGTAACCATAGAAGTCAAGTTTCCAATTGCATGTGAAATTGTTCCATGCAAATTGTTAAAGGAAAGATCAAGAGACTTGAGATGGTTCAAACTATATAACCAATCAGGGATAGAAGAATTAAACAAATTTTCAGACAAATCAAGATCTTCAATGAGAGAGAGGTTATGAATACCATTTGGGATGAATCCTTGCAAATTTTTGTTGCTTAATTTAAGAGAAACCAAATTCTTTAGCTGAAAAATCCACTTTGGAGTGGAAGGAGATCCAAAATCAAAAGAAGAGGAAAGGTCAAGGATTGTTAGAGATGAAAAGTTTATGGCAATGGCTGGATGGAAATTGTGATGAAGAGCACACCCTTGTAGGTGTAACTCTGTCAATGAGGGAAGAGATTGCAAAACAGGCAACCAATCAAAGGCATTAGACAGATTAACAAAACTCAATTGAAGATATTGAAGTGAAGAAAGAGATGATATCCACTGCAGATTTTCTTCATACAATGATATCCAATCCATGTCATATTGATCACCACCAGAGAGATCGAGATAGAGTAGATTTGATAAATTACCAATTTGATGGGGAATCTTTCCAGTAAAATAATTATCTCCTCCAAGGTCAAGATGGAGCAAACCAGAGAGATTTCCTATTTGGTGAGGAATGCTTCCACTAAATCCCACATAAGAGAGGTTCAAATATGTCAAGCTCTTCATTGAACAAAGGAAACTTGGAAACTGCATGCCTCCAAAATAGTTGCTGCTCAAATCCAAGTAACTTAATTCTTTCAACTGAAGTATCGAAGGATGTATTTCACCCCCAAACCGTGATATCTCAGCAACCTCATAACCCACATATGAGTAAGTAATTGAAGTTGAGAGGTGAAGTTCAAGAATGTGACCTGTTTCATGATTGCAAGAAACTGATGTCCAGTTGCAGCAATTTGTGTTATCATCAGACCAAGTGGCAAGCCTGTTTGAAGGATCATGAAGATGTTGCTTGAAATTAAGCAGGGCTTGTCGCTCACTAGGAATGCAAAGAACTTGATCAGATGCTTTGCATTTGCATAACGGATTTAGTGATGAGGTGAGTGAGCAAATCAAAATGAACAAAATGGTATTTTTGCACAGACCCATGATTAGTTTCTTTACTAGAGCTGGCTTACAACTCTACACAAAATTACTGGTATTTATAGTGTTAGAAAGTGGGGGTTTAAGCAAAACTTTCACATAACAGTGAATGACTTCCTAGCAAAGCGTTCATTCTATAGGCGTCTTGGTCAATACACGATGACAGTGAGATGTGAAGCTTGAGACGATTATGTATGTAAAAGGTATACATAATTCTTTATTATTTATGCAAAGCTATAGCCTAATAGGTCTCATCATTTCCTTAAAAAAATATGGATTTAAGTAATTTTTAATTGTTATATTCCTCTCCAAATATGCCTGTAAAAGTTATAAAACGTTATTGCTATTATTAGCAAATCACGTACATATGTATAAATTGATGAAAATAATTTAAAGGAACAGTACAACTAATCTTGGTATACAATATATTCTTACATATGGACTTTGTTTTTTTTTATAAGTAAGGTGTTTAAACTTTTTTATACATGTGCGAGTGATAAATCTTGAATAATCTGCCTTTGACAATTTAATTAAGTGTTGATAAATAAAATTTAATCGATAAATCTTCATAAATATTATAATTGATTCTAATTAAAAAATATGTTTATATATTCTTTCTTATAATAAACTCTTTTTCAAATTTCATGAAAAATGAGTGAATATGCACGGAGTTTTCTATTGTCCCTTCCATGATAATTACAAATGACTCCCCTACCAAACTTGTTTGTTGGATCCAAAGAGTTTCTTATACAAGTGTTGGACTTCATGGGATTTCCTACAAACAAATTAGTCGAATTATCATGAATAAATTTACTGAATTAATATTTATATTTATAATGTTAGATGCATGGTTACAAATGCTGGAAAGTAAAAAAGAAACATAGTTGGCAAATTTTTTCCACACGAGTTAACCATACAAAACTTGTGTGGAGGGTACTTGACTCATTATTTCTTTTATTTTTCAAAGCTCTTTTCAAATTTAACAGAATACTTTTTCACATTAAAAAAAATAAAATTTTCCTCATCTCACAATATTTTCATCCCGAACAAACCAAAAACGCATGTATAATCTTTTTCCTTTTCAACTAATTAAAATATTTTTAAAACAATAACAGAAATCATTTTAAATGAATATTATGTTTAAATATAATCATAAGAATATTTATATATATAATGTCTTATATGAATGTCAGGCAAATTAAGGGGGTGTTTGGAACTTGGAAGCACTTTTTTGCAAAATGAGGCAAACTCCTCAACATATTTACTTCGTAAACTGTAAAATCACTTTTAAAATCATGGTTTTGATTCCATCCAAACACCCCATAAATAGAAATTTTCTTCTACTATCACTATACGATAGGACATATCGATTAGGACAAAAGAAGAATCATGGAATTTTCTTCTCCACTCCTCTCTTGCCAAATTCCTTTTCAAATTATGAACAAATTTTTCCACACAAGAAAATTAAAAGAATACAAAAATTTTTCTATCACTACTATGACAATTGTTCATCTCTTCTGTCCGTTTTAAAGTAGTCAACTTTTATGAGTCTTCTTTAGTATTTGTCATCAAATGATATGTGACTATCAACATCAATTTTTTTAATATAACACTTGACCTACCTCAATTTTACTAAAATTACAAAAACCTTTCAAAATATTTTCACAACCTTAATTTTAATATATATTTTCAACATTTTTTAATAATGTTTTGGTAACAAATTCTAAAAATATTTTTCTTAATTGAAGTTTATGTTAAAAACGTTTATATGACTATCTCGAAGGCCAAATTGAGAACAAATCTCTAAAATATTTTTTTTTAATTCACATGAACTCAAATTAAACTCAACATCTCATATTTAAGCGTTCAAAACCTCTTTCACTAAGATCAATGCAGATTGGTGTTTAAAATGATTAACTATTCTCATAATTTAACAATCAACGCTTTTTTTGTCGTCAATTTATTGAATCTTACACAGAAAACAGCATAATATTTAAATAAATATTTTAGTTAACTCTCTTTCCTTTATAATTTTGGTCGGATGAGCACCCATCCAATGTTTATTTTCTTTTGGTTTTAGTTTTATTTTACATAGCATTTTTCAATTTTGACGTAGTAAAAAAGAATAAAGGAGAATGTAAAGCCCAATGAAAAAGTGGGAACGGGACCTACAATAAAAAAATAGTTGATGAAGATAGAACCTGCAATAAAAAAGGTAGCACAGATCCCCCCCCCCCCCAAAAGCCAAGTGTGTGAACAAACTCATTAACTTTTACATGAAATGCACCAAACATCATATGCTTTTTGGAAGTTCAAAAATGCACATAAGAATGTAAAATTAGAGTGAAAATGATACAACTACTAAAATCACATAAAGTCTACTTACTTTTTATAGTGGGATACATGCTATTTAAAAAATATAAAAAGTAAATTTACAAAAATAATTATAAACTTTTTTTCAAACTACGCCAAATATCATATGTCTTTCAAATGGGCAAAAATAAATTGCACTGATCAATATTACTATGTTGATTTAGATCAAGTGCACTGATCTATACAAATATTTTCAAGTCGTTGAAAAAATTGAAAAAAAGTGTAAAAAATCCAAAATCTTCAAATGGAGACAATAACTTGAAGATGAGCCAATTGGATCGAACTTTTAATTTCAACCCCACAGTGGAACAACAATTTTAGAAGCATGGTTGCAAATTCTGGAAATTAAAGACATAGTTGGTAAACTTTTTTCTTATACGAGTGAACCATAAGAAACTTGTGTGGAGGGTTTTTAACTCATTTCTCTTATTTTCAAAAGGTCTTTTCGAATCAACAAAAATTTTTTTGACACTTTAAAAAACAACAGTTTTCTCATCTCACAATATTTTCACCCCAAATAAAACAAGAACGTATATATAATCCTTTTCCTTTTCAACTGATTAAATTTTTTTTAAAACATAACAACAATATTTTTAAATATAATCATAAGAATATTTTTATATACATAATATGTTATATGAATGTCAGGCAAACTAAATGAAAATTTTCTTCTCCAATCACTATACGATGGGACAAATCGATCAGGATAGAACAAGAATCATGTAATTTTCTTCTCCACTCTTGCCAAACTCCTTTCCCATTTATGAACAAATTTTTCCACTTAAGAAAAGCAAAAGATTTCGCACCGTAATGTTTACTTCAAATAAAATACAAAAATTTTTTATCACTACTGTGACAATTGTTCATCTCTTCTGTCCATTTTAAAGTGGTCACTTTTTGTGAGTCTTCTTTTATATTTGTCATCAAATGATGTGTGACTATCAACATCAATTTTTTCAATTATAAATTATTTTTTATATAAAGATATTTTTGTCATTTAATTATATTTGTAAAATACCATATCAAGTTCTTTCCCTAAAATTTTAATCCCTTAGATGCCTGAATTAGAATATTATAATTTTTAACTTCTTCTTATGTCATTTTTCCTTCTAAACTTTAATTATCTTTAATATAATTGTAAAAAATAATTATTTATAGTATAATAGATAAAAAAACAAAATAATACATTTATGTTAAAAATTAAACGAGGCGCTTATAAATATGATTAAAACAAAATTCTTTCTTTACCCAAGACCTTAAGAGTAGTATATAATTTTTTGATTTAATATTTTTCTTAAAAGAAAACAGAGAATGCAATATTCAATGCATATGTGCGGATGAGGAACAAAATGGTAGGACATACTCGCTCCACTGCTGAAGAGAGAAATAATACTCCCTCTCGATTTTCTTACTATAAAATTCAGATTTTTAAATTGGTTCATTTTTTTCACAAGTTTCATTTTAAATTTATCCAAACATTAGATGCGTTTTCACTCATTTTACCTTTAGTTAGTGTTTTATCATTACTTTTTTTTTTTTGTATCTTTTGTTTCATTTTTTTTCTCCCTCTCACCTGCCCACTTATAAATAAAATTAATAAACATGTTTGGGATTTATTTTTTCACAATATTTTTCCAATAATTAGACGGTAGTTGTTTATTTAAAAATGCTAATTGAATTACGCAAACTTTTTCTGAGACCAAGAATTATCGAAACTTAATGTGAGTAAAATTCTATAAAAAAATTTTGGTCAAACGAATTTTACGAATAAAGGATAATGAGAAGTTAATACCTATATTTTTGTTGAAGAAAAACCCCATTCTTTAACCAAGTCCAAGACTCATGCTCAGGGAATATTACGCAAGTCATTTTTGTATACTAAAAAAATACACTAAATTAATAAAAAATTTAATTTTATTCTTATTAAAAAATTTCTCTACATTTAGAGAATTAAATAAGAATTAAAAAAAACATTAAATGCACTTATATTTAAAATTAAAAATTTTTCTTGTAAGTAACTTACCTTGGGGACAAGAGTTGAGAGTGATATTTAAAAGTTTTTTGTCCCACGGAGGATGACTCCGTGTATTGATGATAGATAGGGTGATAAAAAGTAAATAGTTTAACTCATTTTAAATAATTTTACTTGACTTGTAAAGTATAAAAATACTTTTTTTCCCTGGGCCTTAGAGTTAGCATAGTTCAATTATTTCAAAACAATTTAAAATAAATTGCATACTTTTTTTTGTTCAAAAGAATTAATTTTTTGCAAGGAACAAAAAACTAGACCGGACACTAAACTGATTAAGATAGCGGTTCAAGAGTCAGTTGGTCAGACCGAGGTCAACTCCGGGTCTAACAAGTTATATTAAAATAACGTAATTTAATTAAAAATAACGAAATATAACAATATTAATAATCACTAATTTCAACCCCCAGTCGAACGGCAATTTTAGAAGCATGGTTGCAAATTCTGGAAATTAGAGACATAGTTGGCAAACTTTTTCCGCATATGAGTGAACCATATGAAACTTGTGTGAAGGGTTTTTGACTCATGTATCTTATTTTCAAAGGGTCTTTTCGGATCAACAGAAAAATTTTTGACAGTTAAAAAAACAACAGTTTTCTCATCTCACAATATTTTCACCCCAAATAAAACAAGAACGTATATATAATCCTTTTCCTTTTCAACTGATTAAAATTTTTAAAAAAATAACAACAGCAATATTTTTAAATATAATCATGAGAATATTTTTATATATATAATGTGTTATATGACTGTCAGGCAAATTAAATGGAAATTTTCCTCTCAATCACTATACGATGGGACAAATCGATTAGGACAGAATAAGAATCATGGAATTTTCTTCTCTACTCTTGCCAAATTCCTTTCCCATTTATGAACAAATTTTTCCACATAAGAAAAGCAAAAGATTCCTCACCGTAATGTTTGCTTCAAATAAAATACAAAATTTTTCTATCACTACTGTGACAATTGTTCATCTCTTCTGTCCATTTTAAAGCGGTCACCTTTTGTGAGTCTTCTTTTATATTTGTCATCAAATGATGTGTGACTATCAGCATCAATTTTTTCCAGTATAAAATATTTTTATGTAAAGATAATTTTGTCATTTAATTATATTTGTAAAATACCATATCAAGTTCTTTCCCTAAAATTTTAATCTTTTAGATGCCTGCATTACAGTATTATAATTTTTAACTTCTTTTTATGTCATTTTTCCTTCTAGACTTTAATTCTATTTAATATATATTGTAAAAAAATAATTATTTATAGTATAATAGGTAAAATAACAAAATAATACATTTATGTTAAAAATTAAATGAGATGCTTATAAATATGATTAAAAAATATTCTTTCTTTACCCAAGACCTTAAGAGTAATATATAATTTTTTGATTTGATATTTTTAAAAAAAAAAAAAACAGAGAATGCAATATTCAATGCATATGTGCATTCAACTATTTATTGACGGATGAGGAGCAAAATGGTAGGACATACTCGCTCCACTGCTGAAGAGAGAAATAATACTCCCTCTCGATTTTCTTACTATAAAATTCAGATTTTTAAATTGGTTCATTTTTTTCACAAGTTTCATTTTAAATTTATCCAAACATTAGATGCGTTTTCACTCATTTTACCTTTAGTTAGTGTTTTATCATTACTTTTTTTTTTTTGTATCTTTTGTTTCATTTTTTTTCTCCCTCTCACCTGCCCACTTATAAATAAAATTAATAAACATGTTTGGGATTTATTTTTTCACAATATTTTTCCAATAATTAGACGGTAGTTGTTTATTTAAAAATGCTAATTGAATTACGCAAACTTTTTCTGAGACCAAGAATTATCGAAACTTAATGTGAGTAAAATTCTATAAAAAAATTTTGGTCAAACGAATTTTACGAATAAAGGATAATGAGAAGTTAATACCTATATTTTTGTTGAAGAAAAACCCCATTCTTTAACCAAGTCCAAGACTCATGCTCAGGGAATATTACGCAAGTCATTTTTGTATACTAAAAAAATACACTAAATTAATAAAAAATTTAATTTTATTCTTATTAAAAAAATTTCTCTACATTTAGAGAATTAAATAAGAATTAAAAAAAACATTAAATGCACTTATATTTAAAATTAAAAATTTTTCTTGTAAGTAACTTACCTTGGGGACAAGAGTTGAGAGTGATATTTAAAAGTTTTTTGTCCCACGGAGGATGACTCCGTGTATTGATGATAGATAGGGTGATAAAAAGTAAATAGTTTAACTCATTTTAAATAATTTTACTTGACTTGTAAAGTATAAAAATACTTTTTTTCCCTGGGCCGTAGAGTTAGCATAGTTCAATTATTTCAAAACAATTTAAAATAAATTGCATACTTTTTTTTGTTCAAAAGAATTAATTTTTTGCAAGGAACAAAAAACTAGACCGGACACTAAACTGATTAAGATAGCGGTTCAAGAGTCAGTTGGTCAGACCGAGGTCAACTCCGGGTCTAACAAGTTATATTAAAATAACGTAATTTAATTAAAAATAACGAAATATAACAATATTAATAATCACTAATTTCAACCCCCAGTCGAACGGCAATTTTAGAAGCATGGTTGCAAATTCTGGAAATTAGAGACATAGTTGGCAAACTTTTTCCGCATATGAGTGAACCATATGAAACTTGTGTGAAGGGTTTTTGACTCATGTATCTTATTTTCAAAGGGTCTTTTCGGATCAACAGAAAAATTTTTGACAGTTAAAAAAACAACAGTTTTCTCATCTCACAATATTTTCACCCCAAATAAAACAAGAACGTATATATAATCCTTTTCCTTTTCAACTGATTAAAATTTTTAAAAAATAACAACAGCAATATTTTTAAATATAATCATGAGAATATTTTTATATATATAATGTGTTATATGACTGTCAGGCAAATTAAATGGAAATTTTCCTCTCAATCACTATACGATGGGACAAATCGATTAGGACAGAATAAGAATCATGGAATTTTCTTCTCTACTCTTGCCAAATTCCTTTCCCATTTATGAACAAATTTTTCCACATAAGAAAAGCAAAAGATTCCTCACCGTAATGTTTGCTTCAAATAAAATACAAAATTTTTCTATCACTACTGTGACAATTGTTCATCTCTTCTGTCCATTTTAAAGCGGTCACCTTTTGTGAGTCTTCTTTTATATTTGTCATCAAATGATGTGTGACTATCAGCATCAATTTTTTCCAGTATAAAATATTTTTATGTAAAGATAATTTTGTCATTTAATTATATTTGTAAAATACCATATCAAGTTCTTTCCCTAAAATTTTAATCTTTTAGATGCCTGCATTACAGTATTATAATTTTTAACTTCTTTTTATGTCATTTTTCCTTCTAGACTTTAATTCTATTTAATATATATTGTAAAAAAATAATTATTTATAGTATAATAGGTAAAATAACAAAATAATACATTTATGTTAAAAATTAAATGAGATGCTTATAAATATGATTAAAAAATATTCTTTCTTTACCCAAGACCTTAAGAGTAATATATAATTTTTTGATTTGATATTTTTAAAAAAAAAAAAACAGAGAATGCAATATTCAATGCATATGTGCATTCAACTATTTATTGACGGATGAGGAGCAAAATGGTAGGACATACTCGCTCCACTGCTGAAGAGAGAAATAATACTCCCTCTCGATTTTCTTACTATAAAATTCAGATTTTTAAATTGGTTCATTTTCTTCACAAGTTTCATTTTAAATTTATCCAAACATTAGATGCGTTTTCACTCATTTTACCTTTAGTTAGTGTTTTATCATTACTTTTTTTTTTTTGTATCTTTTGTTTCATTTTTTTTCTCCCTCTCACCTGCCCACTTATAAATAAAATTAATAAACATGTTTGGGATTTATTTTTTCACAATATTTTTCCAATAATTAGACGGTAGTTGTTTATTTAAAAATGCTAATTGAATTACGCAAACTTTTTCTGAGACCAAGAATTATCGAAACTTAATGTGAGTAAAATTCTATAAAAAAATTTTGGTCAAACGAATTTTACGAATAAAGGATAATGAGAAGTTAATACCTATATTTTTGTTGAAGAAAAACCCCATTCTTTAACCAAGTCCAAGACTCATGCTCAGGGAATATTACGCAAGTCATTTTTGTATACTAAAAAAATACACTAAATTAATAAAAAATTTAATTTTATTCTTATTAAAAAAATTTCTCTACATTTAGAGAATTAAATAAGAATTAAAAAAACATTAAATGCACTTATATTTAAAATTAAAAATTTTTCTTGTAAGTAACTTACCTTGGGGACAAGAGTTGAGAGTGATATTTAAAAGTTTTTTGTCCCACGGAGGATGACTCCGTGTATTGATGATAGATAGGGTGATAAAAAGTAAATAGTTTAACTCATTTTAAATAATTTTACTTGACTTGTAAAGTATAAAAATACTTTTTTTCCCTGGGCCTTAGAGTTAGCATAGTTCAATTATTTCAAAACAATTTAAAATAAATTGCATACTTTTTTTTGTTCAAAAGAATTAATTTTTTGCAAGGAACAAAAAACTAGACCGGACACTAAACTGATTAAGATAGCGGTTCAAGAGTCAGTTGGTCAGACCGAGGTCAACTCCGGGTCTAACAAGTTATATTAAAATAACGTAATTTAATTAAAAATAACGAAATATAACAATATTAATAATCACTAATTTCAACCCCCAGTCGAACGGCAATTTTAGAAGCATGGTTGCAAATTCTGGAAATTAGAGACATAGTTGGCAAACTTTTTCCGCATATGAGTGAACCATATGAAACTTGTGTGAAGGGTTTTTGACTCATGTATCTTATTTTCAAAGGGTCTTTTCGGATCAACAGAAAAATTTTTGACAGTTAAAAAAACAACAGTTTTCTCATCTCACAATATTTTCACCCCAAATAAAACAAGAACGTATATATAATCCTTTTCCTTTTCAACTGATTAAAATTTTTAAAAAAATAACAACAGCAATATTTTTAAATATAATCATGAGAATATTTTTATATATATAATGTGTTATATGACTGTCAGGCAAATTAAATGGAAATTTTCCTCTCAATCACTATACGATGGGACAAATCGATTAGGACAGAATAAGAATCATGGAATTTTCTTCTCTACTCTTGCCAAATTCCTTTCCCATTTATGAACAAATTTTTCCACATAAGAAAAGCAAAAGATTCCTCACCGTAATGTTTGCTTCAAATAAAATACAAAATTTTTCTATCACTACTGTGACAATTGTTCATCTCTTCTGTCCATTTTAAAGCGGTCACCTTTTGTGAGTCTTCTTTTATATTTGTCATCAAATGATGTGTGACTATCAGCATCAATTTTTTCCAGTATAAAATATTTTTATGTAAAGATAATTTTGTCATTTAATTATATTTGTAAAATACCATATCAAGTTCTTTCCCTAAAATTTTAATCTTTTAGATGCCTGCATTACAGTATTATAATTTTTAACTTCTTTTTATGTCATTTTTCCTTCTAGACTTTAATTCTATTTAATATATATTGTAAAAAAATAATTATTTATAGTATAATAGGTAAAATAACAAAATAATACATTTATGTTAAAAATTAAATGAGATGCTTATAAATATGATTAAAAAATATTCTTTCTTTACCCAAGACCTTAAGAGTAATATATAATTTTTTGATTTGATATTTTTAAAAAAAAAAAAAACAGAGAATGCAATATTCAATGCATATGTGCATTCAACTATTTATTGACGGATGAGGAGCAAAATGGTAGGACATACTCGCTCCACTGCTGAAGAGAGAAATAATACTCCCTCTCGATTTTCTTACTATAAAATTCAGATTTTTAAATTGGTTCATTTTCTTCACAAGTTTCATTTTAAATTTATCCAAACATTAGATGCGTTTTCACTCATTTTACCTTTAGTTAGTGTTTTATCATTACTTTTTTTTTTTTTGTATCTTTTGTTTCATTTTTTTTCTCCCTCTCACCTGCCCACTTATAAATAAAATTAATAAACATGTTTGGGATTTATTTTTTCACAATATTTTTCCAATAATTAGACGGTAGTTGTTTATTTAAAAATGCTAATTGAATTACGCAAACTTTTTCTGAGACCAAGAATTATCGAAACTTAATGTGAGTAAAATTCTATAAAAAAATTTTGGTCAAACGAATTTTACGAATAAAGGATAATGAGAAGTTAATACCTATATTTTTGTTGAAGAAAAACCCCATTCTTTAACCAAGTCCAAGACTCATGCTCAGGGAATATTACGCAAGTCATTTTTGTATACTAAAAAAATACACTAAATTAATAAAAAATTTAATTTTATTCTTATTAAAAAAATTTCTCTACATTTAGAGAATTAAATAAGAATTAAAAAAAACATTAAATGCACTTATATTTAAAATTAAAAATTTTTCTTGTAAGTAACTTACCTTGGGGACAAGAGTTGAGAGTGATATTTAAAAGTTTTTTGTCCCACGGAGGATGACTCCGTGTATTGATGATAGATAGGGTGATAAAAAGTAAATAGTTTAACTCATTTTAAATAATTTTACTTGACTTGTAAAGTATAAAAATACTTTTTTTCCCTGGGCCTTAGAGTTAGCATAGTTCAATTATTTCAAAACAATTTAAAATAAATTGCATACTTTTTTTTGTTCAAAAGAATTAATTTTTGCAAGGAACAAAAAACTAGACCGGACACTAAACTGATTAAGATAGCGGTTCAAGAGTCAGTTGGTCAGACCGAGGTCAACTCCGGGTCTAACAAGTTATATTAAAATAACGTAATTTAATTAAAAATAACGAAATATAACAATATTAATAATCACTAATTTCAACCCCCAGTCGAACGGCAATTTTAGAAGCATGGTTGCAAATTCTGGAAATTAGAGACATAGTTGGCAAACTTTTTCCGCATATGAGTGAACCATATGAAACTTGTGTGAAGGGTTTTTGACTCATGTATCTTATTTTCAAAGGGTCTTTTCGGATCAACAGAAAAATTTTTGACAGTTAAAAAAACAACAGTTTTCTCATCTCACAATATTTTCACCCCAAATAAAACAAGAACGTATATATAATCCTTTTCCTTTTCAACTGATTAAAATTTTTAAAAAAATAACAACAGCAATATTTTTAAATATAATCATGAGAATATTTTTATATATATAATGTGTTATATGACTGTCAGGCAAATTAAATGGAAATTTTCCTCTCAATCACTATACGATGGGACAAATCGATTAGGACAGAATAAGAATCATGGAATTTTCTTCTCTACTCTTGCCAAATTCCTTTCCCATTTATGAACAAATTTTTCCACATAAGAAAAGCAAAAGATTCCTCACCGTAATGTTTGCTTCAAATAAAATACAAAATTTTTCTATCACTACTGTGACAATTGTTCATCTCTTCTGTCCATTTTAAAGCGGTCACCTTTTGTGAGTCTTCTTTTATATTTGTCATCAAATGATGTGTGACTATCAGCATCAATTTTTTCCAGTATAAAATATTTTTATGTAAAGATAATTTTGTCATTTAATTATATTTGTAAAATACCATATCAAGTTCTTTCCCTAAAATTTTAATCTTTTAGATGCCTGCATTACAGTATTATAATTTTTAACTTCTTTTTATGTCATTTTTCCTTCTAGACTTTAATTCTATTTAATATATATTGTAAAAAAATAATTATTTATAGTATAATAGGTAAAATAACAAAATAATACATTTATGTTAAAAATTAAATGAGATGCTTATAAATATGATTAAAAAATATTCTTTCTTTACCCAAGACCTTAAGAGTAATATATAATTTTTTGATTTGATATTTTTAAAAAAAAAAAAAACAGAGAATGCAATATTCAATGCATATGTGCATTCAACTATTTATTGACGGATGAGGAGCAAAATGGTAGGACATACTCGCTCCACTGCTGAAGAGAGAAATAATACTCCCTCTCGATTTTCTTACTATAAAATTCAGATTTTTAAATTGGTTCATTTTTTTCACAAGTTTCATTTTAAATTTATCCAAACATTAGATGCGTTTTCACTCATTTTACCTTTAGTTAGTGTTTTATCATTACTTTTTTTTTTTTGTATCTTTTGTTTCATTTTTTTTCTCCCTCTCACCTGCCCACTTATAAATAAAATTAATAAACATGTTTGGGATTTATTTTTTCACAATATTTTTCCAATAATTAGACGGTAGTTGTTTATTTAAAAATGCTAATTGAATTACGCAAACTTTTTCTGAGACCAAGAATTATCGAAACTTAATGTGAGTAAAATTCTATAAAAAAATTTTGGTCAAACGAATTTTACGAATAAAGGATAATGAGAAGTTAATACCTATATTTTGTTGAAGAAAAACCCCATTCTTTAACCAAGTCCAAGACTCATGCTCAGGGAATATTACGCAAGTCATTTTTGTATACTAAAAAAATACACTAAATTAATAAAAAATTTAATTTTATTCTTATTAAAAAAATTTCTCTACATTTAGAGAATTAAATAAGAATTAAAAAAAACATTAAATGCACTTATATTTAAAATTAAAAATTTTTCTTGTAAGTAACTTACCTTGGGGACAAGAGTTGAGAGTGATATTTAAAAGTTTTTTGTCCCACGGAGGATGACTCCGTGTATTGATGATAGATAGGGTGATAAAAAGTAAATAGTTTAACTCATTTTAAATAATTTTACTTGACTTGTAAAGTATAAAAATACTTTTTTTCCCTGGGCCTTAGAGTTAGCATAGTTCAATTATTTCAAAACAATTTAAAATAAATTGCATACTTTTTTTTGTTCAAAAGAATTAATTTTTTGCAAGGAACAAAAAACTAGACCGGACACTAAACTGATTAAGATAGCGGTTCAAGAGTCAGTTGGTCAGACCGAGGTCAACTCCGGGTCTAACAAGTTATATTAAAATAACGTAATTTAATTAAAAATAACGAAATATAACAATATTAATAATCACTAATTTCAACCCCCAGTCGAACGGCAATTTTAGAAGCATGGTTGCAAATTCTGGAAATTAGAGACATAGTTGGCAAACTTTTTCCGCATATGAGTGAACCATATGAAACTTGTGTGAAGGGTTTTTGACTCATGTATCTTATTTTCAAAGGGTCTTTTCGGATCAACAGAAAAATTTTTGACAGTTAAAAAAACAGTTTTCTCATCTCACAATATTTTCACCCCAAATAAAACAAGAACGTATATATAATCCTTTTCCTTTTCAACTGATTAAAATTTTTTTAAAAAATAACAACAGCAATATTTTTAAATATAATCATGAGAATATTTTTATATATATAATGTGTTATATGACTGTCAGGCAAATTAAATGGAAATTTTCCTCTCAATCACTATACGATGGGACAAATCGATTAGGACAGAATAAGAATCATGGAATTTTCTTCTCTACTCTTGCCAAATTCCTTTCCCATTTATGAACAAATTTTTCCACATAAGAAAAGCAAAAGATTCCTCACCGTAATGTTTGCTTCAAATAAAATACAAAATTTTTCTATCACTACTATGACAATTGTTCATCTCTTCTGTCCATTTTAAAGCGGTCACCTTTTGTGAGTCTTTTTTTATTTTTGTCATCCAATGATGTGTGACTTTTAACATCAATTTTTTCCAGTATAACACTTGATCTACCTCAGTTTTGCTAAAATTACAAAAACCCTTCAAATATTTTCACAACCTTAATTTTAATCTATGTTTTACCAGTTTTTAATAATGTTTTGGTAAAAAATTCTAAAAATATTTTTTTTAATTGAAGTTTATGTTAAAAACGTTTAAAATGATTAACTTTTTACTTGCTATAGAAAATTAATTTTTTATTTGAGTATTTGATAGGCTAAATTGAGAATAACTGTTCAAATGATTTTTTTTTTGGGAGTCATGTGAATTCAATTCAAATCAAACTTAATACCCTATGTTTAAGCGGAAAAAATTGTTCACCATCCAGGTGTGAAGAAGGAAAAAAAAGTCGCAATTAATATTGAACAAGATCAATTGATGAACCCGGTAAATGAACCGGTTTCTTAAAAAACACGGAAGAGCTAGACGGGCTCGCCCCTACAGTTTTTGAATGCTATATTTGATGTTAGAGAAAACTTGGGAAAATGACAATAGATTAGAGACAGCCTCAGGTCCGCCGCAAAAATTTTAAACTTTATTAATTTTTTTTATAAAATATTATTACTTTCTCACTTGGGAAAATGATATAAAAAAATTAAAAATTATAATATTTCAATTCAGACACTTAAGAGGTAAAAATTCTAAGGGAGAAGGTGGTGCTTGATCCGACATTTTGCATATATATTCAAATGACTAAAATGTCTTTATATCAGATTTTTTTGAAAAAAATAAATTATCAAATTTGTCATTGTTAGTATATTTTTTGTCATTGGTTGTTCACTACTTGTCATTACCAGTTCCCAACTTATTAATAAATAACTTATAATTCTAGTATATGTCTTGTCATTTAATTTGTTATTTAACACTTGTCATTCTCAATTTATAGTTTATTAATAAATTTTTTTATATAAAGGTATTTTTTTTCATTTAATTACATTTGCAAAATGCCCTATCGAGTTCTTTCCCTAAAATTTTAATCTTTTAGATGCCTAAATTAGAATATTATAATTTTTAACTTCTTTTTATGTCATATTTCCTTCTAAACTTTAGTTCTATTTAATATATATATATGCTGTCAAAAATAATTATTTATATTATAATAGATAAAAAACAAAATAATACATTTATGTTAAAAATTAAATGAGATGACTTATAAATATGATTAAAAAAAATATTCTTTCTTTACTTAAGACCTTAAGAATAATATATAATTTTTTTGATTTAAGATTTTTTTTAAAAAAAACAGAAAATGCAATATTCAATGCATATTTGCATTCAACTATTTATTGACGGATGAAGAACAAAATGGTAGGGCATGCTCGCTCCCCTGCTGAAGAGATAAATAATAGGAAAAATTACACTCAGGTCCCACAGAATACAATTAATATCAAAGAAGTCCCTGGAAATCGCAAAATGATTCTGAAGTCCCTAGGGATCTGTGTGTAATTAATTCTAATTATGAAATTTCCTACTTACCCCTGTTAATTTGAACCTATTTACAACCTCAATAGTGGCTGTTAACAATCCGAGAAAAGGTGGTTAACAACCTCAGCAACGCCCCTGGCATCCCACAGAGTGAGTTGTCAGGAGCACTACCGAGGTTGTCAATCACTTCTTCTCGGGTTGTCAACAGCCATCCCACAGAGTGAGTTGTCAGGAGCGCTGTCAAGGTTGTCAATCACTTCTTCTCAGGTTGTCAACAGCCACTGTTGAAGTTGTAAATGAATTGCTGCAATAAAATTAACAGGGGTAAATAAATAATTTCACAATTAGAATTAATTACACACAGGTCTCTAGGGACTTCAGAATCATTTCGCGATTTTCAGGGACTTTTTTGATATTAATTGTGTTCTGTGGGACCAAAGTGTAATTTTCCCTAAATAATACTCTCTCTCGATTTCTTATTATAAAATTCAAATTTTTAAATTGGTTCATCTTTTTTACAAGTTTCATTTTAAATTTGTCTAAAAATTAGATATATTTTCACTCATTTTACCTTTAATTAGTATTTTATCATTATATTATATATCTTCTTTTTCATTTTTTTTCTCACTCTCACCTTCGCACTTATAAATAAAATTAATAAACATATTTGAGATTTATTTTTTCACAATATTTTACTAATAATTTTAGATGGTAGTTGTTTATTTAAAAATGCTAATTGAATTACGCAAACTTTTTACTGAGACCAAGAATTATCAAAACTTAATGAGAGTAAAATATTATGAAAAAATTTTGGTCAAACAAATTTTATGAATAAACGATAATGAGAAGTTAATACTTATATTTTTGTTGAAAAAAAAACATCCGATTCTTTCACCAAGACTGATACTCCTGGAATATTAAGCAAAGTTATTTTACGAATAGGAATATTAAGCAAATAAAAATATGGGAAATTGCAATTAGGTCCCACTTAAGGTAATTAAATATAAAAAAATCTCTTAAAATCATGAAATTATTCTGAAGCCTCAAGGGATTTCATTATAATAAATTTTATTTGTTTAATTACCAAATTACCTTCTTTTTTTTTAAATTTGCATTGACAATTGAAATAGTAGTGGTTGATAACTTAAAGTGTAAGGATTGACAACTATCGCGGCAGGTATTGACAACTAATGCATTACATTTTGTGATGTGTTGAGAAAATATCTTGTTAATACCTGGTGCGATAGTTGTCAATCCTTACACTTTAAGTTGTCAATGACTGTTTTTTCAGTTATTAATGTAAATTTAAAAAATAATAATAAGAGCAATTTAGTAATTAAACAAGTAAAATTTATTGTAAAAAAGTTTCTTGAAATTTCAGAATAATTTTATGATTTTAAAGAATCTTTTTGTACTTAATTCCCTTAGTGGTATCTAATTGCAATTTTTCCTAAAAAAATTGACTGATCCATGAGAAAAAGTAGGAAACTTGCAGTGCAAGTAATGCAAGTATGGACTAGGGATGGAGGCCCGAGGGTCACAGACTTGCTTCATAATCCTTTTTTTATTTTTCCGATTTTTTTAATGCATTTTTCCCCCTGATATTTTCTGCCGACGCTTCATATTCATCTTCCGATTTTTCACCCCTCTCCTTTTTTTGACCCGTATTCATGTTCCGATTTCGATGCATTGGAACAATGCAAATTCAAACACATCAGCCAAAAAGTAATGCTTTATTAATGGGAAAATTACTGTAGAGTCCCAAACAAGAGATTTTATCACTCTAAGGTCCCTAGAAATGCTAAAATGAATCTGAGGTCCCAAGGGACTTAATTGTGAAAAATTCCAATTGTGCAATTACAAAATTACCCTCATTCATTTGAAAGAAAACGCTGAAGAAAAATATGAGGGTTCTTTCATTCGCACAGCTCCGTCGCTTCTCGCCTCTCTTCCTATCGCGTCTCGCCTCTTTGACTGTGATATTCTGCTCTGCTCCTCGCCTCTCTGACTCCGTCTCTACCTCACACCTATTGCTTCTCATTGTCACTACCAACTTTCTTGTTTTTCGCTTCTCATTCTGTGAAGTATAAAATGATGCTCTGTTTTTCGCTGGTTCATGCTCTGTTTCTGCTAAAAATAAATGAATATGACAGTGTTTTTTTTTTGTTATAATCCCTGTAATGTGATGGTTCAATGTGTTGTTAATGGATACATCGAAGGTTGTCAATCTAACTATATGACTTGTCAATGACAAGTGATTGTGACAGGTTGATATGAAGAATGACAAGTTCAAGTGGGAAGCATTTGTTCTGCTATATCCATCCAGGGAGACAATTTATTAATGATGTAGAAGATGAAATGCAATATGTTGGAGATGGTAGCATATATAGCGTTTTGTTTTTTCATTTGACAATATAATGATATCTAAATGTAAAGTTAAGTTAATGTGTATTGATATTATTTAATGGTTAAAAAGTTTTTTTAATGCCATTTATGTGTATTGATTAGCATGAAATTCTTCATTAATATCCTTATCATGTCTAGAAATGATAAGGGTATTAATACTAAAAAAACGAATGCTAACTATGATGACATGATAGGTACATATCACAGTCTTCTTTGTCAGATCTATTGACAACTTCAACAGTGAGTGTTGACAACCTGATGAGAAGTCATTGACAACTTCAACAGTGTCGCTAACAACTGACTCTGTGGGATAACACAGCTTCTAATCAAATAGAATTATTATCATATATAATGACTTTAACAATAAAATGGGAAGCTCTTTCAAGTCATCAATAGCTTTAAGTGAATCCAATTTGATTATAGCAGAATTTTATTGCAGAAATTTATTAACAACCTCAATAACGAGTGTTCACAACCCAAGAAGAATCTGTTGACAACCTCTGCAGTGTCACTAACAACTGACTCTGCGGGATAGCATAGCTTCTGATCAAATAGTATTATTATCATATATAACCACTCTAACAATAAAATGGAAAGTTCTTGAAGTTATTAACAACTTTAAGTGAATCCAATTAGATTATAACAGAATTTTGTTGCAGAAATTCATTGACAACCCTAACAACAAGTGTTGACAACATGAGGAGAAGTCCTTGACAACCTTGGCAGTGTCACTAACAACTAACTCTGTGGGATAGGACAGCCTCTAACCAAATAGTATTATTATCATATATAACGACTTTAACAATAAAATAGGAAGCTCTTTCAAGTCATTAACAACTTTAAGTGAACCCAATTGGATTACAGCAGAATTTATTACAGAAATTCATTGACAATCTCAACAGCGAATGTTAACAACCCAAGAGAAATCTGTTGACAATCTCAGCAGTGTCGCTAACAACTGACTTTGGGGGATAGCACAACCTCTAACCAAATAGCACTATTATCATATATAACAACTTTAGCAATAAAATGAGAAACTCTTTCAAGTCATTAATAGTTTTAAGTGATTCCAATTGATTACAGTAAAATTTTATTATAGAGATTCATTGACAACCTCAATAGTAAGTGTTAACAACCCATGGGGAATCTATTGACAACCTCGGCAGTGTTGCTAATAACTAACTCTGTGGGATAGCACAACCTTCAAATAACATTAAATTATAACTAAATAATATCATATCACAGCTTTAACACTAAAATCATATGTTAAGAAATCATGAAACATTGCAAATACATGAAATTGTCATATTATACTAGTAACTTAATTCAAACTGTCAATGACAGCCTCAACAGCATGTGATAACAAGTCTATGGCAATCTATTGACAAGTATAGCAAAATAGAAATATGATATTATATCAGATTACTTCCAAATATCATTTATCACTTTATATATATGTATACAATTTAACTACGCCAAATTCACAACCCACTTAAAAAAGCATATCGGTTGCATGTGTACATAATGATCAAGAACTTGAGGGGTGTGTAATGACATTTACAAAATAATATTGTCACATACATTCACAAAATCCTTCCACTTTTTTTTAATTCATTTTCGAAATTGGGGTTGGTATCATTTGTGAACCACATGACAATGATAGTGAGTCTTCACTGAACACATTGGATGAAGACATGGACAATGCATTTGAATCTCTGAGCAAATCTTTCATCCTGCATAAGAGGACAAGTCATGGGGTTGTTAATGACAACCTTTGATCATTGCAATAACAATTTAAGCAGAACAATTGATAATTGATGCTACCATTGTTTTAAAATCTTCATATGATGTGCCTTTCTTTATCATTCTTGTTCTCACACCACCTTCAACTATTGCATTTCATCTTCTACACCATTAATAAATTGTCTCCCTGGATGGTTGTCAACACTCATTGTTGAGGTTGTCAATGAATTCTCCTCAGGTTGTCAACACTCACTGTTGAGGTTGTCAATAGATCTGACAGAGAAGACTGTGATATGTACCTATCATGTCATCATAGTTAGCATTCGTTTTTTTAGTATTAATACCCTTATCATTTCTAGACATGATAAGGATATTAATGAAGAATTTCATGCTAATCAATACACATAAATGGCATTAAAAAAACTTTTTAACCATTAAATAATATCAATACACATTAACTTAACTTTATATTTAGATGTCATTATATTGTCAAATGAAAAAACAAAATGCTATATATGCTACCATCTCCAACATATTGCATTTCATCTTCTACATCATTAATAAATTGTTTCCCTGGATGGATATAGCAGAACAAATGCTTCCCACTTGAACTTGCCATTCTTCATATCAACCTGTCACAATCACTTGTCATTGACAAGTCATATAGTTAGATTGACAACCTTCGATGTATCCATTAACAACACATTGAACCATCACATTACAGGGATTATAACAAAAAAAAAACACTGTCATATTCATTTATTTTTAGCAGAAACAGAGCATGAACTAGCAAAAAACAGAGCATCATTTTATACTTCACAGAATGAGAAGTGAAAAACAAGAAAGTTGGTAGTGACAATGAGAAGCAATAGGTGTGAGGTAGAGACGGAGTCAGAGAGGCAAGGAGCAGAGCAGAATATCACAGTCAAAGAGGCGAGACGCGATAGGAAGAGAGGCGAGATGCGACGGAGCTGTGCGAATGAAAGAACCCTCATATTTTTCTTCAGCGTTTTCTTTCAAATGAATGAGGGTAATTTTGTAATTGCACAATTGGAATTTTTCACAATTAAGTCCCTTGGGACCTCAGATTCATTTTAGCATTTCTAGGGACCTTAGAGTGGTAAAATCTCTTGCTTGGGACTCTACAGTAATTTTCCCTTTATTAAATTTTCAAATCATACGGCTTTCTTTTATAAAACATTTTTGTATATTTAAAAAAAGCATTAAATTAATATAAAAATTTACTTTTATTCTTATTAAAAAAATTTCTCTACATTTACACATTATTATCATATTTCTTCATTTTTTTAATGAGAATTAAATAAGAATAAAAAAAATCAAATAGACTTATATTTAAAATTAAAAATTTTTCTTATAAATAACTTACGTTTAGGATGAGAGTTGAGAATGATATTTAAAAGTTTTTAGTCATACAAAGGATAACCTCATGTACTGATGATAGATAGGGTGGTAAAAAGTAAATAGTTTAACTTATTTAAAATAATTTTGTCTTGACTTGTAAAGTATAAAAATCCTTTTTTTCTGGGAGTTAGAGTTTGCATAGTTCAATTATTTGAAAACAATTTAAAATAAATTGCATACCTTTTTTTTCTTTCAAAAGAATTGATTTTTTGGGCCAAATGAAATGGTAGTTTTTGATTCACAATCAGTTGCGATTCATCATTAGCAAACATTTTAATTTGGCCGTCACCTTTTCTTCATTTCATAAAATCGAAGGAGGGAAAAAGATGACTATTCACAACTTTGATTCGCCAACCTGAACAAATAAGAGAACTCGATACAATCTACTACTCCGTCCCTTATTATAAGATCATTTTAACTAAATTGCGTGGTTTAAAAAAACAGTTAAAATTAGTTAAAAACAATTAATATGTAGCAAATGTAATTTTTTTCAAATATACCCCTATATATAAATGGGTAGATGTGAGAGAGTAATAATGAGATAAATGAAAAAAGAAAATGTACTAAATACATTAAACTAGGGGTAAAATAGGTAATAATGTATTAATTGTTCAGACAAACTCAAAAGGAATCTTATAAAAAGGGACAAAACTATTCAAAAAATTAGATCTTATAATGAGGGATGGAGAGAGTAGAGTACAATGCAAGTTAATTGTAGAGAGATATGAAAATATTTGTAAATGTAGAGAGAGAAAGAGAAAAACCTTAATGAGGATACAATTAAAAAGTCATGTTAATTTAATGCATTCGTTAATATACGAGAATGTATTATAAGTGACTTACATTGAGAATGATAAATTGCATGTTTTGACCTTTTCAATGGAATTTTAAATTTACATGAGGAAGGTTATCAAAATAAGCTGGAAGTGGATTATTTTCAATACATCATCCAAGTATCCAACAACCAAAAATACTCAGCTTAAGGGGATCGCAATATTTGGAATGAGTCTTTTTTTTTTTTTTTTTGCAAACAGATTCATATAATCCCTGTAGAATATAAAATTCCAATTCAAGTAATATGAATTTAAAGTATGGAGAAATTTGAAAAATAATTATTTTATTTATAATTTATGAATAATATGATTTATTAGTTTTTATATATTATAAAAAATATAATGAGTACAGCGCGTATTACATGATCAAAGAAGAGATATATCGGTGAATTTCAAATATCAAATAATTAGCATCTTAAAAACACAGCATGTAACTCGTAGGGCAACCAAAGTGAAATTAAAAGAGATCTTTGCGTATAATATATATATAAACTTTATTTTGAAAAATGAATATATATAATTTTCATTATATGCTGGATGGCTACAAAGAAGCGCACTACTATATTGAAACACTAACGTTTGTCTTCCGCAAAACATCCTACTTTGAATTTTGAATCTCCTGTGGTGTATGAAACTCAAAAGCTTCTCTATTACGAAAGGAAAGGCAGAGGAAGAATGACGTGAAGGAGAAGGAAACTGAATCTTCTTTTTCTTATTCAATTATCAAGTACACTTCGTTTTATATACAGGAGATAAGCATAATTTAATGCCAGCTGTAAAAGTAAATTTTTCTAACTAAATCAGTTATTATAACTCTAATACCCCCCCCAAGCTGGAGAATGAATATCTATCATTCCCAGCTTGGAAATTAATGTACAAAAGGGAGAAGGGGAAAGGGGTATAGTGAAAATATCTGCTAGTTGATCTTGGGACTTAATAGGAAGGAGATGAATCAGCCCTTTGTGAAGCTTCTCTCGAATAATGTGACAATCAATTTCAATGTGCTTCGTGCGCTCATGAAAAATGGGATTAGCTGCAATATGACAGGGCAGACTGGCTATCACAATATAAAGAAGCTGTAGAGGAATGAGAAATGCCAAAATCCTGTAGTAGATATCGCAGCCATTGAATGTCACAGGTAGTGGCAGCAAGGGCGCGGTATTCAGCCTCAGAGGAAGAACGAGAAACAGTCTGCTGTTTCTTTGATCGCCATGTAATCAAAGCTTGTTCAAGGAACCCACAGAAGATTGAATGTCTTGTGTCAACACATCCTGCCCAATTTGAGTCACTGAAGGCCTTTAATTTCATTTCAGCTTGGGTTGGAAAAAATAAACCACGTCCTGGAGCAGATTTAATGTAATGAAGAACACGATGAGCTGCCTGTAAGTGAATGTCTGTGGGGCACTAAACAAATTGACTTAATTGTTGGACAGCAAAGGAGATATCTGGTCTAGTATTAGTAAGATACAACAATCGACCAACCAAAGTTCTATAAGAAGAACTATTATCTAAAGGAGTACCCGAATCCTTTGAAAGTTTAATATCCCTATCCATTGGTGTCTTGACAAGTTTACAATCAAGGAAGCCAGCATCAGATAAGATATCCAGAGCAAATTTTCGTTGGAATAAAGAAATTCCTTTAGAACTTCTAGCAATTTCAAGACCAAGGAAGTATTTCAGATCACCCAAATCCTTGATTTTAAAGGAAGAATCAAGAAAAACTTTAATACGATTAATTTTAGCCAAGTCTGTACCACTGACAATGATATCATCCACGTACACAAGCAAAGCAATGAATGAAGAATCAGTATTACAAATGAATAAAGAATGATCAGCTTGAGAATGGTGATACCCACAAGAAAGTAAAGCTTCAGAAAGTTTAAAAAACCATTGTCTGCTAGCCTGCTTAAGACCATAGAGAGATCTTTGCAATTTACAAACATGATTTGGAGATGAAACATACAGGCCAGGTGGGGCAGCATATAGACTTCTTCATTGATGTCTCCATGTAAGAAGGCATTGTTGACATCTAATTGTTTAAGATGCCAATTATGAGCAGTAGCAAGAGCAAGTAAAAGGCGGATAGCAGTGAGCTTAGCAACAGGGGAAAAAGTATCAGTATAATCAATACCCTCAACTTGAGTGTAACCCTGTGCAGCTAGACGTCCTTTATACCTATTTAAGCTACCATCTGAGTTATATTTCTTAGCAAAGACCCACTAACAACGTATAGGTCATTTTCCAGGAGGTAGATTAGTTATCACGCATGTATTGTTTTGCTGTAAAGCATCTAATTTAGCTTGTATAGCTTTCCTCCAACCCTCACGTTTAATAGCTTGAGAATAAGTCTTAGGTATATCATCAATAGAAATAGAAAAGAGTAAAATGGTGATGAGTAGAAGAGAGGCTATGATAAGATTAAACCTTGGAAAGAGGATCATAACTACCTGCCTCCATAGAATGAGGTACTGATGATGAGCATTGAAGAGAATGATGATAATCATGCAGATAGGAAGGTGGTGTCTTAGGTCTATTAGAACGTCTAGGAGGAGGTAAAGGAGAAGGTATAGCAGAAGAAGGTGAGGCTGAAACAGAATGTGAAGGGGAAGGTAAAGGTAAGGAAGGGGGATCAGCAATAGTATGCGGTATAGCAGGAAAATCAAGATCTGGTACTGATTGAGGTACAGGAATTAAGTCTGGTAAGGTAGAAGAATCAGAATTACAAAAGGGAAATACAGATTCATAAAAATGAACATTCCTTGAAGTGGAGATTTGCCTTGTTTTCAAATCTAGAATAACAAAACCCTTTGTACCTTCTTTGTAACCCAGAAAAACACATTTATTAGCACGTTTATCAAACTTAGTTCGATTCTGAGTGAGGGAAGAAATGAAACAGAGACAGCCAAAAACTTTAAGGTCATCAAAATTAGAAGAGGCATGATATAACAATTCATAAGGGGATCTATTATCCAAAACAGGTGTAGGAAGGCAATTAATAATATAAATGGCATGTAAAATGGCACATGACCAGTAAACCTTAGGAAGATGAGCTTGAAACAATAGGGCTCTGGCCATATTTAAAATATGTTGATGTTTCCTTTCTATCTTACTATTTTGTTTAGGTGTCTTAACACAAGTTGTTTGGTGAATAATACCCTTAGAATTATAGAAACCATGCATATTAAATTCAAAACCATTGTTTGTCCTAATTGCTTGAACTGAAGTGGCAAACTGAGTTTCAACCAAATTGATAAAGGTTTTGATATGGTCACGGGCCTCAGATTTGTTTTTAAGTAAATAGGTCCAGGTGAAACGAGGGAAATCATCTACTAGAGTGAGAAAATACTCGTGACCATGCACTGAAGGTAAATGATAAGGACCCCAGATATCCATATGAAGTAAACTGAAAATTTTATTAGATTTTGTAGCGCTTACATGAAAGGGAGGCTTGCTTTGTTTGGCAAAATGACAGACATCACAACAATTGAAAGAAGGATTGTACAAAACAGAGGGAAATTGTTGATGTATAGAATGTAAGGTAGATTTGGATAAATGGCCTAAACGAAAGTGCCACAAATCAAAAGAAGATGAAGGACAGTTTGAAGAAATTGAGACATTATTGGTAAAATGTGGTGTTGAATTTGCAATATGCTTCATGATGTATAAACCTTCAATGACATCAGCTGAACCAATCATCTTCCATGATGGTAGGAATCTTATCAGGCAACTTGATTTCTGAAAGGAAACATCGCAAGAAAGGGAATAGGTAAGTTTGGAAACAAAGATGAGATTGAAACGAAATTCTGAAACAAATAGGACATTTGTAATAATGAAAGTGGCTGAGAATTGAATTGTACCACCATAAGTAGCAGTAGCACGAGAACTATTAGGTAAATTTACTAAAATAGGAGCAATTCGAGTATAGGAAGAAAATAAAGAAAGGGAAAAACAGACATGATAAATGGCTCCTGAATCAATTATCCAAGAGTTTGAAAAAGAATGAACAGCACAAATATAACATGTACCATGAGCAGAAATATGATTGATGGATGTTGAAGGTGGAGATGAATTTTCGACTTGAACCAATGCTAACAGCTTTTGATATTGTTCAGGGGTGAAACTATAAGATTGATTAACGACCTTAGGAGTTGCAGTAGAATCATTACTAGATAAGGAATTGTCAGATGAAACAGCATTAATAGATGCATTCCTGAATTTAAATCCCGGCAGAAATCCATGTTTCCGATAGCATGTAGCCTTAGTATGTTTATATTTACCACAGTAGGTACACTGCTTAAAAGTCACAGAAGAATTAGATCTATTTTGTCTTGTTAAAGAATAACGAGAACCAGGGACTTTGCTGAGTAAAGTAGTTGCCTCAGGTGCATGGTATCCTAACTCTCTTTCTTGTTGAGTAACAAGAGAAAATACTCGGTTAATATTTGGCAAAGGATCAATACGCATGATTTGCGATTTAACTGCCGAAAATCTGTCACTGAGACCCTTCAAAAACCGAATCACATAGTCTTGTTCCATATGTTTCTTAAAAAGATCAAGAGCATCACAATGACACTTAGGATCACCTGAACAAGAAATCACAGGACGTAATGTAAGGAATTCATCCCAGAGGATTTTCAACTTAGTGAAATATTCACTTACAGCCATGTCTCCCTGCTTTAAACTTTGAATTTCTTCTTGGAGGTCAGCAAGATGAAACACATTGTTCTGAGAAAATCGGTCACGAAGATCCTCCCAAATGTCAGAGGCACGATCGATCCATATGATACTCTGTGTGATAGTCGGTGACAAGGATCTGGTAATCCAGGAAAGTACCATCATATTACACCTTTCCCAAGCAGGAAAAACCGGATCAGTGGAAGCAGGAATCGGAGCAGAACGATTGATAAAATTGATCTTATTTTTGGACATAAGGGCCATTTTCATAGCCCTCGCCCACGAATGATAGTTGGATCCCGAAAGAACAGGGGAAACAAGAATCAGAGATGGATTTTCGTTCAGGTGAAGGTAACATGGGCTAGCAATGTTTGGAATAGCCTCAAGAAGAGTCGAAGAAGCACCAGAGGACACATTTGCAGAAGAAGATGAGGAATTACCAGTAGGAGCAATAGTGTCAGCCATGGGAGAATCAGGGAAAAAAAAGATCAGAAAAGAGAAAGAGGGAAGAATCAGGAAAAGAAAGGAAAAAGGAAAAGATAGCTAGGAAGTCTAATACTTCGTATGCTTTGATACCATATTACGAAAGGAAAGGCAGAGGAAAAATGACGTGAAGGAGAAGGAAACTGAATCTTCTTTTTCTTATTCAATTATCAAGTACACTTTGTTTTCTATACAGGAGATAAGCATAACTGCATAACTTAATGCGAGCTGTAAAGTAAATTTTTCTAACTAAATCAGTTATTATAACTCTAGAGAGTTGGATAAGTTAATTAATTATAACAAATATGATATATTTTTTTTAAAATAATATAATTATCTTCTTTAATATCCTCCTAATACTCTTATAATTATAATTGAGAGAGTATCAATAGAAGTAATTTAGGGAGAAAAAAGATACACATGAAAAATAAGTCTTATATTTAAAACCAAAATCAACTCAACAATTAGATCTTATATTAAAGACCAGATGAGTATCATTTTTAGTTTAAAAAAAAAAGAACATACAGTCATATTTATGTTTTAACAAAATTTTTCCGTAGATTATGTAAGCTTATCCATAAATATTCCATTTACTTATGAATTAATACATTTTCATTTAAATCTTATTTTTTCATGATTATACATGAATAAGTTTGTATATTTTAATTAAACCATATTATTTTAATTGTGATTGGGTTCATTACCCGATTCAATAACCGGGTCCAATTTCCAGGAGCCCATTGGGCATAAAATTTGCACATATTGAGGATTCAAAAGCTAAATAGCATTTGACTGTGAAGCCAAATTCCTCCAATGAGTATGTTGTTACTAGTAAAATATAGAGAGTACCTAGCAACTCATTTTCCGTACCAACAGTGTACAATTAACTATCATAAAGTAGAACAAGAACTTCATCACTATAATTTTTCCAAAATGAAAGTCATGTGCTGTTATGTCACAAGGAAAATTCCAAGCTGAGCAGAGGATGATCTTCAGATAAATCTACATTTGAAGGTACGTTTCATGGGAATAAGAAAGAATAACAGACGTAAACCTAAGCTATTTTGAATTTACAAGAATAAAAGTAGACTCATTTCTTTTTCTCTTTGTTTCAACGAAGAATTGAATGACACGCACATTAGAAATGAAACCTCGTTCAAAATTAGAATGCAGAATCATCAGGTTGCATCCTTCGTTGTTTAGATTCTCCAAAATCTTCAGTACAAAGCAACCTTCAACCAACCAACTTCAATGAAGTCATATGAGGATCAAGCCAACCTCAAAAAACCAAACTCGTCTACAGAGATCCCATGCCAATGTATTGACCATCGAAATCTTCAATGTCAAGCCACCCTAAACCACTCAAAACTTGTTAATCGTATGATCCTAAAGAGATCCAGCTCTTTGGGAAGCCCAATAGTTCAATTATTTTTTTTGTATACAATTAAAATACTTCATCCAATTTTACATGTAAGAAGTAAATAATTAATTTATAGAAATTAAGAAAATTAGTTAAATTAGTTATTTATAAAAAATATATTTTTATTTGTTTAAAATACTTCATTTAATCATTTATATCCTAAACTACCCTTGTGAAGAATATTTTCTTTCAATACATGCAATTAATAGGGATGATTTGAACTAATTTATAGAACTAAAAAAAAGTACTTAGGATGGTTTTTTATAATTAATACTCTCTGTTATCCTTATTACGGTAGCTACTTAACTAATTTGTATTGGTTAATTTTGAGAAACAAAAAATAAACAAATTTAAAATATCATTAAAAAAATCATATAGCCAATATAAACAACTTGTAACCAAATAATCAAAATAACAATTGATATCATAATACTATTATAATGATAAATCAAATAAAGTTATAATGTGTGTGTGTGTGTGTGGGAGGGGGGACGGGACATTGGCTCAAGTCCAAAATTATGGGAATAGAAACAAAACGTTGGCATGGGATACGATTAAACACTCCTACCTTTAGGCAATATTCTCCTCTAACTCACGCCAAAGTAAACACAGCATCTCAAAATGTGTAAGAAGACCCAAGAAAACATGTTCGGCTGGCTCAGCACCTTAAGCCAAAAAGGTCATCTAAAATTTGTTACTAGATGAAGCCCTTTCATCCTCTTTGAATGCCTAGGACACGCTCAACTAGGGCTGCACAAAGACCAGGTTGGACTAGATTAACCCCTAACCCAAAGGCCAGTCTAGATTCGCCTCGGGTTTTGTTTTTTAGCTCGAGACCCGGTCCAACCCTAATTGACTCGACCATTAAACATGATTGGGTTGGTCACCTCGGGTTGGACCAGGTTTCCTAGACAGTTTTGCTTTAAGCCATGGAAGACATAGAAGGAAGGATGCTTTTGATGGGTTAGAAAAGGAGAGATGCTACAACATAAAACATATGGAGGATGAAAGAGGCATCTGCAGGATGGAGGAGGTGAGGGAGAGGGAGGAGACACCGCAGATAGGAGTGGGAAATAAGAAATGAGGTGTTAGGCTTTTCGTAGGATGAAAATATAAAATAAAAAAAATGTACCAGGCTAGACCAGACTATCTGGTCTGAAGGGTCAACCCGAAACCCAGTCTGACCCGATTTTGGTCTTATTTTTTGTTCGGATTGATTTTTTTTTTTAGCTAGATTGGACTGGGTTATTTGGACTACCGAGTTTTTTGTTCAGCTCTTGCTTAAAGTATTCCAGATCTGATTGCCATCATTCCAGATCTGATATGTTGATGTTTGAGCATTCATCAGTGGCATCTTCCAGATTCATTGAGGCTGAAGATGAAAACCCCCATACCAGATCTGTTCAAATTGAAGAATCAAAGATGAAGGCCTTGATTTCTTTCTCTTTCCATGCGTGCTTTAATCTTGCAAGTTGAGACATCTATTTGTTTCTTATTGTATAAAAGACGAGATCTATCATGCAGATCGCTTGTTGCTATCAAATATTTTAGTTAATTTATTGCTATGAACTATGTAGATTGTTGGTTGTTGCTGATTTGGTCTCTTGTTCATGTCTTTCACTTCTATCTCTTCTACTTTTTTCACAAAGTGCAGAAAGAATTTCGTTGGGGAATTTTTAAGCTCAACTATCCTGCCAGGAGAGAAAAACACAAGAAAAGAACCAAATACTATGGAGATACAGGGGATCAAACCCGATATCTCTCGCACGCAAAGCGAGCGCTCTACCATTTGAGCAACAACCCCGACTTGTGAGCTTGCCGCTTAAAATATTATATATCACTTTGTTTGGACTGTAGCACTAAGTTGCCAGAATTGGGCATAAACAGGGAATAAAGACTGCCAAAATAAAGATACGAGTCACATTATTATATGTTCTTAATACAGTGATAATATGAGATTTAAGTTAATGTACATTTTTAGCATTTACGCAGCAGAAGTTAAAAAAAATTGTTTGAAGAAGAAAATGGGCATAATATAAACATATTGAAATGTTATAATGTAATAATTTGAGGCCAGAAAATGGATCTAAGTATTCTGTAAATGATCTTCGGTCCAAGCACATGCGTGCTTACATTGGAAGTAACTTCTGAGCAAGATGCAGAGACCAACCACAGAAGCATGGGTATTACAGGTTGAAGAAAATCCGATTTTTGAGTTCTTTTTTTTGGGTATCAGATGATGAGAAACCTATCAATAAGTCAGATGTCTTCTTGCATTCTGATATATACTTTTGTCAACAGAAAGTAATTAATGGCACTTCTCATAATAGAAAAAGAATAGCAAGTTCGAACATCAAGCCGAGATTCACAGAGCCACACGAGATACGCAATCAACCTTTGAATATATCGATTACAAAGATTCAGTTTCGGGGGAAAAAAGAAAAAGAAGCTAGTTTTTCACAATACGACAAATCAAAACTTGAATTATTATTAAAAGTGTCTATATTTAGCACACAAGACTGCTTCGGTCCTGAGGCTTAAGCTTTATTATACCATATCAACGTACAGCTTTTGACTGTCACAGACGTAGGTAGGTTCTTATGGTCCAAGAAAATTGCAACTTGGACGCAACAGAAAAATAAATTTTAATTGACATATGATGCATTTGATCTTAATGACAAATGCAATTTTGCAGCAGATTCAATTAATTTTTTTAGACAATTAAATTATTATTTCATGGTATAGAAATTAAATTACTTCATCTAGTCCCACATATACATATAAAGATTAAGAAAATAAGTTATATCAATTATTTGTTAAAAACAAGTTATGTTGAATTTTTGTAGATGTATCATTTAATCATTTGCATCACAAATTATAACAAGTGATAAAATTTCTTTTTAATATGTGTAAAAGATAAGAATAATTTGAAGAAAAAAAACTCAGTGTGGTCCTAAATATAAAGTCTTTTTAACTAATTTGTAGAAGAAACATACTTACATTAAATTTCTTACATTCATTATATCAAGTTCTTCAATCACATATGATCGTGCGTCCTATTTTTTTTTTGGATGGCCAACCTGTTCAGTCATACATACAGAACTCAATGATATAATCTCGTGTAAATTGCATCTTATGATATTTTCAATTAGTTTTTAGATTTATGTAGGGGAGATTAGCTCCACGACTTCGAACAGCTTCCTTATATTTAATCTATTAAAAAAAAAAATTCTCTTAATTTTAAATAAACTGGCAGTTAATTTCTAGTAAAGGACCAAGAAGCCAAGGACGACAATACTATGCTTAAAGAGCATGGTATGGCAATATTTAGAACGGGCCATGTAAATGTGAAATTTGAGTATGGATGAATTTAAAAATTGACTTATATTATTTATAGTTCGTGAGTAATACGATTAATCAGGATTTTTATATATAATACTACCTTCAATCCTTAATATAAAACTAATTTGAGTAGACTAAAGAAGCTTATTAAGTTAGTTATTTATAATAAATATATATTATATTTTCTAAAATATCCTTACTAATCAACTGTATTAGTTAGAATTATTATTATTATAAATACTACCTTGAGAAAAAATAGATAAATACAAGAAACAAGGTGGATTGGGATCTTATATTTAGGATCAAGATAAAAGTCAAATGAATTCTTATATTAAGAATTGGAGGTAGTACAAATTATACTAAGTACATGCACGTATTATTACACGACAAAAAACCCCAAGAGAAATATCAACATAGATTTCAAATACTATATTCAATTCTTAATATAAGATTTACTTCATAAAGTTAATGCTACATTTAAAATCAAAGATAATATTAGATAATTGACATTTTAAGAACACTTAGTATCTCAACTCATATGCTATGTTCGGATGAAAAGAAAATTAGGAAGGAGAGAAAACTATGAAAGGAAACAAGAGAGAAAATGAGTTTGCTCCTACTCAGATTGGGGGGGGGGGTGAGAGAGAAAATAGTGTGTAGGACACCATAATCAACAAGTATACACATAAACCCACATAACCAGTGGAAAATCTGTCTTATGCCAAAATTTAAAAATTTTAAGCCAATAAAAAATATTTCCTTGATCATTCTGCACGCCCCTATACATGGAATCTTCGCAGTGATGCAAGAAACAAACAATTGATAAGCAATCACACACACGCCAAATTGCACCTGACGCACCAATCCAAATAGTGTATCTTAGCTTTGTGAATAAACTCGACTTCAACAAGAAGTCAGTGAAGAGATTTCACATATCAATCAACACTAAAAGCAATTAATGCCACCACAAGATGTAACAAAAGCTGAAATCCAAGTGATATAATTCATATTCTTGTCTCTTTAGCCAAATAATTTAACAGAGAATTATTCCCCGTGTTTGAGGTGGTGATAGGAGCTGTCGCACCCACTATTTTTATCTCACCCGTGGGGATTGGAACAGAAGCATATGCAATTATTACCTTTTCAACTGTCACTTGTACATGATTATCTTGCATTTGTTTGTGGTGGGCAGCTCCCCCCAAATTGTGTGGATGCTATGACGTGCTACTAATCGTCTAGGAGGATTCTTTATATATAGATCACAAGGTTTAGCATCTTCAACCAGAAGACCCATCATAAGATCACCCAAAATTCACCGCTGATAATAAAAATTTTAATAACTCAAGGAAAAACCATATTGCAGGTATCTACATATTCTTTTAATTTTTAATTTGGTACCTATGTATTTTTTCTCTTAATTAAATCATTTAATTTTATGTTTTTAGTAACATTAACTCTTATAACTTTGTTCTATTACTATTTTTAATCTCTCTATGCAAGGGTTAATGATGTTGATAGAGCAAAATTAAATATCTAATTAAGAAAAGAAATACATAAATACCAAATTGAAAATTGAAAAAAAAAAGTACAAGTACCTTTATTACGGTTTCCCCTAAATACTCAAGTCTTGAAAACTTGACAAAATAAATTTCGCAAGTCATCATCCAAACATTTATTCCAACATTCTTTCCCTTTTTGATGATGGCAAAACTGAGTTAATCAAGCAATAAGACATATAAAGAACATAAACAAAGAGTAAAATGTGATATAAAAAATTTGAGAGTAAATTCAAATATAGAATTGCATTAGTTTCAAAAACAACCATCTTCAAAATACATTTTAGTTTCAAGAAAACAAGTAAAGAAAAATCACTCAACATCTTGGCTCTCATCAGTAATACTCTTCTCCCCTTTTTGACATCATCATGAAAAGGGAATAAAGGGATAGGAGGAAGGGTTTGATCAGAGGTAGGTGCTGAAGATGGGTGGGAACAAGAGGTGGTACTAGGGTAGAGATTGTGGAAGGAGTAGGAGTGGTAATGATGATTGATAGTGAAACAGGTGGAACAATAGAAGGAGTTGCAAAGGAGAGGGTAAAGAAATGGAAGGTGGCTCAGAGGGTGAAGTGGAAACAAGAGTGGAATTTGGAAGGATTTTAGATACATGAGAGGAGCGGATGAGTTAGGCTCAGAGGTAGTAGGAAAGAGATCTTGGAAGGAAAATTGTAGGCTAAGAAGAGGATGAAAGAGCTAGAGCTAAAGCTAAAGCGCTTTTGACCTTGGGCAACTGAAGGGACAAGTTGTTCAATAGAATCCAGCTTATTGAGGATCTTGTTCTCCAAATTCTCAATCTTTGATTACAAGCTTGATTCCAAACAATTCAGGTCATCTCTGAAGGTGTTCAACAACATTCCAAGGCTATTAATCTTGGTATCACATAGTGAAGCAACCTCTTAGCGAGTCTTGGAGATCTTTTCCTCAAATGCTTTGAACTTTGTCCTGAAGATGTTTTGAGTTGAGCACTAAGAAATGATGGACCATCAAGGGCAGAGAATTGGGCCTCATCATTTACCTTTGAAGTAGTGGCCACTTTTTTTTTTTTTTTGTAATCCTTGGGTAGACTTTTTTGAGTAGCAGTGAAAGGTAATCTGATGTATGTGCATCCTGTGAATATGTGCTGCTTCAAATCAAGGAATCTTACACTCTTTGTCTCCAGGTTCCGGATGTTGAACATTGTGAAGATTAAGGATAGAAGAAACTAGCTGAGGACAGGGAATTGGCATATCCTTTGACTTATGATCAATAAACATTCTCATCTAATAGTAGATCAATTTCCCAATATTTCTTCGATCTTTGTTGATGATGGAGGCTAGGAGTGGATAGTCATCCTTGTTTAGATGAGTGAAACCAGAGGATTTATTCACCATGCTTCTTGAATAGATGTAGTGAATAATCCTATAATAATCACACATCTCACTTGGTTTGAAGTCTAAAACTCCAGGGAAGTAGGGGATTGCTTTAAGATTATATTCCTCTGGTACTTAATATAAGATCTGTTTAACTAATTTGATTAGATTAAGGAAGTTAGGTAAGTTAGTTAATTATAAGAATTATAACTTGTTTTTCTTAAAACATCAGAATTTTATTTCTTAATATCCTCCCTTCCTCACTTACTTGATTATGGTTGAGGGAGTATCTATAGAGGTAATTTAAGAAAAATTAATAAGTATAAGAAATATGTCTTATATTTAGGACTGAAATTAACTTAATAATTGGGTCATATATTAAAGATCAAAGGAGTATAAACTTCCTCATTTGTGTATGCTTTCTCAGCTTGGTAATTATGGGTTCCGAGGCAGGTGTTGATCAATTGAGGATCCAAAAAGATGGGTCTTCCTCTCACATTAGTTTCCGTAGAGGAAAGAATTACATTTCCTTCATCATCCACTATATCAGTACTTTTCATATTGCAATAAAAGTGTCTAACTACTTGTGGACTACAAGAGAGGTTGATACTTAACCAATTTTCATAATATTCAAGGTGCTCATATAAGTCTAGCTGTAGTGCAGATGATTCCTTCAAAAATTTCAGATCAACATAAACCAAAGGGCAAAATTTTCTATGAGCAAAATCAGACTTGTACTTAGCTAAATCAGTCCCTTGATCTAGAGGTCCATCATAAAAAGTTCTAGAATCAGGAGGTTTTGACTGTTTTTGCTTCTTTTTCATTTGTATTTGGCTTCTATCCCTCCTCTGTGTTGATTGGCTCATATGTTTGTTCTAATTAACACTATCCAAGCTCTGTGCCATCACCTGGTCACCAGACCTGCTTTGATTACCACTAGTTTGCTGGTTTAGGGTCTTCCTAGGCTCTCTTTGGTCACTACGAGCCTGCTCATCCTGAGTCTTCTTTGGCTCTCTCTGATTAACACCACTGCCCATGTTTCTGCTTACAAAATAAATTAAGTCACTAGAAATAAAGTAATAATTAAAGCATGACAAGAAATAACTATATACAACTATGCAAACAAAATTACAAACAAAATTACTAACTTTTGAAATACTTTCATATAAGGATATGGTGATCATTTTTTATGGATTGTTCATCATCCGCTTCATCTTCTTCATTTAATTTAGGAAGACCACTAAGAAAAAGAAGGACTCTCAAAAAAGATTAAAATTAGAATAATTGGCGTCATCAATATCAATAGCCCTTTTCTTTGGAGGGCCACAAACCAATTTTTATTTACCAAATTGGAAATATAAATATTTGTTTAATGTGATCTGTCACAACAAAAAAGCTCATCCTCAAAAATTCTGCTATTTAAATCAATCAGTATTGATCTTAACCAATCAATTCCAATAAAATGTCACAGCCCATGATTGATAGTTCATCTGATGATTTATCATTAGTACTACTACCAAAACAAAGAAGGTAAATAAATTGAAATTATTGACAAAAAACATTATAAAACATTACCCATTAAGTTTTGAAACGAACTCGGCAGAGTTTTCCCTAGAAGTTGAACTTCCTGAAACATTCAAATGATAAAACATTATTCATTCCAAAGTAAATTATGATAAAAAGGTATTAGAGGTGTATATATCCAAATGATCCATTGCTTAAGCTAAACAAAAACAAAAAATCTTATCCTATTAGGTGGGATTGCTTAAGCTAAACATGGCCAAAAAAAATATTCAAACTGATCCAGTGCTTAAGCTAAATAGATTAACACAATTTAAAATATCACAGCTTCAAATTATGTTTATCCATCAAATGCTTTGCTTGCATGTGCCCAAGATTCCACTTTCCGGGGAGGGGAGGGGCTGGAGAGAGAATCGACGTCGTCACCTCTTGCCAATGAGTAAGAAGATTGTTCTTAATCGTTGAAGTCTTTTGAACTTTACTGGTTGAAGGTGTTATCTCATCTTCACTTATATCATTAGAAGCATCAAATCCAGGGCCTGTTAAGATGTTCATGTTTAATGAAATTGTATCATTCTCATGATGGCAAGTTTCGCAAATCCAATCATTAAGAATTTTTGGGGAAAAAATGCGCATACAATACCTGCAACCACGGAGAATAGCAATTCAGAATGATATCTAATTAGCATAACAACAATTGAAGATCTAGCAAACTAAAGCCATCAATGGATGAACACATTAAGCCTATAAAGGAAGTGGCTAACTCAACTGTACTTCTCTCTTTCCCTAACAAATTGGGTCTATAATTTTAAAAAATACGAGAGAAAAGAAAACCACATCTAAATTGTAAATATAAATCACCTATGCCCAAAAATAAAAAGGGGCTAAGATGAGAAATCGACACACATGTTCACGAGCTACGTTGCATTTGGAGCAAGTCGCAATTGATTCTGGCCAACCAACAGTACCACATATATCACAAGGTTCAACCTGCAATGGAAATGGACATGCTAACTTTCAATTATATACAGAGAGGCCAAGTCTTCTTGACCCCTCCTTTTGAATAAATGAAGTAAAGCCTCTCTGCTGTAGAATTTAAAGTTTACTGTCATAGGTTAAAACTTACAACATCAAAACAGTTTAAGGCGGGACGAGTCATTGTTATGAAGCCACATAAGAAATTTCTTTGAAACAACTTGGTAGTGTTAGAGATTAAAAACTAAAAAATAAAAATATGTGATATTTTTGTAAGTTAAGGGAATGAAAGAAAAGCAAAATAAAAATCAAAAGACTACAGTGAAACATGAGTTAAAAGGTAGGGGCAGAATGGAAACAAAGTTAGCAGACAAAAATATAACATTTCATAAATTTGAAGGATCAAATTGGAAGAAAATAAAATTAAGGGATTAAAGTGAAAATTTTGATGAGGTTGAGAGACTAAAAGTATATTTGAGTTAATTTTCCTGTAAGGTTACAGACTCATTGTAATGGGATTATGCTTATAAATAGCATGTTAAAACTTAATAGCAACATTGTAAATATAATACTAACAAGGGACTTGAATACCATAAATCTTTCCCTTGATAAGCTCCTCGTATTGTAATACCTGGCATAAGTATGTTGAGCATGAGCAACCAAAATGTACATGGACTACGCCCAGAGTTGAAGAGCGAAAGTTCATACAAGCATGTCTCAGAAATGCACGTGAGATTAGGGTTTTCTCTAACACTGTGGATGCTGCCTTGTTGCCCCAAGTTCATGATTGTTTATGGCTTCTTCCTAAGATTTCTGGGCTTCTTCTTCTTCTGCAAGGATGAAAAGGCTAAAGGGGAAGATCATGTTACTTTCAGATTCGCTAGTTATTCAAAGAGAGAGGTGGTTTGAAGGCTTAAAAGATACAAGATCAATTTCAAAACTGTATTACGTATATATAGCAGAAGTAGACCAAGGTCATTGGCAATATCCTCATCAATCATCTGAGGCATTTTAAATGTTCGAGCATCGCTAAAAATTCTGAAGCTATATTTGAAATTAGTCCCATCCTTTACCTTAACAGGCACAACCTTGGATAAATCACAGAGGATAAACTTTGGAAAAAAAAAAAAAGGTTCTGAAACTCAGAAAGCGCAGTAGTTCGATCACCAAATAAAAACTAAGAATCTGAGAAATAGAACTGATCGTAGCAACAATGACAAAAAATATTATCATGTGCATGAATCGTCAAACGAAACCTTGAACATTGAATATTATTCTACTTTTACCTCGTTTGGTTTCAACTTCTCACTCACATTGTTCGTCTTCTTCCTGCTGCGTCTTCTTCACTGGAGCTTTCTTCTTTACCTTGCCATGAACAGTCGAACAGGCCACTGCCTTCCTCACCGTGATGTTTACTTCAAACAAAATAAAATTTTTCTATCACTACTTTGGTAATTCCTCATCTTTTCTGACCTTTTTAAAGTCTTCAACTTTTTGTCAATCTTCTTTTATGCCAACATCAATTTTTTTAGTATAAGACTTGATCTACCTTAATTTTGCTAAAATTACAAAAACCTTCCAAATATTTTCACAACCTTAATTTTAATAAATTTCTTAACATTTCTAATAATATTTTGGTAAGATTTCTAAATGTGGATACCTCTCCCAACAAAAATTTAAACCTTAGTTTGTATTGGTCCTTAAATTTCGTTTTGACTGTGGTGTTTTTTTTTTTCCCCCGGTGATAAGTGGTGTGCATTCATATGCCACTTGAATTTACTGTTAAGTGGCATCATTAGATAGCAAACATATGTAACTTTAAATATATAAAAAAAAGAACTTTATGAGATGCAATATAAATTCTTGCATTATTTTGATAGAATGTTAGTTCATAAATTAATTGAACTTTTTAATAAAAGAGATAAAAATAATGAAGTTGACTATAATATGTTAAATACAAAAACAATAATTTTAAGTCAATAAATTAATTTAAACTTTCAAATATATATTTTTTTATCTAAATGAGATTAAAAATAGCATCAAAATAATGATGGAAAAGATCAACTTACCTAACGACTGAATGAATAAATAGAGGGATGTTATTTAAAATACACACCTCACTTGCCACCCAGTGAGGTTAGATATGTTTTGAATTTCTTTTGAAATCCAAATTGAAATTTAATTTTTCATACATTCGCTTGGAAGGTGCTTCTCTCTCTCTCTCTATATATATATATATTAATATTACTTGTTCGTTCAAATTATAAAAAATAAGCTGAAAGTTAGTAGATTGACCACCTATGCCCAATGACCTAATATGGATTGAGTAAAAAATGAGTCCAAAATTCAAGTACTGAGTAGTACCAACCAACTGAGTCATGATTGAGGTAAAACGCACCCAACTCAATAAGAATCAGTCACAAGTCCAAAATGATCACTTGAGAATACCTTGAATTACTATTAAATATGAGTGAGTCAAAAGTGGAAAAATTAAAATATTAATTTTCTCATACTTCAAATTAATGAAAATAATTGAAAGGAATAGTAAAATTAATCTTCACATATAATATATTCTTGATATGTACCTTTTAACTAAGGTGTTTATATTTTCTTGTGCACGGGTGATAAATCTTATAGTTTCTGCCTTTGCAATTTATTCAAGTTTTAATAAATAAAATTTACTCAATAAATCTTCATAAATATTAGTAGTATAATTGATTCTCAAATGAAAAGAAGTTTGCACATTCTTTCTCATAACAAACTCTTTCAAATTTCATGAAAAATGAGTGAATATGCAGTAGTACGAAGTTTTTTGGTGCCACTTTGATCATAACTACAAATGACTTCCCTTCACCTGACGTTTTTGTTGGATCTAGAGAATTTCTCTGAACGCGTTTTGGGCTTTATAGGATTTCCCACTGACAAATTATTCAAATTTTATCGAATAAAATTATTTAATAATTTTTTATTTATTTAATGTTACATGATTAAAATTGTGAGAAAGTGGAAACGTAGTTGGCTTACTGGCTAACTTTTTCCACCTATGGTAAACAAGTTGATTAACTATATTTTCATGGAAAAATGAGTCAACTACACAAAACTTGTTGAGGTTTCTTGGTCCATCCTCTCTTATTTTTCAAAGGTCTTTTCAATATAAGGGAAAACTTTTCCACATTAGAAAAACAAAAGTTTCCTCATCCCATAATATTTTCACTACAACTTAGTATGGAAACCTAGACTAGTTCAACTGGTTTAACCGAAAACCAGCAAACTGGCCAAGTAATCAGTCTTGTTGAGTATGTAGATCAAAGTTAAATTGATCCGAGAGGGTGACCCGGTATAAACCTGACCAAATCAAGAGCAACCCAGTTAACCAGCCTACTTTGGTGGGTTAACCTAGTTGCTCTCTTTTTTTAAATTAAAAAAAGCTATTTTGAGCCAAAAACTTTTTTTTTTCATAAGCTATTGATAACTATTAGTTTAGTGATTAACAGATTGTAGGTAGGAATATTTTGTTATGATATATCTATTTTGATATTTTGCTAGGATTAATCTATAGTGATCTTTTTAATATGATACTATGATGTTAATTTGTCAAAAGAATTGCAAAGAATGTTGGAAAAAAATTGTAAGTATGTGATTATTTTGTTTGTAATTCAAGGCAATGAACTAATATTTAGTTCTTAGATGATAGGATGAAAACTTAAATTATTTTTTAATTTTTTATTTCTCACTAGTTTGATCCTGATTTGACTTACTGATCCTTGACCCATTGCCTAAACTAGTCCAGTTTTCATTACTTTGATTTTCACTTGAAATAAAACAAAAATATATATAAGTTTTATTTTTTTTACAACTAAAATACTTTTAAAAAATCCACAGCAATAATTTTAAAAGAATAATATTTCTAAATATAGTCAGAAACATATTTTTACGTATATATTCTGTTATTCTTTTTTTTTTGGCCAAATATAATTTCTACTGATAAATGCTTGATAATCCATTAGTTGTTGTGTCAGATATAATTATTACAATTAAAAGGAAAATAGTATTCAATAGACACAACAAGAATCATGGAATTTTCTTCTCCATCCCTCTCAGGCCAAATGCCTTTTTAATTTATGAGCAACTTTTTCCACATAAGAAAAGTAAAAGATTCCTGTAGAATCCCGAATTTTGGGCCTAAAAATACCAGAATTAGCCTGAAATGGGTAGACTACTAGACTCTTTTTGGCAGAGATCCTACAGATTCCCTAGAAGGACAAAGGGATTCCCAGGGACTAAATCGCAAAGGGAAAGATTTCTAGGACTGAGAAAAGAGAAAGTTAGAGATTCTAGTGAAGTAATGATGACCAAGAATGAGAAATAGAGATGAATGTAGGCCAATAGTTATGTTGGAGGCCTCAATAAGATGAATTTTGAGGTTAAGCCAAGCCATGGCTAAAATTATAATTTTATAAAGTTTCGGGCTAGTAAGGGCAAAAATAAAAATTATGCCCGAAAATCTTAGAAAATGGGAAATTGTGGGTTAAGGCCTGAATAGATTAGAAAAATTTCAAAAAAATAGGAATAAGGTTCAGAGGCCTGTATGAGGCTAAAAATGACAAAACATGCCCCTAGAAGGAATTTGTGGAATTCCCAGGGTTTTGACTGATTTTGAATGTTATTAAAAATAAATTATTTGAAGTATAAGGAGGCCTCAGATAATTGGAAGAAAATGGGAGAAAATACTTGAGGCATTATCACAGGTTTTAAAAATAATTTCGTCCCTAGAAAGCAAAGAGGTTGGGTTTAATGGAATGTAAAGCCTATTTACGTATTATCGGGGGAAAGTCAAAGTCAAATGTCAAAGTCAAATTAGAGGAATTCCCTGTGATAAATAAATAGTATTGGTACCTGGAGACAGATTCTCGGAGTTGTAAACCGCTAGAAAGAATTCGGTCAAGTTCACTCCGAAATAAATATTATTAATTATTTTAATGGAAGAGCAAGGCAAGAGCATCACTCCCTCTTTTGGCATGTTATATAATGCCATTTGGATTTATTTGAGGTGAGAAAATAGTGCCATAACATGTCCCAGTGGTCCCGAGAAAGTCAAGACCCGAAAAAGTATTCTATACGGTGCAGAATGGCAAGATAGATGGAGGAATGCTTAAGGGTTGTATTTTGCACAAATTTTATATTAATTTCCTCCCTATTTTAATGCCAAGATGATGAAGGAACATGGAGGAGACAAGTGTACGGTTAGATGGGAAAAGAAGGTATTACATGTGCAGTTGGATGCAAGACACGTGTACGGTTGGATTAAAAGCATGTGGATTGATGATGTAAGTATGATGTCATCATGATGAGGTAAGCATGAAGTCATAGGACACTTGTCACTATAAGATTAAAAGAGAAAATGGACGGTCCAGATCAAGTCGCACGTTTTTAAGATCAACGGCCCAGATTCAGTCTTGTTTTCTATAAATATCCACTCCTCACCCCTTATTTTTGTGCAAGCCATGGACTTATGGGAAAAATCTTGCAAAATAGATTCTAGAGAGAGAAAGAAGAGGGAGAGAGAAAGGCCAAGCGGTCATATGCAAGATCACGCTCCAAAACAAGATATGTTCATGGTTTTTAATGTAGTTTTCACTACCCTTATTGTTGTTAAGTTTGGTTATGGATTTTAATGATTTTTGGGAGCTTGAAACTCTAAGGGGACATGCTGCACGAAATTCTTAAGAATAGAAAAAGATGAAATTGATGTTAGAATAATGTTTAAAGGCTTGAAAGGAACAAGAATCAAGTGACTTTATGTTGAAATTAGTTGAATTTCATGACTATGTAACTTGAGTTATATTTCGGTCAAGGATAGTTCATGGAGAAGGAGTTTGATTTTGATTATTTTGAGCTTGGAAATAGATTCTACATGCAAAATTGTGTGGGAATAGCATGTGGAATTAATTTTAGAAAAGTTGAAAATCAAGCTCAAAAGTTAGAAGTGAATATAGTTCAAAGAAAACCAAGTATTGGTGTTGTTGATTATCATGGCTCTAATGAATGAATGGAAATGATATATTGATACATTTAGGGTCATGAGACATTGAGGAAGATGAATGGAAAAGGTTGAGCAAGAAACCTTAATGGTTGGTAGCAAAAAGGGAGCAAGAGGAAGTAAAGAGAAAGTTTAAGGACATAAGATAGCAAACTTTACCCTACTCTTATGTGCTTGGTATTTGCTTGTATGTATGACATGTTCTGCGTTTATATGATTTTATGAACTCATGCATTGTGATTGTAAATATGTTTGAACTGTGTCATAGGCCTGTGTTTTATGGTTAATGCATGATGATTACCAAATATGTCACTATGTTATAGAAATGTTAAGTTGCAAGCATGTTATGAATGCCAAGCTTGCCATGTATGTTTGGGTGGTTATTGTTTGCTACTGAGATTCTTCTGAATCTCACCCCTTCCTAACCAACTATTTAGATCAATCAATGATGTACAATGATTGCATGAAGGAGAGCATAGAAAGGAAGGAGAAGAAAGCGGAGAATTATTGATGTTAATGATTGGTTAAGGATTTATGTATAATTCTCCTATTATGTAAATTATGTATATGAATGCCAATGATGCCATGTATTTGTTTAGAATGTTATGGAATGAATGGAAATGTGTGAGAATGAATAGGAAAGGATGAGGCCAAGTTATGTATGCCAAAATAATAAAAGAATTAAAGCAAGAATTGTCTAATGGATAAAACGTAGGTCTTGGAGCAGTCAAATTCCAGATCCAGTTTGACCTATCAAATGAATGAGTTAAGCCATGAAATTTGATAGACATGTTGTACACATCCCAAGCTTTAAAATGAGAGATATAACACCTCAATTAGATATGTACACAAAGAGATATGAATTTCCAAAATTGAGGCAAGAAATCTGGAAGTTCCAGAATTGACCAAATGAACAGTAATATTTAATGAATAAACTGTACTAATTGGATAAGGATAATCCAGTTTCATATTTTTTCCTTGTGGAGAATTGAAATATCTTCAAATAGAATTTTGAACCACCTCAATACGATTTTTATAGAATTAGTTATGATTTTTCTAAGTTGGACATGTAATCTGAAATTTAAATAGTGAATAGTAACCTGAGAACCTAATGCAAATTTTTAATCTACGGGCTTGTTTCATGAAACGCTTAAATCGTAATGCTTCCAAACGCGTACTCTAAGGGGCTCAAGGAAGGATGTTTCAATTCCTCACCGTGATGTTTACTTTAAACAAAATAAAATTTTTCTATCACTACTTTGGTAATTCTGATCTCTTCTGTCCTTTTTAAACTCTTCACCATTTTGTAAATCTTCTTTTATACCAACAGCAATTTTTTTAGTATAAGACTTGATCTACCTTAATTTGGCTAAAATTACAAAACCTTCTAGATATTTGCCGAACCTTAATTTTAATAAATTTCTTAATGTTTCTAATAATATTTTGATAACAATTTTAAAATATTTGTTTGAAGTACATGTATTCTCTTATTGGAAGCAATTTTTTTTAGCCATTATAAAACACTAAATGTGGATACCTCTTCCAACAAATATTTAAACCTTGGTTTGCCATATTAGTTCTTAAATTTTGTTTTGACTGTGGTGTTCTTTTCCCCCCCCCCATAATAAGTGGTGTACATTCATATGCCATTTGAATTTACTGTTCATATGTAACTTTAAGCATATAAAAAAAATTAAGAACTTTATGAGATGCAATATTAATTCATGAATTATTTTGGTAAAATGTCAGTTCAGAAATTAATTGAAGTTTTCAATAAAATTAAGAGATAAAAATAATGAACTTGACTATAATATGTTAAATATAAAAACCATAATTTTAAGTCAATAAATTAATTTAAACTTTCAAATATATATATTTTTATCCAAATGAGATTAAAAAAAGCGTCAAAATAATGATGGAAAAGATCAACTTACTTAACGAACGAATGAATAAATAGAGGGATGTAATTTAAAATACACACCTCACTTGCCACCTAGTGAGATTAGATATGTTTTGAATTTCTTTTTAAATCCTAATTGAAATTTGATTTTTCGTACATTCGCTTGCGAAGGTACTTCTATATATATATATATATATATATAAAACCTTTTTGTTCAAATTATAAAAAATAAACTGAAAGTTAGTAGATTGACCACCTATGTCTAACGTCCTAATATGCCTTATGTCGATTTTTTAACTTATTCTTTTTATTTTACTTTATCTTTTTTTTTTTGTTGCAAAAGCTATTATTCTCAACTATAGCCTTGGCCAAGAAGCAACAAACAAATTGGAGACCCTTTCTTTAATATAGCAATACATTATCGAACATATATATATAGTACACATTCTTGCTAGAAAGCATAATCCTAACAAGGTTTATATTATTTAAAAGCCCAAGTGATTAACGATAAACAGAAGCAACAACATACAAAATGCTTGTAATAAGCCATAACTCCAATCACATAACTCTTTTTTTTTTGCCCCTTCTCACCACCAACAATATCGAAGTTTGTACTACATGCAGTCTATGAACCGAAAGTATACCTCCAGGATCTACTGTAGAGCAAAGGACCAACAACTATCCAAAATCCTGAAACAAATCCCAGAGACATGCTCACATAGAACCAATTGACCCCATTTCTCTTACCTTCTTTTTCATCATGGTGGTTTGGGATCTTCTGCAAATCATCGCAATTCTTTGGTAGTGGAGGATCACAGAGATTGTTGCCCACAAAACTTGATGCTTCGAAGCTTTGCAATTGAGTGCCTCTTGGATTTTCCCCATCAAATTGTTGGATGACAAGTTCAACTTGCTCAAGAAATTCAAATTGGACATGCTTGATGGGATTTCACCATAAAGCTGATTTTCTAAGAGATCTATTGACTCCAACCATCCCATGTTTCCAATATTTTGAGGAATCTTACCGCTCAAAAGATTGTTTGACAAGTTCAGGAAATGCAACCCCTTGAGAGATGTAATTTCACTTGGTGTCTCCCCACTTAATTTATTACCAAAGAGATCCATGCTTGTGATGAGGCCCAGCCAAGTATATACATCATCTCTTCCTTTCAGCTCTAGAAGCACATCAGTTATGGATAGAGAAGTTCCATTTCTTTTGCCATAGATGTATGACTCTAGAGTGGTATTCTTTACTAGCATAACACTCAATTTATTGATGCATTTTGGTATTTGTCCCGTCAAGTTGTTTTGTGCAAGATCCAAGATATGTAGCGAATTCAAAGAGCATATTTGATTGGGAATCTTACCATTGAATTGGTTTGATTCGAGGAGAAAGATCTTCAAATTTAAGAGAATGTCTCCAACCCATGGTGGAATGATTCCTGAAAATTGATTCTCTCTAAGATCCAAAAATACCAATTTAGTACTATTCTTGAAACAAACAGGAAAATTTCCTGAGAGAGAGTTGTTACGGAGTTGCAATGAGTACAGTCAAGGTAAGGATCCCAATGTGGGCAACTTCCCATTGAAATGGTTATTATCAACCTTGACGATCATTAGATTATTTGACCACATCTTCCAACAATCAGGTATTTCACCTGACAAATTATTTGATGCTAAATTGAGATATTCTAATTTCATTTGCTCTTCCTTTCCCTGACATGAGAAGGAGGCTATGGATCCAGAAAACCAATTATTTGAGAGGTCTAAGTATTCCACAATTGGTGATATGTGCGGTAAAGGGCCACTTAAGCGATTTGACCTTAAATCAATAGTGTAGACATTGATGGGATTCTTCAATGTATAAGAAAGCTCTCCATGGATATCATTGTTAGAGAAATCAAAATAAGAAGCATAGGGGAATGCACCTCATAGCCATGTGGGGATAGAATCAGAGATGTTGGTGTTAGGAATGTAAAACTCCTAAGATGTTTCAGTGATCGAATCCATGATGGAAAGTCGGGACCTAAATGCCATAAGGCCATGTCCAAGAAGATCAAGTTTTGAAAAGATGGCTTCCAATTGGGACCAACTTTTAAAGTAAGCCTGTTTCCTGATGCGGTGAAATAATTTAATTTAGCAAAATTGGTGAGGTGGTGTTCATTTACAATTCCACGGAAAAAATTATCAATGATATCAAGATGTTCTAATTCAGAAAGTGATTGCAAAACATCAAAAGGATTCCCATCAAATTTATTTCCCCAAAATTGAAGATATTTCAAAGAGGTAAGATTTCCTAAAGATATAGGAATTGCACCTTGAATAGAACTGTTAAAGATAGAAAGGCGACGGAGATTTTTGAAAATCCCAATTTGGACTATCAAATTACCGTAAACTTTTGAACCACTAATTGACAAAACCTCGAGTGTGCGAGAAGCACAATTAGTGATTATTTCTATTAACCCAGAAACTTGTTGATTGAAGTTATTGTTAGAGAGATAAACACTTCTTAAGTTACAGAGATTGCTTAAAGAGTTTGGAAATGGCCCTTCCAATTGATTGTCTGACAAAGCAAGAGTAACCATAGAAGTCAAGTTTCCAATTGCATGTGAAATTGTTCTATGCAAATTGTTTGCAGAAAGATCAAGAGACTTGAGATGGTTCAAAGTATATAAGCAATCAGGGATAGAAGAATTAAACAAATTTCCAGACAAATCAAGATCTTCAATGAGAGAGAGGTTATGAATACCATTTGGGATGGATCCTTGTAAATAATTATTTCTTAATTTAAGCGAAACCAAATTCTTTAGCTGAAAAATCCACTTTGGAATGGAAGAAGGTCCAAAATAAAAAGAGAAGGAAAGGTCAAGGATTGTTAGAGATGAAAAGTTTATGGCAATGGCTTGATGGAAATTGTGATGAAGAGCACACCGTTGTAGGTGTAACTCTGTCAATGAGGGAAGAGATTGCAAAACAGGCAACCAATCAAAGGCATTAGACAGATTAACAAAACTCAATTGAAGATATTGGAGTGAAGAAAGAGATGATATCTACTGAAGATTTTCTTCATACATTGATATCCCATCCTCCTCATATGGATCACTACCAAAGACATCAAGATAGAGTAGATTTGATAAATTACCAATTTGATGGTATTTATAGTGTTAGAAAGTGGGGGTTTAAGCAAAACTTTCACACAACGTGAATGACTTCCTAGCAAAGCGTTCATTCTATAGGCTTCTTGGTCAATACATGATGACAGTGAGATGTGAAACTTGAGACGATTATGTATGTAAAAGGTATACGTAATTCTTTATTATTTATGCAAAGTTATAGCCTAATAGCTCTCATCATTTACTTTAAAAATCATGGATTTAAGTAATTTTAATTGTTATATTCATCTCCAAATATGACTGTAAAAGTTATAAAACGTTATTGCTATTATTAGCAAATCACGTACATACGTATAAAATGATGAAAATAATTTAAAGGAACAGTACAACTAATCTTGGTATACAATATATTCTTACATATGTACTTTTTTTTTATAAGTAAGGTGTTTATAATTTTTTATATATGTACGAGTGATAAATCTTGAAGAATCTGCCTTTGACAATTTAATTAAGTGTTGGTAAATAAAATTTAATTGATAAATCTTCATAAATATTATACTTGATTCTAATTAAAAAAATATGTTCATATATTCTTTCTTATAATAAACTCTTTTTTAAATTTCATGAAAAATGAGTGAATATGCACGAAGTTTTCTATTGTTCCTTCCATGATAATTACAAATGACTCCCCTACCTGACTTGTTTGTTGGATCCAAAGAGTTTCTTATACAAGTGTTGGATTTCATAGGATTTCCTACAGACAAATTAGTCGAATTATCATGAATAAATTTGCTCAATTAATATTTATATTTATAATGTTGGATGCATGGTTACAATTTCAGAAAAGTAAAACATAGTTGGCAAACTTTTTTCACACGAGTTAATCATATGAAACTTGTGTGGAGGGTTCTTGACTCATTATTTCTTTTATTTTCCAAAGATCTTTTCAAATTTAACACAAAACTTTTTCACATTAAAAAAAAAAGTTTCCATATCTCACAATATTTTCATCCTGAACAAACGAAAAACACATGTATAATCTTTTTCCTTTTCAACTAATTAAAATATTTTAAAAACAACAACAAAAATAATTTTAAATGAATATTATGTTTAAATATGATCATAAGAATATTTATATATATAATCTCCTATATGAATGTCAAGCAAATTAAATAGAAATTTTCTTCTACATTCACTATACGATAGGACAAAACAATTAGGACAGAAGAAGAATCATGGAATTTTCTTCTCCACTCCTCTCTTGTCAAATTCCTTTTCAAATTATGAACAAATTTTTCCACATAAGAAAAGTAAAAGATTCCTCACCCCAATGTTTACTTCAAATAGAATACAAAAAATTTTCTATCACTACTGTGACAATTGTTCATCTCTTTTGTCTGTTTTAAAGTGATCACCTTTTGTGAGTCTTTTTTAGTATTTGTCATCAAATGATGTGTAACTATCAACATCAATTTTTTTAGTATAACACTTGATCTACCTCAATTTTGCTAAAATTACAAAAAACTTTCAAATATTTTCACAACCTTAATTTTAATATATATATATTTTTAACATTTTTTAATAATGTTTTGGTAAAAAATTCTAAAAATATTTTTCTTAATTGAAATTTATGTTAAAAACGTTTATATGATTATCTAGAAGGCCAAATTGAGAATAACTCTCTAAAAGATTTTTTTTAAAATTCACATGAACTCAAATTAAACTCAACATCTCATATTTAAGCGTTCAAAACCTCTTTCACTAAGATCAATGCAGGTTGGTGTTTAAAATGATTTTTATCCTCATAATTTAACAATCAACACTTTCTTTGTTGTCAATTTAATGAATCTTAAACAGAAAACAACATAATATTTAAATAAATATTTTAGTAAACTCTCTTTGCTTTATAATTTTGGTCGGATGAGCACCCATCCAATGTTTATTTTCTTTTGGCTTTAGTTTTTTTTACATAGCATTTTCCAATTTTAACATAGTAAAAAAGAATAAAGGAGAACGTAAAGCCCCAATGAAAAAGTGGGTACGGGACCTACAATGAAAAAAATGGTTGATGAAGATAGAACCCGCAATAAAAAAGGTAGAACAATTTTTTTTTTTTTGGGAAAAAAGCCAAGTGTGCAACAAAACTCATTAACTTTTACATAAAATGCACCAAACATCATATGCTTTTTGGAGGTTCAAAAATGCACATAAAAATGCAAAATTAGAGTGAAAAATGATACAACTACTAAAATAACATAAAGTCCGTTTACTTTTTATAGTAGGACACATGCTATTTAAAAAATATAAAAAGTAAATTTACAAAAATACTTATAAACTTTTTTTCAAAGTGTGCCCATTATCATATGTTTTTCAAATGTGCAAAAATAAATTGCACAGATCAATATTACTCCTCCGATCCTAAATATAAGACCCTTATACTAGTGTATATAAGGGTCTTATATTTAGGACCGGAGGAGTACTGTGTTGATTTAGATCAAGTGCGCTGATCTACATAAATCTTTCCAAGTCGTTGAAAAAACTGAAAAAAAGCATAAAAAAATCCAGAAGCTTCAAATGGAGACAATAACTTGAAGATGAGCCAATAGCTTCCTCTACTCTCTACCGTGCCCTTAAAGAGGAAAACAGAGAGGGTGATAAGGTGATGGGCACAGGCAAACATTCTTATATTACAGTACGAGGCAACAACAGAAGAAGAAGGGTGATGAAAGAAGGATGACGCAATAATGTTAGGAAATGGAGGGTGTCGGGTCCCACTAACTGCCAAACATGTTAAGTCGGCAGTCCAATAGCATGAGGAGCCATTTTACTTTAACCTTGTACTGTCCTCACAAATCTCACCACTTTGACCAATCATCTTTCAGTTTGCCTTGCTCGACTCACCAACCATCTTCAGCAGCAGTAGAGATGCATGAATCGACTCTATCCATTATCTGGCAACTTGCACCCACCTTCTCTAACAATCACAACCATTAAGAAAACCACATACTTCTTTGCACCAATTACATTAACCAAATGTCTCGTTTCAACATCATAATCCTTACCTCTCTTCCTTCACCCACATTCAACGACTCCAACAAATCCTCTTCCACCGTAAATGCATTATCTCCTTCTCTGTTCATACCTTCCAAGACTAATCCAAAACTATATTCATTGCATATCAAATTCTTGTCTCCTGTTTATACTTACTACCTTTGGTTTTTGATATAAGAGTTAGTTTGACTTTTAATTTGATCATAAAAATAAGATTCTAATCCATTTTGTCTCTCATATTTGTTCTTTTTTTTTTTCAAAATAGTCCTTATAGTTCTAGCAAACACATATGATTAACATGGGTATTTTAAGGAAGACAACACCTATTTATTACAAATAACTAACTTAAAAAACTTTTTTAATTAATTCAAATTAATCAACTAGTTCTTATATTAAGGATTGGAGGTTGTATTAATTATTATCTCCTTTGTTTTCTCCCTCTTCCTGCATTTCATCAACCTGCAACATTGAGTGAGGGTGTGAAAGGCTGTGTGTTTTGCGACACTTTTTGTCCTAGGTCTCCCGCCTTTTATTTTTTTTAACCAAAAAAAAAAGCTAAATGGGCGGGTACCGGTAGCTACTTCCTATGCCCGTAGCCGGCCCATTTAATATTGAAACCCGTCCGTTTATTTTTTTTTTGGATAGGCTCAAACAGGCCCAATCTTTACGAGTTGCGGGCAGCATGGTCAAGTTGCGAGTAGATTGTTAGCCCTACACGAGATAAACATTTGTTGCAAACTTTTTATTTTAATATTTGACATCATCAAAACTAATAATATCTAACAGTTTTGTGTTTAAAATTTATAAAATTGGAGACATAGATAGCATTGATTATTAGATTATGACAATAAACTAATCATTTTAAACATCAACCAGGGTTGCAGTTACCGTGTATGTTTTAGTGAAAAAAAATTTGAGCGCTTAAATATAGGGTATTGAGTTTGCTTTGAATTCATGTGACTACCAAAAGAAAAAAAAAAATTTGAAGACTTATTCTCAATTTGGCCTATTAAATACTCATATAAAAAAATTAATTATCTATAGCAAGAAAAAAGTTAATCATTTTAAGCGTTTTTAACATAAACTTTAATTAAGAAAAATATTTTTAGAATTTTTTACCAAAACATTATTAAAAACTGCTAAAACATAGATTAAAATTAAGGCCGTGAAAATATTTGAAAGTCTGAGGTATATCAACTGTTATACTGAAAAAATTGATGTTGATAGTCATACATCATTTGATGACAAATATGAAAGAAGACTCACAAAAGGTGAATACTTTAAAATGAATAGAAAAGATGAACAATTGTCACAGCAATGATAGAAAAATTTTGCATTTTATTTGAAGTAAACATTACTGTGAGGTACTTTTTGCTTTTCTTATGTGGAAAAATTTGTTCATAAATGGGAGAGGAATTTGGCAAGAGAGGAGTGGAGAAGAAAATTTCATGATTCTTGTTCTGTCCTGATTGATTTGTCCTATCGTATAGTGATTGGAGAAGAAAATTTCCATTTAATTTGTCTGACAGTCATATAACACATTATATATATAAAAATATTCTTATGATTACATTTAAAAATATTGCTGTTGTTATTTTTTTAAAAAAATTTAATCAGTTGAAAAGGAAAAGGATTATATATACGTTTTTGTTTTATTTGGGCTGAAAATATTGTGAGATGAGGAAACTGTTGTTTTTTTAAAATGTCAAAAAATTTTCTATTGATTCGAAAAGACCTTTTGAAAATAAGAGAAATGAGTCAAAAACCCTCTACACAAGTTTCGTATGGTTCACTCTTATGCGGAAAAAGTTTGCCAACTATGTTTCTAATTTCTAGAATTTGCAATCATGCTTCTAAAATTGCTGTTGGACTGGGGGGGTTGAAATTAAAAGTTCAATCCAATTGGGTTATCTTCAAGTTATTGTCTCCATTTGAAGATTTTGGATTTTTTTACGCTTTTTTTCAGTTTTTTCAACGACTTGAAAAGATTTGTGTAGATCAGCGCATTTCATCTAAATCAACATAGTAATATTGACTAGTGCAATTTATTTTTGCATATTTGAAAAACAAATGATATTTGGCACACTTTGAAAAAAAGTTTATAAGTATTTTTGTGAATTTACTTTTTATATTTTTTAAATAACATGTGCCCACTATAAAAAGTAAATGGACTTTATGTTATTTTAGTAGTTATATCATTTTCACTCTAATTTTGTATTTTTATGTGCATTTTCAGCCTTTGTTGGGCTATGGAGTAGCCAGCCCAACTCAACTTAGATATTTTTCTGAGCATTTATGAAAAGTGACAACATCATTAGCACCAAATATGACATTATAATTTATAATAGCTATATGCAAAGCCCATTATTATGATTTTTGAATGAATTTGTGAACTCGCCTTTGATGATTTTCAAGTGGTATTTGTTGATGATTTTCAAATGTTGATTTGTGAAAGAATTTGTGAACTTGCCTTTGAAAGCCTGAATTACATTTGTGAAATGTTTGTGAATTGAATCTGAAATGGTTTTGGAAATATGATCTGTAAATAATAACAAAGGAAAACTGTTTTTCGGTGAATGTCACCCAAGGTGTTGCGCGTGTTTATGGGATGCATTTTAATAAGAACTAGAAAGTGTTTCGCCGTGCAAGTCTAACCAAGATGTAAATTTTATATAATCTTTTTTTAACAGTTACAAAATTCATTTGCAAAAGCTTTAATACGTTTTAATAAAACATTTTCTAAATGTAATTTAAATGAAAACATAAAGCTCACATTAAAAACGGAAAATAATATCTTTAAAATTATTAAAAAAAACTATAAAAAACTGTGTTTTTTAAATTAAAAATCGAATGACATGAAATGTTTCACATTAAGCAGATGAAATATAATATTATCAGCCCAAAACACTCATCGGATGATTGTAACAATGAACTTGAAGGAAGGGATATATAATTTTCAATGTAGGTGTAATCGTATAACTTTTCAGGCAATGTTTTATTTGGTAACATCAAGCAGTGTGTTTTCGCAACAATGCAAAATGGAAATATTTTCTGAAAAAATTGCAATTAGGTCCCACCCAAGAGAATTAAATACAAAAAGGTCTCTTGAAATGATAAAATTATTCTGAAGTCCCAAGGGACCTTTTTGTAATAAATTTTATTTATTTAGTTACCAAATTACCCTTCTTTTTTTTTTTTTAAAGTTTGCATTGACAACTAAAAGAGTAGTGGTTGACAACTTAGGGTGCAAGGATTGACAACTATCGCGGATGGTTTGACAATACATTTTCTCAACATATCACAAAATGTAACGCATGAGTTGTCAAACCAACCGCGATAGTTGTCAATCCTTGCAACCTAAGTTGTCAATCACTACTCTTTCAGTTGTCAATGCAAACTTTCAAAAAAAAAGAAGAAGGGTAATTTGGTAATTAAATAAATAAAATTTATTGCAAAAAAATCCCTTAAGACTTTAGAATAATTTCATGATTTTAAGAGACTTTTTTATATTTAATTCCCTTGTGTGGGACCTAATTGCAATTCTCCCATATTTTTTTGATCACTACGTTGGAGGAACTGATCACTCTTTTCATTTCTATATAACAGTGTTCTTTTCATCTATAAAACCATTTACTTAAAGAATTGAAGGATTACTTAAAAATCATAAACTTCATATTTCTTCTATCCATTAAAAACCAACTTAATATATTAAAAAGCAATATCTTTAGTATGAGATGCATAAGCACTAAATTAAAAAAATAAATTCTGCAGGGATTTTTAAAATAAAATTATATGATGTTCATCATTGGCATCATCAACTTCTTAATATAAAATATTTTTTGCAAAAAAAAAAGGGAAGTTCACATTATCATAACATTTCGATCTCTACAATCCAATAACCACTCTATACATTTTTAATATTGGCATGATTATTAAATTCGAAGCGAGGCCCGTCAACACAAGTTCCTTTTCCCCTTCTCATTTCTCAATCGCTTCAAACCAAACGCCCACGCAAGGCCCCAACCAATTCCCAATCGAACATACATTTTGCACATCATTAGCCTTAGAGACTGTAGATCAGTCCTCTCTCTCACACAGAAGGGGGAGATACTCCTCGGTCCTTACGCGATCCTCGCATCAGATTTGGCAAGTGCAATTCTCTCTTCCCACCACTCCAAAACCGTAACGAATAAATGATAAAATATTAATTGATTAGGGAAAAGATAATACTACCTCCAGTTTTTAATATAAGATCTTGTTTAATTTTTATTTTGATTTTAAATATAATATTCCAATCCACTTTATCTCTCATATTTATGTATTTTTTTTCTAAGGTAGTCTTTCTACAATAGTAATTCTAGCCAATATACTTGATTGTAAGAATATTTTAGAAAATATAACACCTATTTATTACAAATAACTAACTTAACTTATTTTTTTAATCTCATCAAATTAGTCAACTAGTTCTTATAATTAGAATAAGAGGTACTACCTCCGGTCCTTAATATAAGACCCCATTTGACTTTTAGTTTGGTCCTAATTATAAGACCCCAATCCATTTTGTCTCTCATATTTATGCATTTTTTCCCAAGATAGTCCTTCTAATAATGATAGTTCTAACCAACACACTTAATTAGCAAAGATACTTTAGGAATGACAACACTTATTTGTTACAAATAACTAACTTAACTTACTTCTTTAATCTCCTCAAATTAGTCAACTGGGTCTTATAATTAGGACGGATGTAGTATTACAGTAATAAGAGTATGAATCTATAACAAAGGGTGCTGTTGAGACGAGAAAGTGGGGGCCACACATAATTAGCAGGGGAATTGGTGAGAGAGAAAGAGATTGTCCAACTTTTGTTTTGCTATCATAGTTGACACCCTGTGTCCTGCTGTACTCTAGCCTCAGTCTTCGTCTGCAATTTTGCAAATATAGACTTGGCGTTTTGCCCCTCCAACATTTGCTCCCTTCACCTTCTCTTCTACCACCATTGGTGAATCGTTCCCTCCCGCTAGTCACAAAAAAAAAAAAAAGAATCGTTCCCTCCCGACCTCCCCCCTTTCTTCTCTCCTCTCTTCATTCTTCACACAAATGAATCTCTCTCTCTCTCTCACCCATCACACTTACTCTTCACCTCTTGCCCCACATGAAGCTCCTCACTCTCTACCTTCTTCCTTCTTTTCTCTCTGCACATTGCTCTCCGTTGGATCTCTTCTTTCTCCCTTCCCTTTCCAGACCTTCCTTCTTAATTGCATTTGGTTGCCTCCATGGATCCTTGCCCTTCTGTGCGGCTCATCATCGCTAATCTTGCCCTCAACATTCCCGTCACCTCCAAGCCTGCTCCTTCCATCGTTATTATCATGTTAGTCATAGCATGGCTAGAGAGACAATAGGAGACAAATTAAGGATGAATCATAAAGGGTTAAAAGAAAAAGATCTACACGACAAACTTGGTACTGGAAAATGATTCTAAGGGTCTCTTTGGGAGGTAAGCTTCAAGAAACGATGGCTTCTATGATTTCTTCGTTGATATGCATGACATTTATGGCCGTTCAATGTTTCCCATCCTCTGGAAGTGAACGTTTCATTGTAGGTAGTCTAACTTTGTTACATAGACCTTCATCCTTCCCCATTCTCGTGTACCCCCGCGGTCGAGACCTAAGCTTTGTCATTGTGGCTGCTTCTCCTCGCAAAGAGAAAAAGAAGGTAAACTATTTGCCTTCGTAATTTTTGGGATGGGGGAATCATTTAAATACTAATATTATCAATTGTTGTTTGCCTAGAAAGACCTTAAGCAAGAACAGAACACTGGGTGTTTTAGCATTACAAGCCACATCACTATAAATTTGCGCCTAGTTGAACCAGACTGGTAGCCATTTCAAAAGAGAAGATGAACTTCCCAAGATTGGTAGCCATGTCAAAAGCTTAGTTACCAGTATACATCAAACCGAATCACTACAATGAAAAAAGAGATTTCACAAGAAAACGTACCCACAAAGGAAGAGACAATGGTAGACCCTATTCTTCTACCAACATCATTGTCTACCTCTGTTCTTCATTACCATCTTCATCTGCTGCACTCACCCACATCACGATAACCACCATCGTTGACCTCAAACGTTCACCTCCAGCAACGAATGATGGGAAAGTGGAGAAATGAGGATTTATATCGCTGTCTGATGCTTGGGGAGGGAGATTTTAAATTTTGAATTTGAAAACGAGGATGATTGAGAAAGAGGGGAAGACGACAGTCCTGGGGAAGGGGAAAAGAAGAAGGGATCAGCCTTGAAGCTCTGAAAAAGCTGGAGAAGTTGATTTTTTTATATAAAAAAATAAGTAATAAATAATTAATTTAAAATTTGAATTTAAAATATTAGAAGAGTGCCTTGGACTGAGAATTTGAAAATAGGTGTCTGCGTCACACAGCGCGATCTGTATGAGCGAAACGACACAAAGCCCAATAAAATCACTACGAAGCCACATATCTCTTATAAACAGTAAAATGAGTCTGAAGTCAGAAAGTAAGCCAAATAGCGTGGTTCCATTAGAAGAGATTGAATAGTTATATTGATATTTTATAATTTATAATTATAATTTATAATTATAATTTTATAATTTATAATTTATAATACAAATGATTAAAAAGAATACTTTAAGAAAACCAACACATATTTTATATAAATAATTAACTTAATTAATTTTTTTAATTTTTTTATATTAGTTGTCTAATTCTTAAATTCAAAACAGGAGAGTATATAACAATAATGGGGAACTGTTTATAAAACAAAATAATAGGGGATTGTCCTATATACACAAATGTGAACCATCAAAACTCAACCTTTCCATTTGCATGCACTGCAACACCATTGATTAAGAAATAAAATGAAAAGGTGGAAATAGACAATACATGGCAAAATTTAATATGAAAAATTTTAGGGCAAAGCATGATTACATAACATTTTATACCGGTGAAGTGTGAATACCGCAGCTTTTTGACATTTGAAATATTTTTATAAACTATTTCAAAAGTTAATATTCTTCCTATCCTTAATATAAAAATTACTTAACTAAGTTCAGGCGGATAAAAAAAATAAGTTACTTAATTCTAGCAAATATGACATGATCTTCTTAAAATACTTCTATGTAATATTATATTACATATTAGTTTATAAGTTAAATAAATTAGTCTAAAACAATAATAAATATGAAAAATAAAGTGAATTATAGTCTCACTTTGAAGATTAAAATCAATTCCCTAACTCATCTCTACGTTTAGGACATGAGGAGTGTTAATATTAATATTAACAACATATAATTATTTAATGTTGGATAAATACTACTTCCTTTGGTCCCTCTTATAATTTATTTTTCAATAATTCTCAGGTACCAATAAAAACAATTAACAGCACTGAATTTGTCATAAAATATTAAGCATTGGTGGAATTGGTGGAATTGCAAGGATCTCCCCCTCCCCTCTCGGCATAGATCAATTCCAATAACATTGAAATCTAAAACTATTTAAGCATAACATTTAGAGCAGAAATTGAATTGCTAATTTAATTACTTGCTTTGGTGTGGTACAAGACCCTCTTGCATTTATCGGTGAATGGACCTTTTTTAATTTCTTGGTCTTGCATATTTAATCCAAGGCCCTTAGTTTTTTTATTTTTATTTTTCCAACTTGGATTTTTTTACAGAGAGTGAGCCAGGTTTCTTGAGAAATTAATTATCTGCTTTTTCCCTTGACGTCCAGCTTGCAGAGAAAGAATTGCAGAAAATCAACACTTTTAAAGCTCCTCGTGAAACTGTCAAGTATAATCAATTGTTGTAGGGTCATCAGCAACCTTCTGCTCAATGCAACAATGACCGTAAATCACGTGCCAGCTGGAGCAGATGAATTTCTTCCTGTGATTATATATGTTACGGTCAGGGCAAAAGCCATTCAGCTAGTTATTTGATTCTTAACTTTTTTTTCGTTGTGTTGCCCACGCTTGTTGCCTTTTTAAATATTTGTTTGATCATTATCAAGACAAGAAACTGAAGAGCATATAGGGAAATTTAAAGTGCGTTGACGAAAGTTTAGTTTCAGTTTGAGTTTGTTGCTTCTAGATAATTAATGTCAAATTGGGCCTCCTGTTGACCTGAACTCATGAGCAGATTCAAAATGTTTTGGCCCATAATATATCATATATATTAAAATAAATAAATGAAAAATAATTTAATTATTTTTAAAAGAAAAGTAAGGTATTGTGAAATTCAATGAGGTGGCTATACTGTGTTTTAAATCCTAGACTTCAGATATGGTATATGAAACCCTTTGCATATGTAGAAGTTTTCTTAAGACATGCTTATAGACATCCCTTCTATGCAATAGCACTTGAGACTTCATTTATCATTGAGCTTTCTAGCCAATAACATCAACCTCTAAGGTTTTAATTTGAGATACGCATATTCCCCTACCTCAAAATAGACTCCCCTCCTATGTTGATCAACATTTTTCCTTGTTCTTTACTGAGCTAAGATTCTGTTTAAAAGCCTTGACCCTCTCTCACTGTTAAATTTTAATTTATAAAGGACAAAAAGTGCAAGAGCACTCTTCATACACATATTTCTTGCATGTTTTGCATACGTGGAGTGGTAAGGCCCATGTTCTCTTCCTCTACACTGCAAGCGATTGCTGATATGTATTGATATTGTTCTTTTGCGGGGTCGTTTACTGTGGCCCTGCATTAAATTTCTTTTTTTTGTTTTGAGTAAATGTATTAAATTTCTTTTTTAGCAAAAAAAAGGCCCATGCATAGCTGGCTTCCCTTTATTTCCTTTCCTCAATGCCTCGGTGTTTTCACATGCACCTTGTGCTAGCAGTAACTAATTTCTTCTTGATGTGGTGGATGCAAAGCCATGTGATTCTCCACTATCATTCGATATGATTACCAATTCCTGTTATGCTTCATGCTCCATGTTGTGATCATCACTTGCTTTCTTTTTCTTTTTTTTTGGCTCTTATTGCTGCGCCAAATTTTCTCCATTTTTGATGTGTAGTCCCAACTCTCTCTCTCTCTCTCTCTCTACTCTGCCTCTGTAGCTCCTTGAAATTGCATACACACTGGGTTGTTAATGATTTTGTAACACTTGGCATTAGACTTTTCTCTTTTGGGGGTTTTGACCCTTGCTAGAGCTGGGCGATTCAGCCCATTTTGGTCCTAATGGAAACTTTTGGATCAGGTTTCTCTCAGCAAACCCGTGTGTTCAATTCCTGTAGTCTTTTGGCTCTCTGCATCCTCAACATAGCCTAGATTTCTTGCTTAAACCCATCCTTAAAAGCTCCTCTTTTAGTAACCATAAGAGTAGAGTCTTTCAAAGGGATTCTCAACTACTCAAAATGCTCTATGTAGTCGCAAACTTGCCATTCTTTCTTGAGGGGCATCCAAATTTCATACACTTCCTAGTTGGAAGTGATGAAAGTAATGAATAAATCAAGACCGTGGACTCCACCCTTAAGTGCCCTGGCTGCCTTATTTTCTGTCTTTTCAAACTAGTCCATGCTCTTCTCTTCAAACGCACTCTACCTGCAGCCACTTTCTGAGATCACGTGTAATTTTACTGGGACTATTACAATCCTCTGTGCTTGCTTTATGCATTGATTGATGTGAAAAATAAGTTGGTAAAGAAATGGACTCCCTTGAAAACAGGAAAGAATGATCTATCAAGATAATAAATAAAGGAAAAAATAGATCATAGTCTGGTAAAACAATCAAATAATTTGTACATAACTGAAATATAGCTAGCTGATCTTTGGGTGAATATTTTATTTGTCACTCGCTAGAACCAACAATCTCCCCATCCCCTTCTCTAGTGATTGCCATTTCAGTCCCCCTTAAATTCTAATTTTTGCTATAGGTTTTGAATTGGTTTTTGAGTTGGGTTCCATCAAATTTTAGTGTCCGTTCCTCTCTGACATTATGTCTTTCAATTTTGTTTCTCTGGCTTGTAAAAGTATTATTGTTTTTAATTATTTGGGATGGCTGAATGTCAATAATTGAGATTTTTCATCTGATATATACCAGGCAGATCCTCCTCAATTGCAATGAAACCTCGAATTCATCCAATTGTATCGAAGGCAAGCAAAGCTCATATCAGAGCCTGAATATTATTTCACAAATCTCGTGTCAGCCAAGTCATTTATAATTGATTTAAATGAATCTTTTAACCCCTGTTTCGGTCGACGCAAACAGAGCAAGGAATTCCACATGCAACCATAATTATCAACACGCAACACTTAAACTCACTTAAACAAGCTTTAATCTACTTTTTCCATGATTATTTCATTTGTTTTCCCCCATTTCTCCATAACCCAGAAATTTCATTTTCCCATCAACTCTTCAATCTCACTTAAGCTCACCTTAGCTGAAAATTACAATTGCATGTAAGCTTCACCACCTCCAGTCACTCCTCTAGCTTCGCCGATCTCTGGCTCTCCCCCAACTCTCCCTCTCGGTCACGCTCTATTTTCAGAAGCTCAGCACGTTGAAAATGAAAAGGGAGAGGGGTGTTGGCAATTAAATGACCATTATGCCCTTAACTTCATACCTCACTTCTAAGTTCATCCTTCTTCTATAATTTGGAAATTGTAAAATAAATCCAAAGATTAACCCATAATATTTTATATGGATTTTCTTTATCCATTAACTTCAGTGACCCATAAAATAATTCCTCTAAAAATGTGGGGTCAAAAACAAACTCCCAACTATTTTTTGTGAATTTTTCAAGAAAATAGCTCTTAATTTCAGAAATTAATTCTTAATTCATTTTAAGAACTTAATACCTCAATTAGCACCTTTTAAATATAAACCTCTAGGCATATTTCTGAAAATTTTCTAAGAAAAACATTTTTTTGCTGAAAATTAGCTTTTAAAATTATTAAGTTATTTTTTAGAAATGAACTTTTTCAAAATATTTCTAAGCCCTCAAAATCAATATTCCATTTTTTTCCAATTTTATTTAGGTTTTAAATGATTTTGATGAATTTTTTTTTGCTCTTCCTAAGTCAGAAAATTCGGGTGTTACACTCACAGTGTGAGAGATGAGTAAAACATAAGAGGCAAGTTTGAGTGGCGAAACATGATGGCAAGACAAAACGTGACAAACAAAGGGCCAAAAACGACGATATATAGTGACGTTTTGCCAAAAAATACAGTTTGGGTTGGGGGCAAAGGAGGGGATGATGGTGTGACAGTGAAAGCTTTGAAACTAAATGCATGATAGAGTTTATTCAAACTTATAATAATATGTTTCATGGCGGTTATATTAATAACCACCATGAAAAGTAGTTTTAACAGCGATTATATTAATAACCATAGTAAAAAGTACTTTTAATAGTGGTTATTATGGCAACCACTATGAAAAGTCAAAACTTACTGTGCTTTAATTACAAAAATGTTATCACCTTTTTTTTTTATAGTGTTTTTCTTTTTAACTATCATAAAATGACGTCACTAAAAATATTTTTTTTTAGTAGTGCATGATGTGAATGTCTATCCCTTAATTTAATTTTAAAAGAAGTAGTACATATTCTAGCTTAAAGTTTAGGAATGATCCTAACATGCATGACATTATTCAAAGGCCCAAATCATTGAACGATAAGCGGAAGCAACAACAAAAAATCAAATGCTTCTAAAGCCCTTAACTACACAATCACACAATATTTTTTCCTCAACACCAATAATATGGAAATTTGTATTACATGCAATGTTCAAGATCAAGGAGCCTCTCATATACAAGTTCAGAATCAAAGCACATGTTGCATAATTCATTAAGAGGAATTTGATGCCTAATAACAAGAGCAAGGAAGCATGCCATAAAAGATAAAACATCCTTCTTTAAACTCCTTTTAGTATGTGTCTGAAAGTATTATGATTCAAGCAGATTACAAAACAAGCCGTAGATTGAAAACTTACAAAACAAGCCGTAGATTTTTTATTTAACTTTGGAAATTCATAATTAATTATAAAGTTCTTTCAATTCTGTACAAAGAAAAACTATAATTCTGGACTTAACTCCTATCAATTCGTACAGTTAATTTATTAAAGTTTACTGTTCATTTGGTAAAAACTATAATTTTCAGTTTATCTACCCTAACTTTGAACGGTTATAACTCTTAGCATACACATCCATTTTAAGTGATCTACCGTTGTTTTAAATCTCAAGATGTGTACTTTAAGCATACTAAATTTCATGAGAAGATTCATCATTTTTCTTTCTTCCACTCTATCATGAACCTGCAGCTCATTTACAGATAACTTACCCTCCTTACTTGCATTAATAATTCATAATTATTCATTTCTTTATATGCAATCATTTCAACATCGCATAATTCATTCTCAGGCATTATCATGTTTCATCATCTATGCCATCATCGTCATTTAACTTTACATAATATCATTAGCATTAATCCATATATACATTGACATAGAAATTACATAATACTCTTCCGGTATTTGATATAAGACCTATTTAGCTAATTTGATTAGATTAAGAAAGTTAGGTAAGTTAATTAATTATAAAAAATATGGCGTATTTTTCCTAAAACACCACAATCATCTTCTTTAATATTCTCTCTCCCTCTTTTACTTGATTATGGTTCAAAGAGTATCTATAAGGATAATTTAGAAAAACTGATAAATATGAGAAATAGATCTTATATTTAGGATCAAAATTAAGTCATCAATTAGGTTTTATATTAACGATCGGAGGAGTATAATATAATACGTTTTCCCAATTCTTTTCTTCTTTTCTTTGCTTCCATTTCATGTATCTTTTTGCTTACTCATTAACACCTACTAGGGTTGGTCAAGGGAGAGTGAAACTTAGGAGAATTTTAGTAGCAAATATTACACACATGTATGTAAGACAAATAATAAGTGGATGACATGCTTGGCCTCATGCTTTCATGCTTATAAAATGACATGCTTTAATACTCAATATTTCATTCACACATGGTCATGGAACATACAAGAAACAAAATAACATTCAATCTTTCATATTTTAAATCATCATCAAGTAACACCAACACTCAAGCATGTATATCAAGCACACAATAAGAGTAAGTTCACTGTCTTGTGTTTTTAAACTTTCTCTTTGCTTCCTCTTGCTCTTTGCTTCCAACCATCAAGGTTGCTTGATCTACCTTCTCATTGCTCTTCCTTAATATCTTATGTTCCTAAATACTTCAACACTTCGTTATCATTTATTCATTAGAGCTATGATAACAAACAACATTCCTACTTTGCTTTCTTTAACATACTTTAACCCTTTAAACTTAATTTTTGAACTTTAATTTTAATCTTCTTAAAATTAATTTCATATGCCATTCTTCCACAATTTTTATATGTAGAATCCATTTCTAAACTTAAATTGAACAAAATCTAACTTTAATTTGCCCCATAAACAAGCCTTGGCCAAAACATATTTGGACATGCTTGAGCCATTTTTTTCATTGGGCGCTAATTTTCATGTACACAATGGTTTAATGTTTTTTGGATCGCATGTTCGAGCTCCTAGTGTTAAGATTACTTCTTTCTTTATTTCTTATTATTTTTACTTAATTTTTTAAAATTATTTTTGTAACCTGTTACAATTTGTAATTTCTAAGTTTTTTAGGACAAGTTTCTATTGACTGCACATCATATAATTATACATACAGAAAATAAATGCATCGCCATAATCTACTGTAGCGAACAAAGAACTAACTACAACCCAAAATGCTAAAACAATAAATCCCATGATATGCTCGCATAAAACCAATAGATCCATTTTCCTTACCTTCTTTGCCGTCACGGTCGTGGTTTTGGTCATTATACAAATCAGTGCAATTCTTTGGCAGTGGAGGACCACAGAGGTCATTGCCCATAAAACTTTTATGGATTACAATAATTATAATTGTTATCTTCATCTCCAAATCTGAATGTAAAGGTTATAGTAGTTTATTGCTATTATAGCAAATCACACAAATACGTGTAAAATGCTTCTGGCAAAAAATTTGATTAACATAGACTTTTCAGAATAAAGGTCACTTTGATTTCTGGAAAAGGGTGGGGAAAAAGTAATGGGATGAAGAAAAAAAACTTTTGAAATATTAAATATCATATATGTCCTTAGATAAAATATTAGCGTGAAAAAATAGTAATTATTTGTAATAATTGAAAAAATATAATAGATCATTTCACATCTCTTTTACACAAAATTTCTAGACAGAAAGCAATTCCCATTGCAATCCTCACTATGAATAGTTGTCATGGACCCAAAAGTTTTGTCTAGACAATATTTGGTGCTTTTCACTGTCTTAATTCTCCTTTTTAGAATATTCCACAACATTTCCAACTTATTTATTTTAGAAAAATTTAGAATAAATGACCTAAAGGAAATAATATTTATTGCGGAGGATCTTACAAATCTTAATTACTTAAAAAGACCAAAAACCAAAATAAAAATATGCTAATACTAAATTACCCTAACAAACTACCTTATACTCCCTCTAACCACATCTCAATTACTTGACAATTATTGGCTAAAAAATAGGGGAGCACTCCATTGTCGTCAATTTTCATTATTTTTTTATTCAATCTATACATTATAAAAATTATACAAGATAATTATATTTAGTAATTTTCACTTACATTTGATCACTAAAATTTCACAGCTGGGGTTCTAAATTTTACTTTTTATAAAACTTAAATACTTATATGAATTTAATTTTGTCTTTTCTATAACATAAATTAGAAGCAATGAAATTAACGCAGATATCTTTTTTTTTAAAAAAATTATATTAAATTAATTTAAAATTTGCATAAAAATTTATGAATGTTGAAATATGTTATGAAAAATAATTTTAATTTTGATTAAAATCATAGAATTAATTTGTTATTATTATTTTTTTGTAAATGTTATAATATCTTTGTCAATCTATATATTTTTATCAACATTTTCGCTCATTACTACATTTGGCTATTTTTTTAGAAATTACTCAATCTCACCGGGAGCTACATGTTTGGATGTGGATGTCTCAGTCATAGATTTCAGTAGGACTGCCCGTGGAGAGATCTTAAGAGAAGAAAGAGGAAAGTAGATCATAGGATTCCAAAAAAATCTTGGCTTCTATCCTATCATGATAGCCAAGGTACTGGCAAACAAAACAGGATTGGAGGCCTATCAATCCCTTGGCCTGAAACATATCCAAATTTGCTCTAATTCGTTAGAAGCAATAACTATCTTGCTTAGAGATAGTGGCGAGAATCACCCATATGGGCAGATTATTGAAGAGACAAGACAATTGTTATATCAGGATTGGGATATTGAGCTGGCTCATGCTAATGGGGAAGCTTTGAAGTGTGCTGATGGCTTAGCACGACATGCACATGCAGATGATATGCAAGTGAAGTTATTGCCGCAAGTGGTCGACTACCGTAAACTTGTTATTTACAGAGACGCACAGGAAGCTGAGGGGTTTGATCCTCGATGCTAGAGTTTCTTTTTTAATGTTGGTTATTTTGATATCTGTTCCTTTCAAGCGTTAAGCTTGCCACTTGTAATACCAAAAAAAAAAAAAAAAAAGAAATACTTAATCTAATTTTTAAAAATAATTGAACATATAATTTTTTGATTATGTTATATTTAATAGGATGAACTTTTTTGGAGAGAAAACAAATGGAGATAAACAATTTTCCCTCACTTCAGTGACCGAAGAAAACTTCTTTTTTTTTAAAAATTTTGGTTGCTTTTTTTTTTCCTGATAAAGAAAAACATGGTAGATATTAATAATAACTGTAAAACATTTTAAGGTGGGGTCAGAATAAATGTAGGTGATTTAATAGGGGTAATTTGGTATTTTCATAATTTTATTTTTATTTTCCCCTTTCTAAATAATTATAATTTTTAAGATCCTTTGCAATAAATCATTTACAATAAATATAATTTTTTTTGTCCTTCTCTCTAATTTTCGCTTTAATTTATTAATGGGACCGTAGAGATGCAGAGTTAAAAGTTGAAAATATTGGAAAATCAAAATATTAATTTTCTCATACTTCAAGTTAATGAAAATAATTGAAAGGAATAGTAAAATTAATCTCCACATACAATATATTCTTGATATGTACTTTTTAACTAAGGTGTTTATACTTTCTTGTGTATGGGTGATAAAGCTTATAGTATCTGCCTTTGCAATTTATTCAAGTTTTAATAAATAAAATTTACTTAATAAATCTTCATAAATACTAGTAGCATAACTGATTCTCAATTAAAAAAAAGTTTGCATATTCTTTCTTATAATAAACTCTTTGAAATTTCATTAAAAATGAGTGAATATGTAGTACGAAGCTCTGATGATAACTACAAATGACTTCCCTTCACCTAATGTTTTTGTTGGATCCAAAGAATTTCTCCGAACGCACTTGGGCCTTTATAGGATTTCCTACTGACAAATTATTCAAATTTTATTGAATAAAATTATTTAATATTTTTTATGTTATTTAATGTTAGATTATTACAAATTTTGAGAAGTAGAAACGTAGTTGGCTTACTGGCTAACTTTTTCCACCAATTATAGACACACTAACTTTCTATATTTTCATATCAAAATGAGTCAACTGCACAAAAGTTGTTGAGGTTTTTTGGTCGATCCTCTTATTTTTCAAAAGTCTTTTCAATATAAGAGAAAAATTTTCCACATTAGAAAAATAAAAGTTTCCACATCTCATAATATTTTCACTATGGTATGAAAAATGAAACCGCTAGTTCAGCACTAAAATTAACAAACCGGTCAAGTAACTAGTGCGATTAAGTATGTAGACCGGAATCAAATTGACTTGGAAGGAGGTGCCCGGATGTAAACTGGACCAAATCGGGAGCAACCTAGTTAACCCACGTGGGTTGGTGGGTCAACCTGATCGCTCTTTGTTTTTCAATTAAAAAAAGCTATTTTGAGCCAAAAACTTTTTCTTTTTTCTTAAGCTATTGGTAATTATTAGTTTTGTGATTAATAGACTATAGGCAGGAATATTTTGTTATCCTATATCTTAGTTTGATATTTTGCTAGGATTAATGTATAGCGATCTTTTTAATACAATAATATGATGTGAATTTGTCAAAGAAATTATAAAAAAGATCGAAAAGAAATTGTAAGTATGTGATTATTTTGTTTATAATTTAAGGTAATGAACTAATATTTAGCCCTTAGATGGTATGATAAAAATTTAAATTATTTTTCAGTTTTTTATTTCTCACCTGTTTAACCTTGGGTTAACTCTGGTCTGACCCATTGATACTTGACCCTTTGCCTCAACTGGTCCAATTTTCAGTTCCTTGATTTTCACCTTAGATAAAACAAATATATATAAGTTTTTATTTTGAACTAAGATACTTTAAAAATATTCACAACAATAGTTTTAAGGGAATAGTATTTCGAAATATAATCACAAAATATTTTTACGCATATACTCTCTTGTTCTTTTTTTTTTTGGGGCCAAAAATAATTTCTGTTGATAAATGCTTTATAATCCATTAGTTGTTATGTTAGATATAATTATTAACTAAAATCAAAATAGTATTCAACACAAACAACAAGAATAACCGAATTTTCTTTTCCACCCCTCTTATGAGCAACTTTTTCCCCATAAAAAAAGTAAAAGACTCTTCACCGTGATGGTTACTTCAAATAAAATTAAATTTTTTTCTATCATTGTTATGGTAATTCCTCATCTCTTCTGCCCTTTTTAAAGTCTTCACTTTTTTGTAAATATTCTTTTATACCAATATCAATTTTGTTAGTATAAGACTTTCTCTAGCTTAATTTTGCTAAAATTAGAAAAACCTCCCAAATATTTTCACAACCTTAATTTTAATAAATTTCTTAACATTTTTAATAATATTTTGATAACAATTCTAAAATATTTTGTTTTAAGTACATGTATTTCTTTATTTGGAAGCAATCTTTTTTGAGGCATTGTTAAACATTAAATATGGATACCTCTCCCAACAAAAATTTATTTAAACCTTAGTTGGTCACATTCGTCCTTAAATTTCATTTTGGATTTTGACTGTATTGTTCCTTTTTTTTTTTCGGGTGATAAGTTGTTCGCATTCATATGCCATTTGGATTTACTGTTCAAGTAGAATAATTAGATAGCAAACATACGTAATTTTAAACATATAAAAAAAATTAAGACCTTTATAAGATGCAATATAAATTCATGAATTATTTTGATAAAATGTCAGTTTAGAAATTAATTGAAGTTTTCAGTAAAATTAAGAGATAAAAATAATGAAGCTGACTATAACATGTTAAATATGAAAACAATAATTTTAAGTCAATAAATTAATTTAAGCTTTTAAATATATATTCTTTTATCCAAATGAGATTGGATACAAAAAAAAAGCGTCAAAATAATGATGGAAAAGATCAACTTACTTAATGAAAAAATAAATAAATAGAGGGATGTAATTTAAAAAACACACTTCACATGCCATCCAGTGAGGTTAGATATGTTTTGAATTCTTTTTTAAATCCAAATTGAAATTTAATTTTTCATACATTCGCTTGCAAAGGTTAGTAGATTGGCCACCTATGTCCAACGTCCTACTATGCCGTATGTCATTTTTCTATTTTCTTTATCTTTTTTTTTTCTTTTTGCAAAAGCTATTATTCAACTATAGCTTTGGCCAAGAAGCAATGAACAAATTGGAGACCCTTTCTTCAATATAGCAATACATTATCAAACACACACACACACACACACATATATATATATATATATATATTATATATTCTTGCTAGAAAGCAAAATCCTAACAAGGCTCATATTATTCAAAAGCCCAAGTAATTAATGACAAACAGAAGCAACAACATGCAAGATGCTTGTAAAAAGCCACAACTACAATCACACAACTCTTCCCCCCCCCCCTTCTCACCACCAACAATATCGAAATTTGTACCACATGCAGTCTATGAATCGAAAGTAAGTATACCTCCAGGATCTACTGTAGAGCAAAGGACCAACAACTATCCAAAATCATGGAACAAATCCCAGAGACATGCTCACATAAAACCAATTGACCCCATTTCTCTTACCTTCTTTGTCATTATGGCGGTTTGGGATATTTTGCAAATCATCGCAATTCTTTTGTAGTGGAGGACCACAGAGATCGTTGCCCACAAAACTTAATGCTTCAAAGCTTTGCAATTGAGTGCCTGTTGGAATTTTCCCCATCAGATTGTTGGATGACAAGTTCAACTTGCTCAAGAAATTCAAATTGGACATGCTTGATGGGATTTCACCATAAAGCTGATTTTCTGAGAGATCCATTGACTCCAACCATTCCATGTTTCCAATATTTTGAGGAATCTTACCACTCAAAAGATTGTTTGACAAGTTCAGGAAATGCAACCCCTTGAAAGATGTAATTTCACTTGGTATCTCCCCACATAATTTATTACCAAAGAGATCTATGCTTGTGACGAGGTCTAGCAAAGTATATACATCATCTCTTCCTTTCAGCTCTAGAAGCACATCAATTACAGCTCTTTCAGCACCATTTTCTAAGCCATGGATGTACGATTCTAGAGTGGTATTCTTTACTAGCATAACACTCAATTGATTGATGCATTTTGGTATTTGTCCCATCAAGTTGTTTTGTGCAAGATCCAAGATATGTAGGGAATTCAAAGAGCATATTTGATTGGGAATCTTACCATTGAATTGGTTTGATCCGAGGAGAATGATCTTCAAATTTAAGAGAATGTCTCCAACCCATGGTGGAATGATTCCTGAAAATTGATTCTCTCTAAGATCCAAAATTACCAATTTAGTACTATTCTTGAAACAAACAAGAAAATTTCCTGAAAGAGAGTTGTTACGGAGTTGCAATGAGTACAACCAAGGTAAGGATCCCAAGGATGTGGGCAACTTCCCATTGAAATGGCTATTATCAAACTTGACGATCATTAGATTATCTAACCACATCTTCCAACAATCAGGTATTTCACCTAACAAATTATTTGATGCTAAATTGAGATATTCTAACATCATTGGCTCTTCCTTTTCCTGACATGAGAAGGAGGCTATAGATCCAGAAAACCAATTATTTGAGAGGTCTAAGTCTTCCACAATTGGTGATATGTGTGGTAAAGGACCACTTAAGCGATTTGAGCTTAAATCAATTGTGTTGACATTGATGGGATTCTTCAATGTATAAGAAAGCTCTCCATGGATATCATTGTTAGAGAAATAAAAAATAAAAAAAAAGCATAGGGGAGCACCCTACAGCCATGTGGGGATAGAATCAGAGATGTTGGTGTTAGGTATGGACAACTCCACAAGATTTTTCAGTGATCGAATCCATGATGGAAAGTGGGGACCTAAATGCCATAAGGCCGTGTCCAAGGAGATCAACTTTTGAAAAGATGGCTTCCAATTGGGACCTACTTTTAAAGTAAGTCTGTTTCCTAATGCGGGGAAAAAATTTAATTTAGCGAAATTAGCGAGGTGATGTTCATTTACAATTCCATAGAAAAGATTATCATGGATATCAAGATCTTCTAATTCAGAAAGTGATTGCAAAACATCGAAAGGATTCCCATCAAATTTATTTCCCCAAAGTTGGAGATATTTCAAAGAGGTAAGATTTCCTAAAGATATAAGAATTGCACCTTTAATAGAATTGTTAGAGATAGAAAGGTGACAGAGACTTTTGAAAATCCCAATTTGGACTGTCAAATTACCATAAACTTTTGAACTACCAATTGACAAAACCTTGAGTGTGAGAGAAGCACAATTAGAGATTATTTCTATTAACTCAGAAACTTGTTGATTGAAGTTATTGTCAGAGAGATAAACACTTCCTAGGTTACAGAGATTGCTTAAAGAGTTTGGAAATGGCCCTTCCAATTGATTGACTGACAAAGCAAGAGTAACCATAGAAGTCAAATTTCCAATTGCATGTGAAATTGTTCCATGCAAATTGTTTAAAGAAAGATCAAGAGACTTGAGATGGTTCAAAGTATATAAGCAATCAGGGATAGAAGAATTAAAAAAAATTTCAGACAAATCAAGATCTTCAATGAGAGAGAGGTTATTCATACCATTTGGTATGAATCCTTGCAAATTATTGCCGGTTAATTTAAGAGAAACCAAATTCTTTAGCTGAAAAATCCACTTTGGAATGGAAGGAGATCCAAAATCAAAAGAAAAGGAAAGGTCAATGATTGTTAGAGATGAAAAGTTTATGGCAATGGCTAGATGGAAATTGTGATGAAGAGCACACTCTTGTAGGTGTAACTCTGTCAATAAGGGAAGAGATTGCAAAACAAGCAACCAATCAAAGGCATTAGACAGATTAACAACACTCAATTGAAGATATTAAAGTGAAGAAAGAGATGATATCCACTGCAGATTTTCTTCATACAATGATATCCGATCCACGTCATATTGATCACCACCAGAGAGATCGAGATAGAGTAGATTTGATAAATTACCAATTTGATGGGGAATCTTTCTAGTAAAATAATTATCTCCTCCAAGGTCAAGATGGAGCAAACCAGAGAGATTTCCTATTTGGTGAGGAATGCTTCCACTGAATCCCGCATAAGAGAGGTTCAAATATGTCAAGCTCTTCATTGAACAAAGGAAACTTGGAAACTACATGCCTCCAAAATAGTTTCTACTCAAATCCAAGTAACTTAGTTCTTTCAACTGAAGTATCGAAGGATGTATTTCACCCTCATACAAGTAACTAATTGAAGCTGAAAGGTGAAGTTCAAGAATGTGACCTGTTTCATGATTGCAAGAAACTGATGTCCAGTTGCAGCAATTTGTGTTATCATCAGACCAAGTGGCAAGGCTGTTTGAAGGACCATGAAGATGTTGCTTGAAATTAAGCAGGGCTTGTCGCTTACTAGGAATGCAAAGAACTTGATCAAATGCTTTGCATTTGCATAAGAGATTTAGTGATGAGGTGAGTGAGCAAATCAAAATGAACAATATGGTATTTTCGCACAGACCCATGATTAGTTTCTTTACTAGAGCTGGCTTACAACTCTACACAAAATTACTGGTATTTATAGTGTCAGAAAGTGGGGGTTTAAGCAAAATTTTCACATAACAGTGAATGACTTCCTGGCAATGCGTTCATTCTATAGGCGTCTTGGTCAATACAGGATGACAGTGAGATGTGAAACTTGAGACGATTATGTATGTAAAAGGCATACATAATTCTTTATTATTTATGCAAAGTTGCAGCCTAATAGGTCTCATCATTTCCTTAAAAAATCATGGATTTAAGTAATTTTAATTGTTATATTCGTCTCCAAGTATGACTGTAAAAGTTATAAAACATTATTGCTATTATTAGCAAATCACGTACATACGTATAAATTGATGAAAATAATTTAAAGGAACAGTACAGCTAATCTTGGTATACAATATATACTTACATATGTACTTTTTTTTTTTTTATATAAGTAAGGTGTTTATGCTTTTTTATATATGTATGAGTGATAAATCTTGAAGAATCTGCCTTTGACAATTTAATTAAGTGTTAATAAATAAAATTTAATTGATAAATCTTCATAAATATTATAATTGATTCTAATTAAAAAAATATGTTCATATATTCTTTCTTATAATAAACTCTTTTTCTAATTTCATGAAAAATGAGTGAATACGCACGGAGCTTTCCATTGTCCCTTCTGTGATAATTACAAATGATTTCTCTACCCAACTTGTTTGTTGGATCCAAAGGGTTTCTTGTACTAGTGTTGGACTTCATAGGATTTCCTACAAACAAATTAGTCAAATTATCATGAATAAATTTACTCAATTAATATTTATATTTATAATGTTAGATGCATGGTTACAAATTCTGGAAAGTAAAAACATAGTTGGCAAACTTTTTTCATACGAGTTAACCATACGAAACTTGTGTGGAGGGTTCTTGACTCATTTTTTCTTTTATTTTCCAAAGCTCTTTTTAAATTTAACAGAAAAATTTTTCACATTAAAAAAAATAAAAGTTTCCTCATCTCACAATATTTTCATCTCAAACAAACCAAAAACGCATATATAATCTTTTTCCTTTTCAACTAATTAAAATATTTTAAAAACAACGACAGAAATAATTTTAAATGAATATTATGTTTAAATATAATCATAAGAATATTTATATATATAATGTCTTATATGAATGTCAGGCAAATTAAATAGAAATTTTCGTCCACTATCACTATATGATGGCACAAATCGATTACGACAAAAGAAGAATCATGGAATTTTCTTCTCCATCCCTCTCTTGCCAAATTCCTTTTCAAATTATGAACAAATTTTTTCACATAAGAAAAGTAAAAGATTTCTCACCCTAATGTTTACTTCAAATAGAATACAAAAATTTTTCTGTCACTACTGTGACAATTGTTCATCTCTTCTATCCCTTTTAAAGTGGTCACTTTTTGTGAGTCTTCTTGAGTATTTGTCATCAAATGATGTGTGACTATCAACATTAATTTTTTTCAGTATAACACTTGATCTACCTTAGTTTTGCTAAAATTACAAAAACCTTTCAAATATTTTTAATAATGTTTTGGTAACAAATTCTAAAAATATTTTTCTTACTTGAAGTTTATGTTAAAAACGTTTATATGACCATCTAGAAGGCCAAATTGAGAATAACTCTCTAAAAGATTTTTTTTTTATTCACATGAACTCAAATTAAACTCAACATCTCATATTTAAGCATTCAAAACCTCTTTCACCGAAATCAATGTAGGTTGGTGTTTAAAATGATTAACTTGGGGGTGTTTGGAAGCACCCACTTTTTCATAAAACGAGGTAAACTCTTCTATATATTTATTTTGTATGCCGTAAAAGTGCTTTTAAAATCATGGTTTTGATTTCATCTAAACACCCCCTTATTCTCATAATTTAACAATCAATACTTTCTTCGTCGTCAATTTAATGTATCTTAAATAGAAAACAGCATAATATTTAAATATATTTTAGTAAACTCTCTTTCTCTTATAATTTTGGTCGGATGAGCACCCATCCAATGTTTATTTTCTTTTGGCTTTAGTTTTATTTTACATAGCGTTTTTCAATTTTGACATAGTAAAAAAGAATCAAGGAGAATGTAAAGCCCCCATGAAAAAGTGGGTACGGGACCTACAATGAAAAAATGGCTGATGAAGATAGAACCCGCAATAAAAAAGGTAACACAAATTATTTTTTTTTAAAAAAGCTAATTGTGCAGAAAAACTCATTAACTTTTACATAAAATGCGCCAAACATCATATGCTTTTTGGAGGTTCAAAAATGCACATAAAAATGCAAAATTAGAGTGAAAATGATATAACTACTAAAATAACATAAAGTCCGTTTACTTTTTATAGTGAGACATATGCTATTTAAAAAATATAAAAAGTAAATTTACAAAAATACTTGTAAAATTTTTTTTTAAAAATGTGCCAAATACCGTATGTTTTTCAAATGTGCAAAAATAAATTGCACTGATCAATATTACTATGCTGATTTAGATCAAGTGCGCTGATCTACACAAATCTTTCCAAGTCGTTGAAAAAATTAAAAAAAAAGCGTAAAAAATCCAGAAGCTTCAAATGGAGACAATAACTTGAAGATGAGCCAATAGCTTCATCTACTCTCTACCATGCCCTTAAAAACTCGATTGGATTGAACTTTTAATTGCAACAAAAATAGAAGCCCCTAGTCGAACAGCAAATTTAGAAGCATGGTTGCAAATTCTGGAAATTAGAGACATAGTTGGCAAACTTTTTCTGCATACAAGTCAACCATACAAAACTTGTGTAGAGGGTTTTCGACTCATTTCTCTTATTTTGAAAAGGTCTTTTCGTATCAATAGAAAATTTTTTTGACATTTAAAAAAATAATAGTTTACTCATCTCACAATATTTTCAACCCAAATAAAACAAAACGTATATATAATCCTTTTTCTTTTGAACTGATTAAAATTTTCAAAAAAATAACAACAGCAATAATTTCAAATGAATATTATTTTTGAATATAATCATAAGAATATTTATATATATAATGTGTCATATGACTGTCAAGCAAATTAAATGGAAATTTTCTTCGCCAATCACTATACAATAGGACAAATCAATCAGGATAGAACAAGACTCATGGAATTTTCTTCTCCACTCCTCTCTTGCCAAATTCCTTTTCAAATTATGAACAAATTTTTCCACACAAGAAAAGTAAAAGATTCCTCACCCTGACTTTTACTACAAATAGAATACAAAAAATTTTCTATCACTACTATGACAATTGTTCATCTCTTTTGTCCGTTTTAAAGTGATCATCTTTTGTGAGTCTTCTTTAGTATTTATCATCAAATGATGTGTGACTATCAACATCAATTTTTTCAGTATAACACTTGATCTACCTCAATTTTGCTAAAATTACAAAAACCTTTCAAATATGTTCACAACCTTAATTTTAATATATATTTTCAACATTTTTTAATAATGTTTCGGTAACAAATTCTAAAAATATTTTTCTTAATTGAAGTTGATGTTCAAAACGTTTATATGACTATCTAGAAGGACAAATTGAGAATAACTCTCTAAAAGATGTTTTTTTTTTAATTCACATGAACTCAAATTAAACTCAACATCTCATATTTAAGCGATCAAAATCTCTTTCACTAAGATCAATGCAGGTTAGTGTTTAAAATGATTAACTATTCTCATAATTTAACAATCAACGCTTTTTTTGTCGTCAATTTAATGAATCTTAAACAAAAAACAGCATAATATTTAAATAAATATTTTAGTAAACTCTCTTTCCTTTATAATTTTGGTTGGATGAGCACCTATTTTCTTTTGGTTTTAATTTTATTTTACATAGAATTTTTCAATTTTGACATAGTCAAAAAGAATAAAGGAGAATGTAAAGCCCCAATAAAAAAGTGGATACGGGACCTACAATGAAAAAATGGTTGATGAAGATAGAACCCGCAATAAAAAAGGTAACACAAATTATTATCTTTTTTAAAAAAAGCCAAGTGTGCAGAAAAACTCATTAACTTTTACATAAAATGCACCAAACATCATATGCTTTTTGGAGGTTCAAAAATGCACATAAAAATGCAAAATTAGAGTGAAAATGATGCAACTACTAAAATAACATAAAGTCCGTTTACATTTTATAGTGGGACACTTGCTATTTAAAAAATATAAAAAGTAAATTTACAAAAAGACTTATAAACTTTTTTTCCAAGGGCACCAAATATCATATGTTTTCCAAATGTGCAAAAATAAATGGCACTGATCAAAATTACTATGTTGATTTGGATCAAGTGCGCTGATCTACACAAATCTTTCTAGGTCATTGAAAAAACTGAAAAGAAGCGTAAAAAATCCAGAAGCTTCAAATGGAGACAATAACTTGAAGATAAGCCAATTGGATTGAACTTTTAATTTCAACCCCTAATCGAACGGCAATTTTTGAAGCTTGGTTGCAAATTCTAGAAATTAGAGACATAGTTGGCAAACTTTTTCGCATACGAGTGAACCATATGAAACTTGTGTGGAGAGTTTTCGACTCATTTCTCTTATTTTCAAAAGGTCTTTTCGAATCAACAGAAAAATTCTAACATTTAAAAAATAACAGTTTCCTCATCTCACAATATTTTTACCCCAAATAAAACAAAAACATATATATAATCCTTTTCCTTTTCAACTTATTAAAATTTTTAGAAAAACAACAACAGTAATATTTTTAAATATAACCATAAGAATATTTATATATATATATATATATATAATGTGTTATATGACTCTCAGGCAAATTAAATGAAAATTTTCTTCTCCAATCACTATATGATAGGACAAATCAATCAGGACAGAACAAGAATCATGGAATTTTCTTTTCCACTCCTCTCTTGCCAAATTCCTTTCCCATTTATGAACAAATTTTTCCACATAAGAAAAGCAAAAGATTCCTCAACGTAATGTTTACTTCAAATAAAATACAAAATTTTTCTATCATTATTGTGACAATTGTTCGTCTTTTCTATCAGTTTTAAAGTGGTCACCTTTTGTGAGTCTTCTTTAATATTTGTCATCAAATGATGTATGACTATCAACATCAATTTTTTCAGTACAAAACTTGATATACCTCAGTTTTGCTAAAATTACAAAAAACTCTCAAATATTTTCACAGCCTTAATTTTAATCTATGTTTTACCAGTTTTTAATAATATTTTGAAAAAAATTCTAAAAATATTTTTCTTAATTGAAGTTTATGTTAGAAACGTTTAAAATGATTAACTTTTTTCTTGCTATAGATAATTAATTTTTTATATGAGTATTTAATAGGCCAAATTGAGAATAACTCTTCAAATGATGTTGTTTTTTTTTTGGTAGTCACATGAATTCAAATCAAACTCAATACCCTATGTTTAAGCGGTCAAACTTTTTTTCACTAAAACTAACGCGGTAACTCCAACCCTGGTTGATGTTTAAAATGATTAGCTTATTCTCATAATCTAATAATCAGTGCTATCTATGTCTCCAATTTTATAAATTTTAAACAAAAAGCTGTTAGATATTACTAGTTTTGATAATGTCAAATATCAGAACAAAAAGTTTGCAACAAATATTTATCTCATGCAGGGCTAACAAGTAACCTGCAACCTGACCACCCTGCTCTCAACCAGTAAAGATTGGGCCTACTTGAGCCTGTACAAAAAAGAAATAAATGGGTGGGTTTCAATATTAAATGGGCCGGCTACAGGCATAGGAACGGGCTACCTGTACCTGCCTATTTAGCTTTTTTTTTGTTAAAAAATAAAAAAGGTGGGAGACCTAAGACAGAAAGTGCCGCACAACACACAGTCTTTTACACCCTCACTAAATGTCTTACCTTGGGCATTGCCTCTTGACTCTGACTCTCCACACTCTTGCCATCTCGCTTCTCGCTCTTGCTTTCTAGCTCCATCTCTCACACCCATAGTCTTGTTACTCGCTCAATCGATCACTTAGTCCCAGCACCGGAGTAGCAACATCTGACAATAACTTGTCCCATTGCATCACCTCTCACTCTCAATCTTGTTGGCATCTCACATCCTCCCTCGTTGCGATGTCAATGACGATGACTCCCTTACTTATTAGTCTCCCCCTCTCACCTCTCAGTCTCTACATTCTACACTTTAGTAAGCTATAAATCTCCCTTCCCCGTTAGTCTCCCTGTCTCACCTCTGAAGAAGAAGATGATTATGATGATGAGTGATGATGACTCGATGAATAATCCTTTAGATTTTTATATTTGTGGTTGTCCTATTTTAAGCTTGAACATTAGAATGATGGTTTGTGATTTTGTGTACTATGGAGTATGGACTTTGATTGGTGATGGTTATTCTATTTGATGGTTTCATTTTTTAAAGTTTGAACTTTTAATTTCAAGAATGAAAGACCTTGGCTTGAAATTTGATTGGTTAATGGTTATAATATTATTATCATATTATGTTATGATTAATTGATGGTTTAGTTAGTTATTTATTTACTGCTTGCTTGAGTTATTTCTTATCTTTAAGCTGAAAAGGTCTAGTAGGAATGAGAATATGAGATAATATTTCAATGTCTTCAAATTTAAATAGGTTTTAGAATTTCGTATCTTAAATGGGTTCCCCAGAACCCGCAAAAACCCCCTAGTTAAAATAGCTAGTTTAACGATGGGCTTTAACGGGGCATCTACGGGTACGAGCTAACCCGTACTCATATAATCTTAAATGGGCGGGGCATGGATTAGGGACCGGGTAGCCCAACCAGCCTGTTACTCTTTCCTAATCTCATGTTTTGACCAACTAACATACTTAATGTGATTATCTTATGTAATTTGTTCAACAAAAGAAAGGAGTTATCATGAGATTGATTCAAAAGAAGAAGAATAGAGATAGAAGATATAAGAATTTGCAAGATCAAATGGGAATACCAAGATTTAAGTTCTCAGATTTGATATTGAAGGTTACTATGCTCAACAAGAAGTTGGAGTGGCCTAATTGAAAGTAAAAGAAGCCCAATTGGAAGTTATATCAATATATCTTGAGTCATCTTTTATCTAAGCTTGAATATAATCTTCAGAGATGATTTTCAAGTGTGTTTTTGGAGTTCATTATCGATAACCATATTTATCTATAACCTCTTTGAAAAATCAATATGTTATGCTTTGTTCTTCATTCAGCTCTGACATATGTTGGGTGTTTTTGCAATATCTCCTAAACTATAAATCACTTGATGTGAAACTTGATTAATATAAAACTAGACTTAGTATAAGGTTTATGGACACCAAGATCAACTCCAATGAGTTTCATATGAAGGAGATATGCTACTGAGGTTTCATGCCTTGTCACTGACCTTCAGTCACTTTGATGAAGATAACTTTGAAACTACAATGCATTTTGCAATAGGACTTGTTGTGTTGGAAAGTTGACTCAAAAAGCTTTCTGGTGATAGGTCCTTTGTAACATTTGGAGTTGAATTGAAAGATTTACAATCATTCAAAGTTGACCTTCATTTTTCTTGCATCAAAATTTATCGATAAAGTTATCAATAAGCTTTTCAACAATTCATTGTTTTTCAAGAGAAGAGTCATTTATCCATAAGTTTATTGATAACATAGTTTATTAGTAATGACTTTGATAATTGTACTCAAATTTTAAAGCATTTGATTATCTCTTTTAGAGCTAAATTTGCTTTTGGACACGCACTAAAGGGGTTGGAAGGAAGTATGTTTCACCTCCTCCTCATCTTCCTCATCAATCACTCATCATGATTGGCTGCTTACTCATTGCCTATCACCTTCGCTCTTCTAGCATTGTTAGTTACATTTCTCCTCCCTCTCTTCTCAATTTGAAAACTCATCTGGATAAGGGTGATTTTAGAAGGAGAATACTATTGATGCGATGCTCAAAAAGAAACTGCAATTTTCAACCTGGGCAATTTCAAAAGGAGAAGGGGTAGGTAAAAGATCGGGGTGAATAAAATAATAGAGAAGAAAAGGGGAGATGAGGATTAGGGATCAAGGATGGATTTGAAGAGTGATGACCATGAGGTGAGAGAAAAGGATATAGGTAAGTCTGATTTTGATTTTCTTATGCTTTATATTTTTTTTTATAGTTAGTGTAAATGAAGCTTCAATTTGATATAATGATTTGTACTGGAAAGCATTAATTTCTATCTTTGCTTCTTCTTTCCTAAATGTTTAGATGGGTTCTTTTTTTTTTTTTTTATGGGATGTCCTAGTTTGTCCTAGTTTTGTTCCTATCTCAATTAAGACTATGAAACTTTCAAGATGGGATGGGATACAAGATGAAAATTCCATTTTATGAGAGTTTTCAAGATGGGACATGGGATGGGGGTATGCCAGTCCTATCCTCTCCTGTGAGTACCCCTCATCATGCATTTAAGTTGCCTTTTTTGTCTATACTTTTAACACGTTTTGATTCTGGTCGTTATACTTTTAACAAATTTTGGTTTTGATCCCTATATTTTTAACGTGTTTTAATTTTGGTGTCTATATGCTTAACGACATTAATGAAGGTCACACCATTAAACTCAATTTCATGTCCTTCTAAAATTATAGGTACTAACATTTTGTATGACACCCCAACCACGCAACTTGGATACTTAGTGTCCAATCAATTACACCATATAAGGGCTTAAGAACTTCGTCCCAAAGGTATGCAAAGCCCAAACAAAACCTTCCTAAGGCAATTGTTATCTCAAAGGATTAATCTCAAACAGTTACTCAAGCGGAAATATTTTATAAAATAAAATACAATTTTAGTACCATAGCAATTAAATGTAAATGAACACAACTTGTGCTCAAGGGGCATAATAGAGCCTTCAAGATTCCCTCCTTTAATGCATTCTCTTGACTTCTACTTGATCTCTAACCTAAAATGTTAAAATGATGGGTAAGCACTAATGGGTCGTTTAGTATGCTCGAATTGATTTTGATGGAAATGAAAATGGACATAGATATGCACTAACAAAAAATAGGGCATTAGTGATGGAATTTAGCAACAAAATTTTATTCCTTCATTAATCTATCGCTAATCTGTGACAAATTCCGTCCCTAACATTAGCGCCAAAATTTAGTGATGAAATTTTTTAGTGACGAAATTTAATCTGTCTCTAAATTCCGCCACTAATCCGTCATTGATTCTATTGTAAAAGAATTAGTGATAGAATTTTTTCATCATTAATTTCTGTTACTAATCCATCCTTAACTCCCCTCACAAAATATATTATATAGATAAAAAATACAAATATTATAAACAAAAAATAAATAATAAATATAATATAATTATTATTTTATTTAATATTTGAATAAACATATTAACGATTAATTATTTTTAATAAAATAAAAATAAAATAAAATAAATTATATATTAAATTATATAATATGTTAAATTATATATAATATTTATTATATATGTTTGTATTTGTAATTAGAAATATTATATATATTTATTTTTGTATAAAAATTTTGTAGGTGTTTCTCTAGCAAAGGTTTCAATATATGTAGGAGGTCCTAAGTTCAAACTACTACTCCTTCACAAAAATTGGCTTAATTTGTGATTTGGTGATGACATGGACGAGGGGATGATGTGAGAAAGCAATCATATGGTCATAATGGGAGAGAGGAAGCAATGATATGGTAATGACATGGCATCATGGGAGAGAGGAAGCAATGATGTGGTGATGACATGACAACATGAGAAAGAGAGCAGGTGGTAAGGTGATGATTTGGAATCTCTCCTCTTCCTTGCTGTTTTGTTTTAACCATTAGATTAATATTTTAACAATTCAGATTTGAATCTTTTTTAAATTATTATTTAATTATAAAAATAAATAAATAATAAGTTACAAACTCTATTAAAATTTAATTCTAATGGTTTGCAAATATATTAAATATTTTTAAAATTGTTTTTATAAATAGTTTATAAAAATTAAAATCTTAACTATTGAAGTATGTTAATCTAATGCTTAGAAAAGGAAGAAGAAGAAAGAGGATTGAAAGGGAAGAGGAAAGGTTTTGAACCAGGTGAGGTGGAGGGTAGTGATGACGTGATGGTTTTCATGTGGTATTTTAAATGTACAGAACAAGTAAATTTAGCAACTTTCATTAAACAAATAAATTTAAGTCACTAATAAATTTAGCAACTTTGATTAAATAAATTTCTGTCACTAATTTATGACAGAATTTTCATTACAAATCTTTCATTATTTTGTGACAAAATTTTCATGAGATATCCGTTGCTAATTAGCGACATATTAGTGACGAAAATTTTACATCACTAATTTTTATCGATAATCTGGTAGTAGTTCGTCTCTAATTACTAACAGAATTTTGAATTGCATCACTAAATAATTAGTAACAATGGAATTAGCAGTGGAATTTTCTCTGTCACTAATTTTGTCGCTAATTTTGATTAGTGATAGAATTTCGTCCCTAAATTTTGTCGCTAATTTGTCGTTTTTTTTCTAGTGATGGAAATAGAAATGGATATGGAGATGAAAATAGAGTTTAAAATTGTGTTTGCATACACGTGGGATTTTTGTATAAAAATACTAAAATGCCCTCCTACAAAACTCCTGCCCAATAAACATTTAAAAAAAACCATTCTTCTTCATGGACAAGATAAATCAAACCACTATCACTAAGAAAAATCCAGAAAATCCAGCAATATAAAGCAAACCCAAAATAATCACACAGTCCAAGGACATTATCAACTTTCAAAATCGACATCCTACATATCATCCGTCAACCAATGTCACCTTTAGAAGCGATATGAATTTCTTGTTTCTAAGTTTCCTCCAAATGAGCATTCAAATGATGTTTCTAAGATAGGATTCTTGTATTATTTTTCCTACATTTATTTGTTTGATCAAAATTAAGCCACCCTTTGCTCGCTAGAAGAAGTGCCTACGTTTGGTGTCCAATAGGAAGATATCTATGCTTTAGCTAAAAAAAAAAAAAGTCAAGCCAACTTTTAACAAATACTAACGCACTATTGGATTTGACTACAAATATGCTTAGTCGGTTGTAAAATTAAAAATCCCAAAGCAACCTCAGTAAGATTCAATGAATAGATGAAATCATCATTCACAACCAATACTGTCAAGCACGAGAGAAAGCTTAGAAGTTCAAATGTAGGGCAAAACAAGGGTGTCATTATAGATGGGGTCATCGACATCATGAAAGATGACGGTTGCTAGATATAAAGAAGGGGATGAAGACAAAGAGAAAAAAACAAGGGTGCCATTAGCCGTCGTATAATCTTGTTCAAGAAGTAAAAGAAATGAGGGAAGAAGGCAAATTTAAACTTGAGGAGAAGATGAAGCTAGAGATCCATGAAAAATGGGGGAGGAGGCCAAGATGAAGCTGGACACCGCCGCCAGGTTGCCACTCGACAACCCCATCGCCGTCACATTTGTGAGCACAAGTTGTCTGTGGATTGCGCCGACAGTGGGAGGAGAAGGGCGATAGTGGCTCGACAACTTAAAGGGAAGAGACAAAGGTTAAAAATGAAAATACTGATATGGAATTAGAAATGTTGGGGTCCCAACATGGAAATCATTTCCATATATTTTGATGGATATGGAAATGGAATTTTTCCAAATTCCATGCTACCAAATATACTCAAAGCATGGAATTGGGTTCCATTTCCATTTCCATATGCTCATAACCCAAAAATTCTACCATGTAGATACAAAGTAACAAAAAAAAAAAGAAATTATAAATTAGGCACACATATATAGATGTACCATCTATCTTTTTCATCATTAGCACTAAATATAACATTATAATTCATAACAGGTATATGCAAAGCCCGTTAATATGATTTTTGAATGCATTTGTGAACTCGCCTTTGATGATTTTCAAGTGGTATTTGTTGATGATTTTCAAATGTTGATTTGTGAACTTGCCTTTAAAAGCCTGAATTACATTTGTGAAATGTTTGTGAATTGAATCTGAAATGGTTCTGGAAATATGATCTGTAAATAATAACAAAGGGAAAACTGTTTTTGGGTGAATGTCACCCAAGGAGTCGCACGTGTTTATGGGATGCATTTTAATAAGAACTAGAAAGTGTTTTCCCGTGCGTTTTTTTTTTTGAGTAAAAAGTGTTTCCCCGTGCGTTGCACGGAAAGTTTGTCTCACCAATATTTAAATTTTATATAATCTTTTTTTAACAGTTACAAAAATCATTTGCAAAAGCTTTAATACATGTTAATAAAAATATTTTCTAAATGTAATTTAAATGAAAACATAAAGCTCACGTTAAAAACGGAAAATAAAATCTTTAAAATTATAAAATAAACTATAAAAAACCGTGTTTTTTAAATTAAAAATCGAATGACATGAAATGTTTCACATTAAGTGAATGAACCAAATGTTGTCATTGAGCTATGTCAAATTTGCTTTTAACTTATATTAAAATAAATTGAAACCATCTGCATAATATAATATAATAATATAATATTATCACCCCAAAACACTCATCGGATGATTGTAACAATGAACTTGAAGGAAGGGATATATAATTTTCAATGTAGGTGTAATCGTATAACATTTCAGGCATTTATTTGGTGATATCAAGCAGTGTGTTTTCGCATCAATGCAAAATGGAAAATTTTTTTTATCACTACGTTGGAGGAACTGACTCTTTTCATTTCTATATAACAGTGTTCCTTTCATCTATAAAAACATTTACGTAAAGAATTGAAGGATTAGTTAAAAATCATAAACTTCATATTTCTTCTAGGGAAAATGATAGATAAAGCCACTCCAATATATACAATTCTAGTTTGGGTCCTGGAATTGTAGAAATGACAGATTGGGTCATTGACCCAATCTGTCATTTGTATAATGAGGGCAAATGGACAAATTCGCCCTTCTGATGTAAAAGCAAAAAGAATTATACTGAAGCAAGGAAATGTCGATGACACTTATGGCTCTGTAGAATTATACTGCAGAAAGGTGGAGAACGTTGGATGGTGGGACCTTGGAAGGGGGTTGAAGCAAGCAAGGTTAGTAATTTCTCACACCACAGTTATCGTCTATTCATCCTGGGGTCTAATCACGGTGGTTTTGTTCTTCATTTTGAAGTATTGTGATTGTGGGTATGGTTGGGTACACGTTCTTGGTCTTGAAATCTAAATGAGGTTGAAAAAAGCAAGTGAAGTAATTTTGTGCACCACAATCTTCGTCTTTTCATCCCCTACCATGATCATTTATCAATATGGGTCTATCAACGTTTTCTCCGACAAAGCTGATACAATAAATGGGGTTACATACAAAGGTCGAAGCATGCGTACTTATAGCGTTTCGTTGGTATAGTGAAGTTCGTATTTTTATTTGCCTGAGCTGAAGCATTTATCCATAGGGGTTTGTTGCTTTTTGGTAGGGTTTACAGTGATTAGTGTTGGGGAATGGAGGATTGTTTTTGGGAGAAAGTCGAAGCTGATTGCATGACATTGAAGTTTGAGGCATGACAGTTATGATAGGGTAGATATTATAGTTAATAGCTAATGTTAAAGTGTGAAAGCATAAACTAAAGTTGTTAATGAGTGAAGAGGTACTGTCATTTATCTTTATTTAAAGAAGCGAGAAAATATCATTATTGGTGAACTAACGTAATGATTATTCAATTGTTTTAGCTTGGCTTGCACAATGAATTGTAATATTGGCTCCACTCCTGGGAAGGAATTATTTTGTTACTTTCATGTAGATGGAGAATTTGTTATTAGTCCTGAAGGTCAAGTTAGATATCATGGAGGCAGAGTACATGCAGAAACGATAAAAGATGGAATGACACTTGAAGATTTAAGGGCAACTATATCAGAATGCAGTGGTTATGATGGTAGCAGTTGGGACATGAAGTATACTGTCAAGTATGATGAGAGGACATTAATTGATCTTGTTGATGATAGCGGAGTTAGAAATCTTTTTGTGCATAATGACATCATTGCGCATGTGTATGTATCATTGAAAGGCAATGAGACTGAAAGACATAAAATCAATGATCAAGAAATGTAAGTTATAAATTTCTTCTGGTTGAAGTTGTTATTTGTTGTGCTAATGTAGTTAATGTGGGAACAGATATTGTTAATATGCTAACAATTGTAGTTATCGTGTATGCAGAATTGAGACAGAACCACATGAGATGACTGATGCGCAAATGTAAGTAAAAAATTTTTTGCTGGTGTAAGTTGCTATTTGTTGTGCTAATGTAGTGAATGTAAGAATAGATGTTGTCAATATGCTAACAAATGTAGTTATCGTGCATGCAGAATTGAGACAGAACCACATGAGATGACTGATGCACGAATGTAAGTAAAAAAATCTTTACTGGTGTAAGTTGCTATTTGCTGTGCTAATGTAGTGAATGTAAGAACAGATGTTGTCAATATGCTAACAAATGTAGTTATCGTGCATGCAGAATTGAGACAGAACCACATGAGATGACTGATACACAAATGTAAGTAAAAAAATCTTTGCTGGTGTGAGTTGCTATTTGCTGTGCTAATGTAGTGAATGTAGGAACAAATGTTGTCAATATGCTAACAATTGTAGTTATTATGTATGCAGATCCGAAATTGAAAGATGGTTGGGATTGTCATGCCAGGAAATGGCTGTATCTTATATCAGTTTGGGAAACGATTATGAGCATGTGAGTCATGAAAGTACTGCTGAATGCATTCCTTATCAAGTCTCAAGTGGCTCACATGTAGGCAGTGATGGCCCGCATGAAGGCCCAAGCTGCAGTGGAGGGAATGCAGTGGCACAAATTACGGAGATGAACTATAGTAAATGGTTGGAACTTTTTACAGGCGTGGGGCAGAAAATTGCACATGCTGGTTTGTTTAGGGAGTATTTGTACAAGTTTAGCATCGCACATAACTTCAAGCTTAAATTTTTGAGGAACAGCAAAGAGAGAATGTCTGTCATTTGCAAAGTGGAAGGTTGTCCATGGAAAATATGTGCAAGTGCATTGGGGAAGAATGTTCCATATCTTCGTGTCACCATATTCATTAATGAGCATGTCCATAGTGCCCAAGATAATTTGCAAGTTAGACAGTGTGCAAGATCTAATATGACATCCTGTATAATTATCGATGAGGTGAGGAACCATGTTGACAAGCGGGCAAGTGAAATAAGGACAAAATTGCAAACAGAATATGGTCTGAATGTTACATATAAACAGGCATATAGGGCGAAGGAGAAGGCAATAGAAGACATACATGGTAGACCTGAACATTCATATATGTTAATACCATGGATATGCCAAAGGCTGAAGGAAACCGATGAGAAAACAGTAGCTGAATGGGTAGCTGGTCCTAACTACAGATTTGAGCGTGTGTTCATCGCATACGGGTGTTGTATAGAGGGTTTCTTGGCTGGTGCTAGACCCGTTCTGTATGTTGACGGAAATCATTTATCTGGACCATATAAGGGAACACTCCTCGCAGGTTCGGCATATGATGCAAATAATGAGCTGTTGCCTTTTGCAATGGCTATTGTAAAGGGAGAGACAATTGATGACTGGACTTGGTTTATGTCTATGATTAAAAACATAGTTGGCTCAAAGCCATTAACTATTGTGTCAGACTGTCATAATGCCATAATAGGAGCTGTACAATCAGTGTTCGGTTCTGACAGGCATGCTTATTGTTATAGACACATTAAGGAAAACTTTAGTGCAAAGTGGCTGAAATTGAACAAAGGTAAAAGGAGCAGAACACGCTCCAAAGAGGATGCATTAATGCTTCTTAATAAAATTGCATGGGCTAGGGTTGACGATGAATTTGACAAGGCAATGGCAAAAATGAGGGAGTTCTCTCCAGAGTTATTTGACTGGCTTAACAATCATGGGGATGTAGATAAGTGGGCTGTGAGCAAGTTCCCATATAAACGATGGGATAATATAACCACCAATATTGCTGAATCATTCAATGCTTGGATGGTCAAGGAAAGAAAGCACAATGTAGCCTAAATGATTCATGAGCATCGTGAGAAAGTTGTGAAAAAGATGCAAGCATCAAGTGTGGCAATGACAAAATGGAAGAGTTGTATAGGGCCAAAGATAGAGACCAAAGTAAAGGAAAATGTGGAGGTTAGTAAGCAGTTCATTACAACAGATTATGGTAGGGGAAATGTCAATGTCCAAACCTCACGTGGACACCACCGAGTGAGTCTCAGCTTGCACCATTGTAGTTGTGCAGAGTGGCAGATGACGGGGATTCCATGTAGGCATGCTTGTGCAGCGGTGAAAACTGTCCATGGTGATATTTATGATTACATTGAGGGATGGTACAAATTTTCATGTCAGCAGAAGATTTATGGGAGGTGCATGATTCCGGTGGTCACAATTGACATGCCAAATTTAAATGACTATAGGATGGAGAATATATCTAATCAAATTTTGCTGCAACCCCCGATCACAAGTCGGGCTCCTGGAAGGCCTAAGATTACAAGGCATGAGTCACAATACCAAGACAAAAAGATATACCGCTGTACTCAATGTCATCAAGTTGGACATACTAGAAGGACGTGCAAAAACCCAAATCCAAGTTGATTTGGGATGTACACCATATGATGCGTCATTTTTTTGTTAGCACTGTAGGGCCATTTTTTTGATTGAAAAAATGTAAATAGTTTAATGTATTGGCCATGTTGGTTTTTGGTTAATGGCCATGTTGGCATTATGTTGTTGGGTATGTTTTTTGTTGGTCAATGCTTTAACTGTTATTGTTATATCATTGTAATTACTGTGGACGGTTGGGTGGGTGATGTCCTTGACAATGAAACATTAAGTGGAAGCATCATCTTAATGTCCACTTGTCATGAAACATATGTAAATCAGTTATTGTGATGTATTTGATGATTGTTGGTTAATGACTAAAGTGATGTTGTTATTCTCTATTCTATTGTTGTAGTTGTGATGCATTTGCTGTCATGTTATTTTTCCTATCTACAATTATGCTACTGTGAGTAGTTATTGGTGCATGACAAACGTGCATGTAGGTAATGCTTAAACACTTCTAGTGAATTGTTGATCAGATGTGGGTAATAACCTCATCACTTGTACAGGCTCTCAATGAAACTCCTCATGGGCCATTTCTGCGTACGTTGATATAGTAAGTAGTTATTTTCTACACTAATGTAGGTAATGCCTAAACACTTCTAGTGAATTGTTGATCAGCTGTGGGTAATAACCTCATCACTTGTACTGACTCTCAATGAAACTCCTCATGGGCCATTTCTACGTACGTGGATATAGTAAGTAGTTATTTTCTACACTGATGTAGGTAATGCCTACACACTTCTAGTGAATTGTTGATCAGCTGTGGGTAATAACCTCATCACTTGTACTGACTCTCAATGAAACTCCTCATGGGCCATTTCTGCGTACGTTGATACAGTAAGTAGTTATTTTCTACACGGATGTAGGTAATGCCTAAACACTTCTAGTGAAGTGTTGATCAGCTGTGGGTAATAACCTCATCACTTGTACTGACTCTCAATGAAACTCCTCATGGGCCATTTCTGCGTACGTGGATATAGTAAGTAGTTATTTTCTACACTGATGTAGGTAATGCCTACACACTTCTAGTGAATTGTTGATCAGCTGTGGGTAATAACCTCATCACTTGTACTGACTCTCAATGAAACTCCTCATGGGCCATTTCTGCGTACGTTGATACAGTAAGTAGTTATTTTCTTCACCAATGTAGGTAATGCCTAAACACTTCTAGTGAACTGGTGATTAGATGTTGTTAATAAGGTCATCACTTGTACTGGCTCTCAATGAAACTCCTCATGGGCCATTTCTGCGTACGTTGATACAGTAAGTAGTTATTTTCTACACCGATGTAGGTAATGCCTAAACACTTCTAGTGAACTGGTGATTAGATGTTGTTAATAAGGTCATCACTTGTACTGGCTCTCAATGAAACTCCTCATGGGCCATTTCTGCGTACATTGATACAATAAGTAGTTATTTTCTACACGTAAGAATACAAAATTAGAGTGAAAATGATACAACAACTAAAATAACATAAAGTCTGTTTACTTTTTATAGTGGGACACATGCTATTTAAAAAAATATAAAAAAGTAAATTTACAAAAATACTCATAAACTTTTTTTCAAAGGGCGTCAAATATCATATGTTTTTCAAATGTGCAAAAATAAATTGCACTGATCAATATTACTATGTTGATTTAGATCAAGTGTGCTAATCTACACAAATCTTTTCAAGTTGTCGAAAAAACTGAAAAAAGTGTAAAAAATCCTGAAGCTTCAAAGGGAGATAATAACTTGAAGATGGGCGAATTGGATTGAACTTTTAATTTCAACCCCCCCAATCGAACAACAATTTTAGAAGCATGGTCGCAAATTCTCGAAATTAGAGACATAGTTGGCAAACTTTTTCCACATACAAGTAAACCATACGAAACTTGTGCAAAGAGTTTTTCACTCATTTCTCTTATTTTCAAAAAGTCTTTTTGAATCAACAAAAAACTTTTTGACATTTAAAAAGATAACAGTTTCCTCATCTCACAATATTTTCACCCCAAATAAAACAAAAACGTATATATAATCCTTTTCCTTTTCAACTAATTAAAATGTTTTAAAAAATAACAACAGCAATATTTTTAAATATAATCATAAGAATATATATATATAATGTGTTATATGACTGTCAGGCAAATGAAATGGAAATTTTCTTCCCCAATCACTATACGATAGGACAAATCAATCAGGACAGAACAAGAATCATGGAATTTTCTTCTCCACTCCGCTCTTGCCAAATTCCTTTCCCATTTATGAACAAATTTTTCCACATAAGAAAAGCAAAAGATTCATCACCGTAATGTTTACTTCAAATAAAATACAAAATTTTTCTATCACTGCAGTGACAATTGTTCATCTTTTCCCTCCGTTTTAAGGTGGTCACCTTTTGTGAGTCTTCTTTCCTATCTATCATCAAATGATGTATCACTATCAACATCAATTTTTTCAATATAACACTTGATATACCTCAGTTTTGTTAAAATTACAAAAAAAAAAACTTTCAAATATTTTCACAGCCTTAATTTTAATCTATGTTTTAGCAGTTTTTAATAATGTTTTGGTAAAAAATTCTAAAAATATTTTTCCTAATTGAAATTTTCTTGCTATAGATAACTAATTTTTTTATATGAGTATTTAATAGGCCAAATTGAGAATAACTCTTCAAATGATGTTTTCTACAAAACTTGTGTGGAGGGTTTTTGAATCATTTCTCTTATTTTAAAAAGGTCTTTTCGAATCAATAGAAAATTTTTTGACATTTAGAAAAATAACAGTTTCCTCATCTCACAATATTTTCACTCCAAATAAAACAAAAACGTATATATAATCCTTTTCCTTTTCAACTGATTAAATTTTTTTAAAAAATAACAACAGCAATATTTTTAAATATAATCAAAAGAATATTTTTATATATATAATGTGTTATATGACTGTCAGGCAAATTAAACAGAAATTTTCTTCTCCAATCACGATACGATAGGACAAATCAATCAGGACAGAACAAGAATCATGGAATTTTCTTCTCCAATCCTCTCTTGTCAAATTCCTTTCCTATTTATGAACAAATTTTTCCACATAAGAAAAGCAAAAGATTCCTCACCGTAATGTTTACTTCAAATAAAATACAAAATTTTTCTCTCACTGCTGTGACAATTGTTCATCTTTTCTATCCATTTTAAAGTGGTTACCTTTTGTGAGTCTTCTTTCCTATTTGTCATCAAATGATGTATCACTATCAACATCAATTTTTTCAGTATAACACTTCATATACCTTAGTTTTGCTAAAATTACAAAAAAAAACTTTCAAATATTTTCACAGCCTTAATTTTAATCTATGTTTTAGCAGTTTGTAATAATGTTTTGGTAAAAAATTCTAAAAATATTTTTCTTAATTGAAGTTTATGTTAAAAACGTTTAAAATGATTAACTTTTTTCTTGCTATAGTTAATTAATTTTTTAATGAGTATTTAATAGGCCAAATTGAGAATAACTCTTCAAATGACGTTTTTTTTTTTGGTATTCACATGAATTCAAATCAAACTCTATTCCCTATGTTTAAGCGGTCAAATTTTTTTCGCTAAAAATAACACGGTAACTCCAACCCTGGTTGATGTTTAAAATGATTAGCTTATTCTCATAATCTCATAATCAATGCTATCTATGTCTCCAATTTTATAAATTTTAAACAAAAAGCTGTTAGATATTATTAGTTTTGGTGATGTCAAATATCAAAACAAAAAGTTTGCAACAAATGTTTATCTCATGTAGGGCTGACAAGTAACCCGCAACCTCACTGTCCTGCCCGCAACCAGTAAAGATTGGGCCTGTTTGAGCCTGTCTGAAAAAGAAATAAATGGGTGGATTTCAATATTAAATGGGCCGGCTACGGGCATAAGAACGGGCTACCCGTAACCCCCCGATTTAGCTTTTTTTTTTTGTTAAAAAAATAAAAAAGGTGGGAGACCTAGGACAGAAAGTGTTGCACACCACACAATCTTTTGCACCCTCACTCAATGTCTTACCTTGGGCACTGCCTCCCGACTCTAACTCTCCACACTCTTGCCATCTCGTTTCTCACTCTTGCCTTCTAGCTCAGTCTCTCACACCCACAGTCTCATTGCCCACTCAATCGATCACTTAGTCCCAATACTGGAGTAGCAACATCTGACAATAACTCCTCCCATCGCATCACCTCTCACTCTCAGTCTTGTTGGCATCTCACGTCCTCCCTCGTTGTGATGTCAACGACGATGTCTCCCTTACTTATTAGTCTCCCCCTCTTACCTCTTAGTCTCTACATTCTACATTTAGTGAGCTATAAATCTCCCTTCCCTGTTAGTCTCCCTGTCTCACCTCTGAAGAAGAAGATGATTATGATGATAAGTGATGATGATTCAATGAATAATCCTTTAGATTTTTATATTTTTTGTTGTCCTATTTTCAGCTTGAACATTAGAGTGATGGTTTCTGGTTTTGTGTACTATGCAGTATGGACTTTGATTAGTGATGGTTATTCTATTTTATGGTTTGATTTTTTGAAGTTTGAACTTTTAATTTCAAGAATGAAAGACCTTGGCTTGAAATTTGATTGGTTAATTGTTATAATATTATTATCATATTATGTTATGATTGATTGATGGTTTAATTAGTTATTTATTTACTGCTTACTTGAGTTATTTCTTATCTTTAAGCTGAAAAGGTTTAGTAGGAATGAGAATATGAGATAATATTTCAATGTTTTCAAATTTAAATAGGTTTTAGAATTTTGTATCTTAAATGGGTCCCCCAAAATCCGCAAAAACTCGCCAAGTTAAAATAGCTGGTTTAACAACGGGCTTTAATGAGGCATCTACGGGTACAGGCCAACCCATACCCATATAATTTTAAATGGGCGAGCCATGGGTTAGGGGCTGGGTAGCCCAACCAGCCTGTTACTCTTCCCTAATCTCATGCTTTGACTAACTACCATACTTAATGTGATTATCTTATGTAATTTGTTCAACAAAAGAAAGGAGTTATCATGAGATTGATTCAAAAGAAGAAGAATAGAGATAGAAGAAATAAGAACTTGTAAGATCAAATGGGAATACCAAGATTTAAGTTCTCAGATTTGATATTGAAGGTTACTATGCTCAACAACAAGTTGGAGTGGCCTAAATGAAAGTTAAAGATGCCCAATTGGAAGTTATATCAATATACCTTGAGTCACCTTTTATCTAAGCTTGAATATAATCTTCAGACATGATTTTCAAGGGTGTTTTTCGAGTTCATTATCAATAAACATATTTATCTATAACCTCTTCAAAAAAGCAGTACGTATGTTATGCTTTGTTCTTCATTCAGCTCTGACACATGTTCGGTATTTCTACAATATCTCCCAAACTATAAATCATTTGAGGTGAAACTTGATTAATATAAAACTAGACTTAGTATAAGGTTCATGGACATGAAGATCAACTCCAATGAGTTTCATATGAAGGAGATATGCTACTGAGGTTTCATGCCTTGTCACTGACCTTCAGTCACTTTGATGAAGATAACTTTGAAACTACAATGCATTTTGCAGTAGGACTTGTTGTTTTGGAAAGTTGACTCAAAGAGCTTTCTAGTGATAGGTCCTTTGTAGCATTTAGAGTTGAATTGAAAGATTTACAATCATTCAAAGTTTACCTTCATTTTTCTCGCATCAAAATTTATCGATAAAGTTATCAATAAGCTTTTCGACAATTCATTGTTTTTCAAGAGAAGAGTCATTTATCGATAAGTCTATCGATAACATAGTTTATCAATAATGACTTTGATAATTGTATTCAAATTTTAAAGTTTTTTATTATCTCTTCTAAAACTAAATTTGCTTTTGGACACGCACTAAAGGGGTTGAAAGGAAGTATGTTTCACCTCCTGCTCATCTTCCTCATCAATCGCTCATCATGGTTGGCCACTTGCTCATCGCCTATCACCTTCGCTCTTCTAGCATTGTTAGGTACATTTCTCCTCCCTCTCTTCTCAATTTGAAAACTCATCTGGATAAGGGTGATTTTAGAAGGAGAACACTATTGATGCAATGCTCAAAAAGAACCTGCAATTTTCAACCTGGGTGATTTCAAAAGGAGAAGGGGGTAGGTAAAAGATCGGGGTGAATAAAATAATAGAGAAGAAAAGGGGAGATGAGGATTAGGGATCAAGGATGGATTTGAAGAGAAGTCTGATTTTGATTTTCTTATGCTTGATATTTTTTTTATAGTTGGTGTAAATGAAGCTTCAATCTGATATAATGATTTGTACTGGAAAGCATTAATTTCTACCTTTGCTTCTTCTTTCCTAAATGTTGTTTAGATGGGCTTTTTTTTTTTTTTTTCACGGGATGTCCTAGTTTGTCCTAGTCTTGTCTCTGTCTCAATTAAGACTAAGAAACTTTTGAGATGGGATAGGATACAAGACGACGAAAATTCCATTTTATGAGAGTTTTCAAGATGGGACATGGGATGGGGGTATGCCAATCCCATCCTTTCCCGTGGGCACCCCTCATCATGCATTTAAATTGCCTTTTTTATTTATACTTTTAACAACAAGTTTTGGTTTGGATCCCTATATTTTTAATGAGTTTTAATTTTGGTCTCTATATACTTAACGACATTAATGAAGGTCACACCATTAAACTCAATTTCATGTCCTTCTAAAATTATAGGTAGTTAGGTACTAACATTTTGTATGACACCCAACCACGCAACTTGGATACTTAGTGTCCAATCAATTACACCATATAAGGGCTTAAGAACTTCGTCCCAAAGCTATGCAAAGCCCAAACAAAACCTTCAAAACGCAATTGTTATCTCAAAGGATTAATCTCAAACAGTTACTCAAGCCGAAATATTTTATAAAATAAAATACAATTTTAGTACCATAGCAATTAAACGTAAATGGACACAACTTGTGCTCAAGGAGCATAATAGAGCCTTCAAGATTCCCTCCTTTAATGCATTTTCTTGACTTCTACTTGATCTCTAACCTAAAATGTTAAAAATGATGGGCAAGCACTAATGGGTCGTTTAGTATGCTCGAATTGATTTTGATGGAAATGAAAATAGACATAGATATGCACTACAAAAAAAAATAGGGCATTAGTGATGGAATTTAGCAACAAAATTTTATTCCTTTATTAATCCATTGCTAATTTGTGACAAATTCCATCCCTAAAATTAGCAACAAAATTTAGTGATGAAATTTTTTAGTGATGAAAATTTAATCTATCTCTAAATTTCGTCACTAATCTGTCATTGATTCTATTGTAAAAGAATTAGTGACAGAATTTTTTTATCATTAATTTCTATTACTAATCCATCCCTAACTCCCCTCACAAAATATATTATATAGATAAAAAATACCAATATTATAAACAAAAAATAAATAATAAATATAATATAATAATTATTTTATTTAATATTTGAATAAAAATATTAATGAATAATTATTTTTAATAAAATAAATAATAATATATTAAATTATATAATATGTTAAATTATATATATAATATTTATTATATATGTTTGTATTTGTAATTAGAAAAATTATATATATATTTATTTTTGTATAAAAATTTTGCAGGTGTTTCTCTGACAAAAACTTCAATATGCGTAGTTCGAACCACCACTCCTTCACAAAAATTGGCTTAATTTGTGATATGGCGATAACATGGACGAGGGGATAACATGAGAAAGCAATGATGTGGTCATCATGGGAGAGAGGAAGCAATGATGTGGTAATGACATGGCATCATGGGATAGAGAAAGCAATGACGTGGTAATGACATGGCATCATGGGATAGAGAAAGCAATGACGTGGTCATTGTAAGAGAGAGGAAGCAATGATGTGGTGATGACATGGCGACACAGGAGAGAGAAAGCAATGACGTGGTCATCATGGGAGAGAGGAAGAAATGATGTGGTGATAACATGGCAACATGGGAGAGAGAACCGGTGGTAAGGTCACAATTTGGAATCTCTCCTCTTCCTTGCTTTTTTTTTTAAACCATTATATTAATATTTTAATGATTCAGATTTAAATCTTTTTAAAATTATTATTAAATTATAAAAATAAATAAATAATAGGTTACAAACTTTATTAAAATTTAATTCTAATGGTTTGCAAATATATTAAATATTTTTAAAATTGTTTTTATAAATAGTTTATAAAAATTAAAATATTAATTGTTGAAGTATGTTAATCTAATGCTTAGAAAAGGAAGAGGAAGCAAGAGGATTGAAAGGGAAGAGGAAAGGTTCTGCACCAGGTGAGGTGGAGGGTAGTGATGACGTGATGGTTGTCATGTGGTGTTTTAAATTTGTAGGACAAATAAATTTAGCAACTTTCATTAAACAAATAAATATCAGTCATTAATAAATTTAGCAACTTTGATTAGATAAATAAATTTGTCACTAATTTGTGACAGAATTTTCATTACAAATCTGTCATTATTTTGTGATAGAATTTTCATGAGATATTCGTCTCTAATTAGCGACATATTAATGACGAAAATTTTACATCACTAATTTTTATCGATAATCTGGCAATAGTTCTCGCTAATTAGTAACAGAATTTTGAATTGCGTCACTAAATAATTAGTAACAGTGGAATTAGCAATGGAATTTTCGCTGTCACTAATTTCGTTGCTAATTTTAATTAGCGACAGAAATTTCGTCCCTAAATTTTGTCACTAATTTACTGTTTTTTTTTGTAGTGATGGAAATAGAAATGGATATGGAGATGAAAATAGAGTTTAAAATCGTGTTTGCATACATATGGGATTTTTGTATAAAAATACTAAAATGCCCTCCTACAAAACTCCTGCCCAATAAACATTCATAAAAAACCATTCTTCTTCATTGACAAGATAAATCAAACCACCATCGCTAAGACAAATCCAGAAAATCCAGCAATATAAATCAAACCCAAAATAATCACACAATCCAAGGACATTATCAACTTTCAAAATTGACATCCTACACATCACCCGTCAACCAATGTCACCTTTAGAAGCAATATGAATTTCTTGTTTCCAAGTTTCCACCAAATGAGCATTCAAATGATGTTTCTAAGATATGATTCTTGTATTATTTTTCCTACATTTATTTGTTTAATCAAAGTTAAGCCAACTTTTGCTCACTAGGAGAGGTGTCCATATTTAATGTCCAACAGTACCTTAAATAGTATTGCCTCCAATTGAAAGATATTTACGCTTTAGCCAAAAAAAAAAGGTCAAGCCAACTTTTGCCAAATACTAACGCACTATTGAATTTGACTACAAATATACTTAATTGGTTGTAGAATTAAAAATCCCAAAGCAACTTCAACAAGATGCAATGAAATAGATGAAATCATCATTCACAACCAATACTGTCAAGCATGAGAGAAAGCTTAGAAGTTCAATGTAGGGCAAAACAAGGGTGTCATTATAGATGGGGTCATCGACATCGAGAAAGGTGACGGTTGCAAGATATAAAGAAGGGGACGAAGACAAAGAGAAGAAAACATGGGTGCCATTAGCCGTCACACAATCTTGTTCAAGAAGTAAAAGAAATGAGGGAAGAAGGCAAATTTGAAGTTGAGGAGAAGATGAAGCTAGAGATCCATGAAAAATGGGGGAGGAGGCCAAGATGAAGCTGGACACCACCGCCAGGTTGCCGCTCGACAACACCATCACCGTCACATTTGTGAGCACAACTTGTCTGTGGATTGCGCCGACAGTGGGAGGACAAGGGAGATGGTGGCTCGACGACTTAAAAGGAAGAGACAAAGGTTAAAAATGAAAATACTGATATGGAATTAGAAATGTTCGGGTCCCAACATGGAAATCATTTCCATATATTTTGATGGATATGGAAATGGAATTTTTTCAAATTCCATGCCACCAAATATACTCAAAGCATGGAATTGGGTTCCATTTCCATTTCCATATGCTCATAACCCAAAAATTCTACCATGTAGATGCAAAACTACAAACAAAAGAAATTACAAATTAGGCACACATATATAGATGTAACATCTATCTTTTTCATCATTAGCACCAAATATGACATTATAATTTATAATAGCTATATGCAAAGCCCGTTAATATGATTTTTGAATGAATATGTGAACTCACCTTTGATGATTTTCAAGTGGTATTTGTGATGATTTTCAAATGTTGATTTGTGAAAGAATTTGTGAACTTGCCTTTGAAAGCCTGAATTACATTTGTGAAATGTTTGTGAATTGAATCTGAAATGGTTTTGGAAATATGATTTGTAAATAATAACAAAGGGAAAACTGTTTTGGGTGAATGTCACCCAAGGAGTCGCACGTGTTTATGGGATGCATTTTAATAGGATTATTTTATAATACAAATGATTAAAAGATTACTTTAAAAAAACCGACACATATTTTATATAAATAATTAACTTAATTAATTTTTTTTAATTTTTATAAATTAGTTGTCTAATTCTTAAATTTAAAGCAGAAGAGTATATAACAATAATGGGGAACTGTTGATAAAAAAAAATAATAGGGGGATTGTACTATATTCACAAATGTGAACCATCAAAACTCAACCTTTCCTTTTGCATGCACTGCAATACCATTGATTAAGAAATAAAATGAAAAAGTAGAACTAGACAATACATGGCAAAATTTAATATGGAAAATTTTAGGGGAAAGCATGATTACATAATATTTTATACGTGTGAAGTGTGAATACCGTAGCTTTTTAACATTTGAAATATTCTTATAAACTATTTCAAAGTTAATATTCCTCCTATCTTTAACATAAGAGTTACTTAACTAGTTTAGATGGATAAAAAAAAAATTACTTAATTCTAACAAATATGACATGATCTTCTTAAAATACTCCTATGTAACATTATATTACATATTAGTTTATAAGTTAAATAAATTACTCTGAAACAATAATAAATATGAGAAATAAAATAAAGTATAGTCTTACATTTAAGATTAAAATCAACTCCCTAACTCATCTCTACGTTTAGGACATGAGGAGTGCTAATATTAATATTAACAACATATAATTATTTAATGTTAGATAAATACTACTCCTTTTGGTAACTATTATAAGTTATTTTTCAATAATTCTCGCATACCAATAAAAAAAATTAATAGCACTGAATTTGTCATAAAATATTAAAATTCAAGTGAATTTTAATATTACCCTAATTCTCACATACCAGAAAATGTATTAAAAATATATGTTATAGTTTTTTCTCTCACCCATATGTTTTGTTTTTCTCAGTATTTGTTAGTCAACAAAAGTAAAGCTGAAAAAAGTTCATTAATTAAGAACAAACCTTTTTGTGATAAGTATAAATGACTTATAAATAGAAACACAGTGACATACTAAATTGTGATATCATATTAATTTTTATTATCTCATTGCCCTTATTATTATGGACATATATAGAAAAAAATTTAACACTACTTGAAAGTTAGCAAATGCCTTGTGAGAAAGACTAAAAGTATCTATTGTTGTCTTGTGACTTATAATAAGAACCTGAGGAAGTATTAGCCGAGAATCCCATAAAAACAGTGAGTATAGGCAGTTATACTGGATACACATGAATTGAATTGAATTTATATAACTTCCGCAAAAATACAAAGCGAGACCACGTATCCTTCTGACGGGTTTTGGACCGAACTACCAGTTTGTGTATAAATTAATACGCTGGACTGGTGGGTGCGCAATACCTATGGTTCAACGTATTGCCTAGGGCTCTGCATTGATCTAACTCTAACATGCTGCTCGTTTGGCAATTCAACGGGGTCCACTAACAAGGATTGGGTCTAGCAAAAGGGACTAGTACCTCACAACGTGGCGAACCAAGGTTCGAAATTTGTTAGGAGAGGTGCTCACATTTAGTGCCCGTCAGTGCCTCGAATAAGATTGTCTCCAATAAAAAGATACCTATGCTTTAGCCAAAAAAAAAATTCAACTGGGTCCAACAATTGATTCCATGGACGCATCAACATGTTCGCAATCGCTCTCGTTCTTTGATTTTCTCGATCACATGCGAAACCCTGCTTCCATTAATCTTGTCCGATCCATCAAGAGGTGAACGCCCTTTTTCTTTTCATCTTTCTGGCTCGATCATATACCTATGGTATTAGCTTTTTGAATTTTGTGGTTTTCTAGTTGCGAATGCCTGCTGCATTTCTTCTCCCCCTTGTTTATGTGTAGTTTCGTGTTTAGGAAGTTTGTCAATAGTTGAGTGCCCAAGATGTTCGAATCACTGAGATTTGGCAGAATTGGTGGAATTGCAAGGATCTTTTTCCCCCCTTATTGGCATAGACCAATTCCAAAAATATTGAAATCTAAAACTACTTAAGCACAACATTTAGAACAGAAATTGAATTGCCAATTTAATTACTTGCTTTAGAGTTGATGGTGTGGTACAAGACCCTCTTGCATTTATCGGTGAATGGGCCTTTTTCAATTTCTTAGTCTTGCATTTTTAATTTAAAGCCCTTAGTTTTCACGATTATATACGGATATGTTTGTATGTTTTAATCAAATCATATTATTTTAATTGTGATTGAGTTGATTACCCGATTCAATAAGCCGGCTCAATTTTCAGTAGCTCATTGGGCATAAAATTTGCGCATATTGAGGATTTGAAATTGAAACCTAAGTAGCATTGCCAAATTCCTCTAATGAGTACGCTGTTACTAGTAAAATATAGAGAGCACCTGGCAACTCATTTTCCACATTTCCACACCAACAGTGTACAATTAACTATCATAAAGTAGAAGAAGAAACTTCATGACTACAATTTTTCCAAAATGTGCCGTTATGCCACAAGGAAAATTCTAAACTAAGCAGAGGATGATCTTCTGATAAATCTACATTCGAAGATACGTTGAATTGGAATAAGAAAGAATAACAGACGTAAACCTAACATATTTTGAACTCACAAGAATAAAGGTAGATTTCATTTCTTTTTCTCTTTATTTCAACGAAGAATTGAATGACACGCACATTAGAAACGGAACCTCGTTCAAAATTAGAATGCAGAATCATAAGGTTGCACCCTTCATTGTTAGATTCCCCAAAATCTTCAGTACAAAACAACCTTGAACTAACCAACGTCAATGAAGTCATATGAGGATCAAACCAACCTCAAACAAGCAAACTTGTCTGCAGAGATCCCATATTCCCATGCCTATGTATTGACCATCAAAATCTTCAATGTCAAACCACCCTAAACCATTCAGAACCTTTTAATGATATGATCTCAGATAGATCCAGCTCTTCAAAACTAAATGTGTCTTAGATTACAAGCAATAAGTTGTTATACATATAGTCAAGTTAAAAATGAAATGTCAGCATCAGATGGCTCAGAACTAATCAACCTCTATGACAAAGTCATCCCCTCTAATGGATTCATATCATTGAAAATACGTGTGTAAATTTAGACCTATCAAATCAAATTCACTCAAATCAGATTCACTAGCAAAATAATAACACCAAAGCAGGCCAGGCATTTATACAGGCCAGGCTCATGCTGAAAAAAAAGGCCTATTACGAGCCATACACCAGGTTCAAGCCAATATATTACTAAATAGGCTTGGCCCGTTAAAAATAAAGTATGACCTGGCCTAGCCTGTTTTTATCTCTAACTATAAGAAGTGGAAGTGCTTACATTTACAAATCATGGATACAAACAAGCCCTCAATTATTCATGTTTAACATTTTATAAAAGTATTAATTTTTTTATATAAAAAATATATAAATAAATTGAAATTATTAAAATTTAAGCTGAATAATTTACTACTTTATGAATTATTATAATTTTCATTCAATAATAATGAAGAAAAATTAAGGAGGGGAAGAGGAGGACAGGCGGGAAAAAAAATCCCCTCTGTCCCTTTTTATAAGTAATATTGAAACTCATCACATAGATCACAATGTTAGTTAAAATTAGTTAAAGATAATAAATGTGTAGAAATTAGAAACTTTTTTCTCTAAAATGCCCTTATTTATGAGGAAAATAGAGTATAAGAGACAGAATAAGAAAATTATTATAATAAAAAAATTATGAGAAAAAGCGAATATGTAGTGGAGAAATGATTATTAGAGAAATAAAATAATAAATATATTAAATATTAAAAAATTAATTAATGAGGACAAAATAAAAAATTCACTATAAAAATTTAAGATAACTTGTAAATATTACTTATCTTTAAAAACAAAAGGAAGATGATGATTGTTGTTTGGGAATAACTCGTTTCCGCTTGGCGACACGCAACTTGCTTCACGGTTTAATTTCCGATGCATCGGAAATTTGCACACTAATAAAAGCCAGTGAGCCACAGTGCTTCATTCGCTCTGCTCCTTTATTCCATAAGCTCGCGACTAGGGCCTAATCATATTTAATCATGCCTTATATTTTTTAAAATAATATTATGTGGTATTTTTTGAATGAAATATCATTTTTATTAAATTACCAGATAAGCAAAAATAACGTTAGGAGGAGACCAGTGAAAAGATTTTGCCTTGTTTGAACTTTAGTTTTAACCTTCCCTCCCTCGTTATTTTTCCCCTTTTACTGTTTAGGACTTATTCGTAATGATTTATAAATAGTTTACAAACAGCTTTTTAACCATAATTTACAAAATATAAGATAAGTATATGAGTGGAATTTTATCTCAATTTATATAAGTATGCTTATTGATAATGAATCTAACAAGCTTAGCATTTGCCCTTTTACGTCTTCACTCTTTAACTTCCTTTTTATTATGACAAGAACAACTAGCGTTCTGAGGTAGCAAGACACCGAAGAAGTTTCAGTGTTTGCCCTAAACAACTTAGAGCCGGAAGAAGAGAAGAAAGGTGATGAAGCAACTATGGCTAGCAATCTCATCTAAAGCACGACATGTTATTTTAGATTCGAGATGCACCAATACAAAAGTTTTTTTATACAAGTTAAAAATGACTATTCACAACTTTGGTTGGCCAACCTGAACAAATCAGAGAGAACTCGAAACAATCTAGAGTTACATTGCAAGTTACTTGTAGAGAGATATGAAAATATTTGTAAATGTAGAGAGAGAAAGAGAGAAACCTTAATGAGGATACAATTAAAAAGTTATGTTTATTTAGTGCATTCGTTAATATACGAGAATTTATTATAAGTGACTTATGTTAAGAATAGAATGATAGATCGCATGTCTTGACCATTTCAATGAAATTTTAAATTTACATGAGGAAGGTTATCAAAATAAGCTGAAAGTAGATTATTTTCAATACATCATCCAAGTATCCAACAACCAAAAATACTCAGCCCAAGGGGATCGTAATATTTGGAATAAGTCATATATATATATATATATATATATATATATTGGCAACAGATTCATATAATCCCTGTAGAATATAAAATTCCAAGTCAAGTAATGTGAATTTAAAGTATGGAGAAATTTGAAAAATTAATTATATTATTTATAATTTATGAGTAATGCGTTTTATTAGTTTTTATATATTATAGAAATTATAATGAGTACAAGCACATATTACATGATCAAAAAGGTTTACGGGAAGAGATATGTCGGTGAATTTCAAATATCAAATAATTAACATCTTAAAAACACAGCATGTAACTCGTAGGGCAACCAAAATGAAATTAAAAGAGATCTTTAATAATATAGAGGAAAAAAGACTAAAAAAAGACCGTCAAAATAGAAAAATTATAAATGAGGACCCATGATAATATTAGTATGGGTTCTAACAACAATTTTTGTAAACCGGTCTCTGTGTGCAATTTTTTCTATTTTAGCGATTTTTTTTGCCATTTTTCCCAATATATATATGTAAACTTTATATTGAAAAATGACTATATATATATATATATATAATTTTCATTATATGTTGGATGGCTACAAAGAAGAGCACTATTATATTGAAACACTAACATTCGTCTTCCGCAAAACATCCTACTTTGAATTTTGAATTTCACGTGGTGTATGAAACTCAAAAGCTTCTCTGTCTGGAAGGTGCTTGTAATTTTAACTAGTTGAGATAAGATTTCATGAGGTGTAACATCCAAAAATATATGTATATCTATATATATATAGATTTTAGTTTATTAAAATGAGATTAATTAATTATCATTGAAGTTAATCTTAATTACGAGTTAGACTACTAATTAATAAATAATAGTTAAATAATAATTAATATATATTTAAAATATATATAGATAAATATAATATATAAAAATATATATATATTTTATCAGTGGGTGGCCACCCACTGTTTGTTTTGGGGGAGGGGAGTTAATCCCCGGTGGGCCGTGACCCACCTTTAAAAAACAAAACAAAACAAAACACTAAGTGTTTGAATAAGGGGTCACGTGACCTATAAGTGAATCATTTTTCCCTTTTTCCTCCTCTATCCAATGCCTTTCTTTTCCTCTTCGTCTTCGCTGTCCTTTTGGTTCGCTGAAACAGTGAGTGAGAGTGAGTGGGAGATTGAGGGTGTGAGAAAGAAAGGGCTTTACTTGGGTACATATAAGCTATTTAAGTAAGTCATCTTCATCTTATATTTTTTCATTTAGCTTTTTCTTTTTTATTTCTGTAAGTATGGCAGAAAATAAAGTTTATTAGGGATTGTTAGATTTTTAATTTTTAAGGTTTTTAACTCATTTTGATGATATTAATGAAGTTTATGGGGTTAGAATAGAAGCCTTATGACTTAGATTTTTAGTTGGATGATTGATTTGAGACAATATAAGTTAGGGTTTGGTTGGAAAATTATGATTTGTGTTAATGATAATATTAATTTCAAAATTTATCTCTTAGTTGAGTTCCTTTGAGGTTATATCGAGGATCCAATGCTTAAACTTTGAGGATTGTTGTTGAAATAGTAGTGTTGATGATTCTTGGAGAGATTTTAACTAGTAGAAGTTGGATGTTTGGAGTAAATTGAGGAAAATATTATAAGTTATTGATTCTAATGAATGGGAAATGATTAATGGAAGAAGGGAATAGGATTGTAATAATGATTGGAGGCATAGATGGTATATGATTATTTTTTTTACGTGTTAAAGTAAACACTTTTTGGAGATTTTTGGATGATTTGAAGGAAATATTCTTATTAATGATGTGAATGAGAGAAATAGAGTTGGGAAGTATTAGGAATTGTCACTTGGAGGAATAGATGAATTATTATTTTTCTAAAGATAATTTTTTTAAGCAAGCCAATTATGGGGATTTAGTTAATAAACTATTTTAATGCTATATTAATTAGTCTTTTTATTAATATATGTTTATAAACTTATTGTTGTAGAGTGAGCTTGGTTTGGGCTCTTGGGTCTTGAATCCTCCTACTTTTAGTTCTTGTGTCAAGAACTTGAGGTAATCACTTTCTACTTTACCTTGTATGCTTGTTGATGTGATTATAAACATGTGTTGATATTATCAATGTTATCAATATGTGTTATGGTGATTTTTGTATGAAAAGTAATTTATATATCTATATCAAGATTTATGTTTCGTTAAATTTATTAGTTAAATGGGCATGAATTATTTCATCTCATGAATATCTTGTTGATGTTGAACAAATTTGATTATTGAATCTGAGAATACTTTATGGATATGAAATTGTATGGAATTGGATGGTTGGATTGTGCTGTGTTGGTTGTGCTGAAATGTAGTTGTGGGAGGTCTGATTATTTATACCATGTGGCATAGCCGCCACTTGGCACCCAGTGGTTGGCATTAACATTCTTAGGGCCCTCGGTATCACCCTTCCTTTGACTGGGTCAAGGGTCAGCCCAAGGGACATGACACCTTTCCATATTCTAAGGAAAGGGAACCCATGGTTCGATATGAGCTTTGTAACTTTTGGCCGAGTTACACCTCATTATTAGAGAGCTTGGTGCAGTCTTGTAAAAGAGACGAATCCTGTTATGTGTGAATAGCTCATGGGTTCTGTTAGAGGTTACAAGGAGGTTATAAGGATGGTTGATGAAGTTCTGTGCATGCAAGTTACTTTTGAATTATTATATATTGTTTTCGGTAAGGATGTTTATCCTATATGTTATTTGAAATTGTACTTTGCCTGCTTAACTATCTTATAATCACTTCCTGGATACTTGTTGAATTGGAATTGTGGTTACTGGGTCAATTTGACTCACCCCGTGGTTATTAACATTTTCAGGCGAGGATTCAAGTGTTGGTCCCAAGGGAAAGGTGTCCGAGGCTTGAGTTTTTCTGTCCACTCTGTATAGCCTCTGTTTTGGTATACATGATTTGACTGATGTATATTGCCAAACTTTAGGGCTTTTTTGTTTTAGTTAACATAATCATAGCCTTTTCGCTGCATTCTAGACTTGTACTATTGGGCGGAGCCCTTTTTGGACATATGTGATTGTTATTTTGATTGCAATTGATAATGGGCAGCAGTGGTAATTATTTTGGTGGACTTCAAATGCCCTAGCTCATTTACAATTGGTTTTAATTGTATTTGAGATTCCAGAGTATTGCTGATGGATTTGATATATACATGAAAAATCAAAAGTTGATCCTTTCTTATTTGATTAACTATCTTTACTATTCTAGAACAGTAGCTACTATTCTGTTAAAGATTTGGATTATTATTGACTATGGTAGATTTCTATTTGATTATGTTTGTCCTTCCTACCATGGTTAGCCTTTTTAAAAATAATTATCGTTTTGAAAATATTTATTTACCATGAATTACGGGGGTTGTTACATGAGGCATAACAAGAATTAGGTAGGTTAATTAATTGGTTAAATTTTATCTCTCTCTCTCTGCTTGGCCTCAAAAAATACTTTTCTGATTCTTAATATAAAGCTTATTTAACTAATTTGATTAGACTAAGAGAGTTAGGTAAGTTAATTAATTATAAAAAACATGATATATCTTTTCTAAAATAATATAATCATATTCCTTAATATGCTCCTAATACTCTTATAATTATAATTGAGAAAGGTAATTTAGGGGGAAAAAGATACACATGAGAAATAAGTCCTATATTTAAAACCAAAATCAACTCAATAATTAGATCTTACATTAAGGACCGGATGAGTATCATTTTTAGTTTAAAAAAAAAAGAACATACTGTCATATTTATGTTTTAACAAAATTTTTCCGTAGATTATGTATAGCTTATCCATAAATATTCCATTTTCTTAAGAATTAATACATTTTTATTTAAATATTATTTTTTCACGATCATATATGAATATGTTTGTATATTTTAATTAAACCATATTATTTTAATTGTGATTGGGTTGATTGACCGATTCAATAACCCGATCCAATTTCCAGAAGCTCATTGGGCATAAAATTTGCACATGTTTTGGATTCAAAAGCTAAATGGCATTGCCAAATTCCTCTAATGAGTACATTGTTACTAGTAAAATACAGAGCACCCAGCAACTCATTTTCCACACCGACAGTGTACAATTAACTTTCATAAAGTAGAACAAGAACTTCATTACTACAATTTTTCCAAAATGAAAGTTATGTGCTGTTATGTCACAAGGAAAATTCCAAGCTGAGCAGAGGACGATCTTCAGATAAGTCTATATTTGAAGGTACATTTAATTGGAATAAGAAAGAATAACAGACGTAAACCTAACCTATTTTGAACTCACAAGAATAAAGGTAGACTTGATTTCTTTTTCTCTTTGTTCCAATGAAGAATTGAATGACACGCACATTAGAAATGGAACCTCGTTCAAAATTAGAATGCAGAATCATAAGGTTGCATCCTTTGTTGTTAGATTCTCCAAAATCTTCAGTACAAAGAAACTTTCAACCAACCAACATCAATGAAGTCATATGAGGATCAAGCCAACCTCAAACAACCAAACTCGTCTACAGAGATCCCACGCCAATGTATTGACCATCAAAGTCTTCAATGTCAACCCACCCTAAACCATTTAGAACCTGTTAATCGTATGATCTCGGAGAGATCCAGCTCTTTGGGAAGTCCAATAGTTCAATTATTTTTTTATACAATTAAAATACTTCATCCAATCTTACGTGTAAGAACTAAATAATTAATTTATAGAAATTAAGAAAATTAATTAAATTGGTTATTTATAAAAAAATATTTTTATTTGTTTAAAATACTTCATTTAATCATTTATATCCTAAACTACCCTTGTGGTGAATATTTTCTTTCAACACATGCAATTAATAGGGATGATTTGAACTAATTTATAGAACTTAAAAAAAGTACTTAAGATGATTTTTTATAATTAATACTCTCTCTTATCCTTATCACAGTAGCTACTTAACCAATTTGTATTGGGTAATTTTGAGAAACAAAAAATAAACAAATTCAAAATATTCATTAAAAAAATCATATAACCAATATAAAACAACTTGTAACCAAATAATCAAAATAACAATTGATATCATAATACTATTATAATGATAAATCAAATAAATTTATAAAATATATATATCTATTTATATATATATGGACGGGACATTGGCTCAAGTCCCTTGCTATCTCAAAACAATTTTGTCTCATCCCAAAATTATAGGAATAGAAACAAAACGTTGGCATGGGATAAGATTAAACACTCCTAACTTTAGGCAATATTCTTCTCTAACTTGCGCCAAAGTAAACACAGCATCTCAAAATGTGTAAGAAGACCCAAGAAAACTTGTTCGGCTGGCTCAGCACCTTCAGCCCAAAAGGTCATCTAAAATTCGTTACCAGATGAAGCCCTTTCATCTTCTTTGAACGCCCGGGACACGCTCAACTATCCTGCCGGGAGAGAAAAACACAAAAAAGGGAAAAAGGGAACCAAATGCTGTGGAGATGCAGGGGATCAAACCCTTTACCTCTCGCATGCAAAGCGAGCGCTCTACCATTTGAGCTACATCCGCGAGCTGCAAGCTTGCGGCCTAAAATATTATATACGACTTTGTTTGAACTGTGGCACTACAATTCGGCATAAACAGGGAATAAAGACGGCCAAAATAAAGATGCGAGTCACATTATTACATGTTCTTAATACGGTGATAATATGCGATTTAAGTTCTAATGTACATCTTTAGCATTTACGTAGCAGAAGTTTAAAAAAGATGTTTGGAGAAGAAAATGGGCGTAATATAAACATATTGAAATGTTATAACGCAATAATTTGAGGCCAGAACATGGACCTAATTATTCTGTAAATGATCTTCGGTCCAAGCACATGCGTGCTTACATTGGAAGTAACTGCTGAGCAAGATGCAGAGACCAACCACAGAAGCATGGGTATTACGGGTTGAAGAAAATCCGATTCTTGAATTCTCTTTTTGGGGTATCAGATGATGAGAAACCTATCAATAAGTCAGATGTCTTCTTGCATTCTGATATATACTTTTGTCAACAGAAAGTAATTAATGGCAGTTCTCATAATAGAAAGAGAATAGAAAGTTCGAACATCAAGCCCAGATTCACAAAGCCACACAAGATACACAATCAACCTTTGAACATATCAATGATAAGGATTTAGTTAGGCAGAAAGGGTTAGTTTTTCACAACATGACAAGTCAGGACTTGAATTATTATTAAAAGTGACTATATTTAATACGTAACATTACTTCGGTCTGGAAGCTTGAGCTTTGTTATACCATATCAACATACAGCTTTTGACCGTCACAGATGTAGGTAGGTTCTTATGATCCAAGAAAATGGCAACTTGGATGCAACGGAAAAATAAATTTTAATTGACATACGATGTATTTGGTCCTAATGACAAATGTAATTTTGCAGCAGAACGGTTCAACTAATTTTTTTAGACAATTAAATTATTATTTCATCGTATAGAAATTGAATTACTTCATCTAGTCCTACACATAAAGATTAAGAAAATTAGTTATATCAATTATTTGTTAAAAACAAGTTATGCTGATTTTTTCAAGATGTATCATTTAATCATTTGCATCACAACTTATAACAATTGATAAAAATTTCTTTTTAAAATGTGTAAAAGATAAGAATAATTTGAAGAAATAAATTCTCGGTGTGGTTCTAAGTATAGAGTCTTTTTAACTAATTTGTAAAAAGAATATACTTACATCAAATTTCTCACATCTATTATATTAAGTTCTCTAATCACAGATGATCATGTCTTATTTGTTTTTAAACTGGCAGTTAATTTCTGGTAAAGGACCAAGAAACCAAGGACGACAATACTCTGCTTAAAGGGTATGGTATGGCAATATTTAGAACGAGTCATATAAATGTCAAATTTAAGTATGGATGAATTCAAAAAATTGAATTATATTATTTATAGTTTCTGAGCAACACGATTAATCAGGGTTTTCATATACAATACATATTATGCTAAGTACACGTATGTATTATTACATGACCAAAAAATCCCGCGAGACATATCAATGTAACTTTTAAATATTATTTCCAGTTCTTACTATAAGATCCGCTTTATAAAGTTGATGTTACATTAAAGATCAAAAATAATATTAGATAATTAACATTTTAAGAACACTTAGCATCTCAACTCGTATGCTATGTTTGGATGAGAAGAAAACTAGGTAGGAGAGAAAACTATGGAAGGAAATAAGAGAGAAAATGAGTTTTCTCTTGCTTGGATTAGAGGGAAAAATGAGAAAGACAAGTGAGAGAGAAAATGGGGTGCAGGACACCATAATCAACAAGTATACACATAAACGCACCTAACCGTGGAAAATCTGTCTCATGCCAAAATCTAAAAAGTTTAAGCAAATAAAAAATATTTCCTCGATCATTCTGCACGCCACTATACAAAACACGGAATCTTAGCAGTGATGCAAGAAATAAATAACTGATAAGCATGGCTATCACACGCACGCCAAATTGCACCTGATGCACCAATGCAAATAGTGTATCTTAGCTTTGAGAATAAACTCGACTTCAACAAGTCAGCGGAGATTTCATATATCAATGAACACTAAAAGCAATTAATGCCACGACAAGATGTAACAAAAGCTGAAATGCTAGTTATATAATTCATATTCCTGTCTGTTTAGCCAAATAATTTAACAAAGAATTATTCCCTGTGATTGAGGTGGTGATTGGAGCTGTCGCAAGTCGAACCACCAGCACAAGAGTCTTCCGCCTTATGATGAAAGAATTCTCGGCCTCACCCACTGTTTTCATTTCATCAGTAGGGATTGGAACAGAAGCATATGCAGTTATCCCCTTTTCAACTGTCACTTGTACGTGATTATCTTGCATTTGTTTGTCGTGGGCAGCTGGCCCGAAATTGTGGATGCCACGGCGTACCACTAATCGCCTAAGAGGATTCTTTGTGTATAGATCATAAGGTTTAGCATCTTCAACAAGAAGACCCCCTTACATAAGATCATAAGATCACCAAATTCAACAAGAAGACCCCCTTGAAAACTTTAACAAAATAAATTCCTCAAGTCATCATCAAAACATTTATTCCAACATTCTTTCCCTTTTCAATGATGGCAAAACTGAGTTAATCAAGCAATAAGACATATAAAGAACATAAACAAAGAGTAAAATGTGATATAAAAAATTTGAGAGTAAATTCAAATATAGAATTGCATTAGTTTCAAAAACAACTATCTTCAAAATACATTTTAGTTTCACCAAAGCAAGTAAAGAAAAATCAATCAACTTCTTGGCTCTCATCAGCCACACTCTTCTCCCCTTTTTGACATCATCATGAAAAGGGAACAAAGGGATAGGAGGAAGGGTTTGATCAGAGGTAGGTGCTGAAAATGGGTAGGAACAGAGACTGTGGAAGGAGTAGGAGTGGTAATGATGATGGATAGTGAAAGAGGTGGAACAACAGAAGGAGTAGGAGGGAGAGGTTGTGAAGGAGAGGGTAAAGAAATGGAAGGTGGCTCAGAGGGTGATGTGGAACAAGAGTGGAATTTGGAAGGGGTTTAGATACATGAGATGAACGGATGAGATGGGCTCAGAGGTAGTAGGAAAGAGATCTTGGAAGGAAAATTGTAGGCTAAGAAGTGGATGAAGGAGCCAAAGCTGAAGCGCTTTGACCTTCGACAACTGAAAGGACAAGTTGTTCAATAGAATCCAGCTTGTTGAGGATCTTGTTCTCCAAATTCTCAATCTTTGATGACAAGCTTGATTCGAAACAATTCAAGTCTTCTCTGAAGGTGTTCAACAACATTCCAACGCTATTAATCTTGGTATCACATAGTGAAGCAACCTCTTGGCTAGTCTTGAAGATCTTTTCCTCAAATGCTTTGAACTCTGTCCTGAAGATGTTTTGAATTGAGGCACTAAGAAATGCTGGACCATCAGGAGCAGAGAATTGGGCCTAATCATGTACCTTGGAAGTACTGGCCGCTTGTTTTTTTTTTTTTTTATCCTTGGCTAGACCCTTTTGAGTAGCAGTGAAAGGTAATCCGATGAGCATCCTGTGAATGTGTACCGCTTCAAATCGAGGAACCTTGCACTCCTTGTCTCCAGGTTCTAGGTGTCGAACATTGTGAAGATTAAGGATATAAGAAACCAGCTGAGGATAAGGAATTGGTGTACTCTTTGACTTATGTTCAAGAAACATTCTCATCTGATTCTAGATCAATTTCCCAATATTTCTTCGATCTTTGTTGATGATGGAGGCCAGGGGTAGATAGTCATCTTTGTTTAGATGAGTGAAACCAGAGGATTTGTTCACCATGCTTCTTGAATAGATGTAGTGAATAATCCTATAATAATCACACATCTCACCTGGTTTAAAGTCCAAAACTCCAGGTAAGCAAGGGGATTGCTTCAAGATTCTATAAACTTCTTCATTTGTGTATGCTTTCTCAGCTTGGTAATTATGGGTTCCGAGGTAGGTGTTGATCAATTGAGGATCCAAAAAGATGGGTCTTCCTCTCACATTAGTTTCCATAGAGGAGAGAATTACATTTCCTTCATCATCCACCATATCAGTACTTTTCATATTGCAATAAAAGTGTCTAACTACTTCTGGAGTATAAGAGAGGTTGATACTTAACCAATTTTCGTAATATTCAAGGTGCTCATATAAGTCTAGTTGTAGTGCAGATGATTCCTTCAAAAATTTCAGATCAACATAAACCACAAGGCAAAATTTTCTATGAGCAAAATCAGACTTGTACTTAGCTAAATCAGTCCCTTGATCTAGAGGTCCATCATAAAAAGTTCCAGAATCAGGGGGTTTTGACTGTTTTTGCTTCTTTTTCATTCGTATTTAGCTAAATCAGTCTCTTGTGTGTTGAGTGGCTCATATGCTTGTTCTGATTAACGCTATCCAAGCTCTATGCCATCACCTGGTTACCAGACCCATTTTGATCACCACTAGTTTGCTGGTTTAGGGTCTTCCTAGGCTCCCTCTGGTCAGCACTAGCCTGCCCATCCCGAGTCTTGTTAGGCTCTCTCTGATTAACACTACTGCTCATGTTTCTGCTTACAAAATAAATGAAATCACTAGAAATAAGATAATAATTAAAGCATGACAAGAAATAACTATGTACAACTATGCAAACATAATTACAAACAAAATTACTAACTTTTGAAGTACTTTCATGTAAGGATATGGTGATCATTTTTTATGCCATGTTCATCATCCGCTTCATCTTCTTCATTTAATTTAGGTAGACCACTAAGAAAAAGAAGGACTCTCAAAAAGATTAACATTAGAATAATTGGTGTCATAATCAATAGCCCTTTTCTTTGAGGAGCCATAGACCAATTTTTACTTACCAAATTGGAAATATAAAATATTTGTTTAATGTGATCTGTCATAACAATAGGCTCATCCTAAAAAATTCTGCTATTTCGATTAATCAGTATAGATCCTAACCAATGAATTCCAATAAAATGTCATAGCCCATGATTGATAGTTCATCTGATGATATATCATTAGTACGCTACTATCAAAAAAAGATGGTAAATAAATTGAGATTATTGACAAAAAAACATTACAAAACATTACCCATTAAGTTTTGAAACGAATTCGGCAGAGTTTTTCCTAGAATTTGAACTTTCTGAAACATTCAAATGATAAAACATTATTCATTCCAAAATAAATTATGATAAAAAGGTATTAAACATGTGCATATCCAAATGATCCATTGCTTAAGTTAAACAATAACAACAAATCTTATCCTAATGGTGGGATTCCTTAAGCTAAACATGGCAAAAAAAAAATATCAAACTGATCCAGTGCTTAAGCCAAATAAATTAACACAATTTAAAATATCATAGCTTCAAATTATCTTTATCCATCAAATGCTTTGCTTGCATGTGCCCAAGATTCCACTTTCCAGGGAGAGAAGGGGAGAGGCTAGAGAGAGAGAGAGAGAATCAAGGTCGTCACCTCTTGCTAATGAATGTGAAGATTGTTCGTTAGTCATTGAAGTCTTTTGAACTTCACTGGTTGAAGGTGTTATCTCATCTTCCGTTATATCATTAGAAGCATCAAATCCCGGGCCTCTTAAGATGTTCATGTTTAATGAAATTGTATCATTCTCATGATGGCAAGTTTCGCAAATCCAATCATCAAGAATTTTTGGGACAAAAATTCGCATACAATACCTGCAACCACAGAGAATAGCAATTCAGAGTGAGATCTAATTAGCATAACAACAATTGAAGATCTAGCAAACTAAGGCCATTAAACGATGAACACATTAAGCCTATAAAGGAAGTGGCTAGCTCAACTGTACTTCTCTCTTTCCCTAACAAATTGAAAAAAATATAAAAGAAAAGAAAACCACATGTAAATTGTAAATATAAATCACACTTATGCCCAAAAATAAAAAGGGGCTAAGATGAGAAATCGATACACATGTTGAGGAGCTACATTGCATTTGGAGCAAGTTGCAATTGATTCTGGCCAACCAACAGTACCACATATATCACAAGGTTCAACCTGCAATGGAAATGGACATGCTAACTTTCAATTATACACAGAGAGGCCAAGTCTTCTTGACCCCTCCTTTTGAATAAATGAAGTCAAGCCTCTCTGCTATAGAATTTAAAGTTTACTGTCATAGGTTAAAACTTACAACTTCAAAACAGTTTAAGGCGGGACGAGTCATTGTTATGAAGACACAGAAGAATTTTCTTTGAAACAACTTGGTAGTGTTAGAGATTAAAGAATAAAAAATAAAAAAGTCATATTTTTGTAAGTTAAGGGAATGAATGAAAAGAAAAATAAAAATTAAAAGACTACAGTGAAACACGAGTTAAAAGGTGGGGACAGAATAGAAATAAAGTTAGCAGACAAAAATATAACATTTCATATTTTTGAAGGATTAAATTGGAAGAAAATAAAATTAAGGGATTAAAGTGAAAATTTTGGCAAAGTTAAGAGACTAAAAGTATATTTTAGTTTATTTTCCTGTAAGGTTACAGACTCATTGTAATAGGATTATGCTTATAAATAGCATGTTAAAACATAATAGCAACATTGTAACTATAATACCAACAAGGGACTTGAATACCATAAATCTTTCCCTTGATAAGCTCCTCGTATTGTAATACCTGGCATAAGTATATTGACCATGAGCAACCAAAATGTACATGGACTACGCCCAGAGTTGAAGAGCGAAAGTTCACACAAGCATGTCTCAGAAATGCACGTGAGATTAGGGTTTTATCATACACTGTGGATGCTGCCTTGTTGCCCCAAGTTCATGATTGTTTATGGCTTCTTCCTAAGATTTCTGGGTTTCTTCTTCTTCTGCAAGGATGAAAAGGCCAAAGGGGAAGATCATGTTACTTTCAGATTCGCTAGTTATTCAATGAGAGAGGTGGTTTGAAGGCTTAAAAGATACAAGATCAATTTCAAAACTGCATTACGTATATATAGCAGAAGTAGACCAAGCTCATTGGCAATATCCCCATCAATCATCTGAGGCATTTTAAATGTTCGAGCACCGCTAAAAATTCTGAAGCTATATTTGAAATTAGTCCCATCCTTTAGCTTAACAGGCACAACCTTGGATAAACCACAGAGGATAAACTTCGGAGAAAAAAGGTTCTGAAACTGAGAAAGCGCAGTAGTTCGTTCACCAAATAAAAACTAAGAATCTGAGAAATAGAACTGATCGCAGCAACAATGACAAAAATATTATTATGTGCATGAATCGTCAAACGAAACCTTGAACATTGAATATTATTCTACTTTTACCTCGTTTGGTTTCAACTTCTCACTTACATTGTTCGTCTTCTTCCTGCTGCGTCTTCTTCACTGGAGCTTTCTTCTTTACATTGCCATGACCAGTCGAACAAGCCACTGCCTTCCTCACCGTGATGTTTACTTCAAACAAAATAAAATTTTTCCATCACTACTTTGGTAATTCCTCGTCTTTTCTGTCCTTTTCCATCAATTTTTTTAGTACAAGACTTGATCTACCTTAGTTTTGCTAAAATTACAAAAACCTTCCAAATATTTTCACAACCTTAATTTTAATAAATTTCTTAACATTTCTAATAATATTTTGGTAGATTTTTAAATGTGGATACCTCTCCTAACAAAAATTTAAACCTTAGTTTGTATTGGTCCTTAAATTTCGTTTTGACTGTGGTGTTTTTTCCCCCGGGTGATAAGTGGTGTGCATTCATATGCCACTTGAATTTACTGTTAAGTAGCATCATTAGATGGCAAACATATGTAACTTTAAACATATAAAAAAATTAAGAACTTTATGAGATGCAATACAAATTCATGCATTATTTTGATAAAATGTCAGTCCAGAAACTAATTGAACTTTTCAATAAAAGAGATAAAAATAATGAAGTTGACTATAATATGTTAAATACAAAAACAAGAATTTTAAGTCAATAAATTAATTTAAACTTTCAAATATATATTTTTTATCCAAATGAGATTAAAAATAGCGTCAAAATAATGATGAAAAAGATCAACATGAATGAATAAATAGAGGGATGGTATTTAAAATACACACCTCACTTGCCACCCAGTGAGGTTAGATATGTTTTGAATTTCTTTTTAAATCCAAATTGAAATTTAATTTTTCGTACTTTCACTTGGAAGGTGCTTCTCTCTCTCTCTCTATATATATATATATATATATATGTTAATATTACCTATTTGTTCAAATTATAAACAATAAGCTGAAAGTTAGTAGATTGACCACCTATGCCCAACGTCCTAATATGTAAGGGATTGAGTAAAAAAATGAGTCCAAAATTCATGCATTGAGTAGTACCAACCAACAAAGTCATAATTGAGGTAAAACGCACCCAACCCAATAAGAATCAGTCAAAAGTTCAAAATGATCACTTGGGAATACCATGAATTACTCTTAAATATGAGTGAGTCAAAAGTTGAAAAATTAAAATATTAATTTTCTCATACTTCAAAGTAATGAAAATAATTGAAAGGAATAGTAAAATTAATCTTCACATATAATATATTCTTGATATGTACCTTTTAACTAAGGTGCTTATATTTTCTTGTGCATAGGTGATAAATCGTATAGTTTCTGCCTTTGCAATTTATTCAAGTTTTAATAAATAAAATTTACTCAATAAATCTTCATAAATATTAGTAGTATAATCGATTCTCAAATGAAAAAAAAGTTTGCACATTCTTTCTTATAACAAACTCTTTCAAATTTCATGAAAAATGGGTGAATATGCAGTATTACAAAGTTTTCTAGTGCCCCTTGATCATAACTACAAATGACTCCCCTTCACCTGACATTTTTGTTAGATCCAGAGAATTTCTCCGAACACGTTTTGGGCTTTATAGGATTTCCCACTGACAAATTATTCAAATTTTATCGAATAAAATTATTTAATAATTTTTATTATTATTTAATGTTACATGATTAAAATTTTGAGAAAGTGAAAACGTAGTTGGCTTACAAGTTAACTTTTTCTACCTATGGTAGACACGTTGATTAACTATATTTTCATGGAAAAATGAGTCAACTACACAAAACTTGTTAAGGTTTCTTGGTCCATCCTCTCTTATTTTTCAAGGGTCTTTTCAATATAAGGGAAAACTTTTCCACATTAGAAAAACAAAAGTTTCCTCATCCTATAATATTTTCACTACAACTTAGTATAGAAACCTAGACCAGTTCGACCAGTTCAACCGAAAAGCAGCAAATCGGCCAAGTAATCAGTCTTGTTGAGCATGTAGATCGAAGTTAAATTGATCCGAGATGGTGACCCGGTATAAACCGGACCAAATCAAGAGCAACCTAGTTAACCAACCTGCTTTGGTGGGTTAACCTAGTTGCTCTCCTTTTTTAAATTCAAAAAAGCTATTTTGAGCAAAATTTTTTTTTTTTTTTGCATAAGCTATTGATAACTATTAGTTTAGTGATTAATAGATTGTAGGTAGGAATATTTTGTTATCAAATATCTATTTTGATATTTTGCTAGGATTAATCTATAGTGATCTTTTTAATATGATACTATGATGTTAATTTGTCAAAAGAATTGCAAAGAATGTTGGAAAAAAATTGTAAGTATGTGATTATTTTGTTTGTAATTCAAGGCAATGAACTAATATTTAGTTCTTACATGGTAGGATGAAAACTTAAATTATTTTTTGATTTTTTGTTTCTCACTAGTTTGATCCCGATTTGACCCGTTGATCCCTGACCCATTGCCTAAACTAGTCCAGTTTTCATTACTTTGATTTTCATTTGAAATAAAACAAATATATATAAGTTTTATTTTTCTTTACAAATAAAATACTTTAAAAAAATTCACAGCTATAATTTTAAAAGAATAATGTTTCTAAATATAGTTAGAAAAATATTTTTACGTATATATTCTGTTGTTCTTCTTCTTCTTTTTTTTGGCCAAATATAATTTCTACTGATAAATGCTTGATAATCCATTAGTTGTTATGTAAGATATAATTATTATAATTAAAAGAAAAATAGTATTCAACAGACACAACAAGAATCATGGAATTTTCTTCTCCTTCCCTCTCAGGCCAAATGCCTTTTCAATTTATGAGCAACTTTTTCCACATAAGAAAAGTAAAAGATTCCTCATCGTGATGTTTACTTCAAACAAAATAAATTTTTTCTATCACTATTTTGGTAATTCCTCATCTCTTCTATCCTTTTTAAACTCTTCACTTTTTTTTTGTAAATCTTCTTTTATACCAACATCAATTTTTTAGTATAAGACTTGATCTACCTTAATTGTGCTAAAATTACCAAACCGTCTAGATATTTTCTGAACCTTAATTTTAATAAATTTCCTAACATTTTTAATAATATTTTGATAACAATTTTAAAAATATTTGTTTTAAGTACATATATTCTCTTATTAGAAGCAATTTTTTTGAGCCATTGTAGAATACTGAATGTGGATATATCTCCCAATAAAGATTTAAACCTTGGTTTGTCATATTAGTTCTTAAATTTTGTGTTGACTGTGGTGTTCATTTTTTCCCCCCGATGATAAGTAGTGTACATTCATATGCCATTTGAATTTACTGTTCAAGTAGCATCATTAGATAGCAAACATATGTAATTTAAACATATAAAAAAGTTAAGAACTTTATGAGATGCAATATAAATTCATGGATTATTTCGGTAAAATGTCAATTCAGAAATTAATTGAAGTTTTCAATAAAATTAAGAGATAAAAATAATGGAGTTGACTATAATATGTTGAATATAAAAACCATAATTTTAAGTCAATAAATTAATTTAAACTTTCAAATAAATATTTTTTTATCCAAATCAGATTAAAAAAGTGTCAAAATAATGATGGAAAAGATCAACTTACTTAACGAACGAATGAATAAATAGAGGGATGTAATTTAAAATACACACCTTACTTGCTAGCCAGTGAGGTTAGATATGTTTTGAATTTCTTTTTAAATCCAAATTGAAATTTAATTTTTCATACATTCACTTGCAAAGGTGCTTCTATAAATATATATATATATATATATATATGTACGTATATATTAATGTTGCCTAGTTCAAATTATAGAAAATAAACTGAAAGTTAGTAGATTGGCCACCTATGTCCAACGTCCTAATATGCCTTATTTCGATTTTTTAACTTTTTTTTTAAATTTTGCTTTATCTTTTTTTTTTTGGTAGAAGCTATTATTCTCAACTATAGCTTTGGCCAAGAAGCAACTAACAAATTGGAGACCCTTTCTTCAATATAGCAATACATTATCAAGCATATATATATATATATATATATATATATTACACATTCTTGCTAGAAAGCATAATCCTAACAAGGCTTATATTATTCAAAAGCCCAAGTGATTAATGATAAACAGAAGCAACAACATACAAAATGCTTGTAATAAGCCATAACTACAATCACACAACTCTTTTTTCCCCCCTTCTCACCACCAACAATATCGAAGTTTGTACCACATGCAGTCTATGAATCGAAAGTAAGTATACCTCCAGGATCTACTGTAGAGCAAAGGACCAACAACCATCCAAAATCCTAAAACAAATCCCAAAGACATGCTCACATAAAACCAATTGACCCCATTTCTCTTCCCTTCTTTGTCATCATGGTGGTTTGGGATTCTGCAAATCATCACAATTCTTTGGTAGCGGAGGACCACAGAGATTGTTGCCCACAAAACTTCATGCTTTGAAGCTTTGCAATTGAGTACCTGTTGGAATTTTCCCCATCAAATTGTTGGATGACAAGTTCAACTTGCTCAAGAAATTCAAATTGGACATGCTTGATGGGATTTCACCATAAAGCTGATTTTCTGGGAGATATGCTGACTCCAACCATTCCATGTTTCCAATATTTTGAGGAATCTTACTACTTAAAAGATTGTTTGACAAGTTTAGGAAATGCAACCCCTTGAGAGATGTAATTTCACCTGATATCTCCCCACACAATTTATTACCAGAGAGATCTATGCTTGTGACGAGGCCCAGCAAAGTATATACATCATCTCTTCCTTTCAGCTCTAGAAGCACATCAGTTACAAGTCTTGTACTACCATTTCCTTCGCCATAGATGTACGATTCTAGACTAGTATTCTTTACTAGCATAACACTCAAGTGAATGATGCATTTTGGTATTTCTCCCGTCAAGTTGTTCTGTGCAAGATCCAAGATATGTAGCGAATTCATAGAGCATATTTGATGGGGAATCTCACCATTAAATTGGTTTGATCTGAGGAGAAAGATATTCAAATTTAAGAGAATGTCTCCAACCCATGATGGAATGATTCCTAAAAATTGATTCTCTCTAAGATCCAAAAATACCAATTTAGTACTATTCTTCAAACAAACAATAAAACTTCCCAAAAGAGAGTTGTTACGGAGTTGCAATGAGTGCAGCCAAGGTAAGGATCCCAAGGATGTGGGCAACTTCCCACTGAAATGGTTACTATCAAACCTGACGATCATTAGATTATTTGACCACATCTTCCAACAATCAGGTATTTCACCTGACAAATTATTTGATGTTAAATTGAGATAATCTGACATCATTGGCTTTTCCTTTTCCTGACATGAGAAGAAGGCTATGGATCCAGAAAACCAATTATTTGAGAGGTCAAGTATTCCACAATTGGTGATGTGTGTGGTAAAGGACCACTTAAGCGATTTGAGCTTAAATCAATGGCATCGAGATTGATGGGATTCTTTATTGTATAAGAAAGCTCTCCATGGATATCATTGTTAGAGAAATCAAAATAAGAAGCATAGGGGGAATACACCCCACAGCCATGTGGGGATAGAATCAGAGATGTTGGTGTTAGGTATGGACAACCCCTCTAGATGTTTCAATGATCGAATCCATGATGGAAAGTGGGGACCTAAATGCCATAAGGCCATGTCCAAGGAGATCAACTTTTAAAAAGATGGCTTCCAATTGGGACCTACTTTTAAAGTTAGTCTGTTTCCTGATGCGGCGAAATAATTTAATTTAGCGAAATTGGCGAGGTGATGTTCATTTACAATTCCATAGAAAAGATTATCACTGATATAAAGATCTTCTAATTCAGAAAGTGATTGCAAAACAATCAAAAGGATTCCCATCGAATTTATTTCTAGAAACTTGAAGATATTTCAAAGAGGTAAGATTTCCTAAAGATATAGGAATTGCACCTTGAATATAATTGTTAAAGATAGAAAGGCCATGGAGATTTTTGAAAATCCCAATTTGGGCTTTCAAATTACCGTAAACTTTTGAACCATCAATTAACAAAACCTCGAGTGTGCGAGAAGCACGATTAGAGATTATTTCTATTAACCCAAAAACTTATTGATTGAAGTTATTGTTAAAGAGAGAAACACTTCTTAGGTTACAGAGATTGCTTAAAGAGTTTGGAAATGGCCCTTCCAACTGATTTCCTGACAAAGCAAGAGTAACCATAGAAGTCAAGTTTCCAATTGCACGTGAAATTGTTCCATGCAAATTGTTTCTAGAAAGATCAAGAGACTTGAGATGGTTCAAAGTACATAAGCAATTAGGGATAGAAGAATTAAACAAATTTCCAGACAAATCAAGATCTTCAATGAGAGAGAGGTTATGAATACCATTTGGGATGGATCCTTGCCAATAATTATATCTTAATTTAAGTAAAACCAAATTCTTTAGCCTAAAAATCCACTTTGGAATGGAACGAGATCCAAAATCAAAAGAGAAGGAAAGGTCAAGGATTGTTAGAGATGAAAAGTTTATGGCAATGGCTGGATGGAAATTGTGATGAAGACCACACTCTTGTAGGTGTAGCTCTGTCAATAAGGGAAGAGATTGCAAAACAGGCAACCAATCAAAGGCATTGGACAGATTAAAAAAACTCAATTGAAGATATTGGAGTGAAGAAAGAGATGATATCCACTGCAGATTTTCTTCATACATTGATATTCGATCCACGTCATATTGATAACCACCAGGGAGATCAAGATAGAGTAGATTTGATAAATTACAAATTTGATGGGGAATCTTTCTAGTAAAATAATTATCTCCTCCAAGGTCTAGGTGGAGCAAACCAAAGAGATTTCCTATTTGGTGAGGAATGCTTCCACTGAATCCCGCATAAGAGAGGTTCAAATATGTCAAGCTCTTCATTGAATAAAGGAAACTTGGAAACTGCATGCCTCCAAAATAGTTGCTGCTCAAATCCAAGTAACTTAGTTCTTTTGTAAAACCCTTAACCTCAAAACATTATAACCTGTCATAACCCACTACTATAGTAGAAAAGGAAAGCTGTTAAAGTGAGCTACCATAGTAGAAGGAAATTTGCATAATTTTGAATTCACATTTAAACCGTTGCATGCAACTAAAATCATTCATTTACATCTACTGGGCCTCCGAGCCTCCGGCCCGGGTAGCAACAGACATCACATCAGCCCATCTAAACGATTCCCAACCAAATAATCCAGAGTTCATAAAACACTAGCAATGGCCTCCGGCCAACCAAAATAAGGAGATACATTCTCTCCAATTTACAACAAGGCCGGGTAATCAAATATATCAAAAAGCAGTCCTAAATGTGGCAATATATACTAGTCATACATATACAAATGCTAGAGGCCTAAAGCTAACCAAGCTCAAGCCTCTGCGTCTCTTCCCAATGGCCCACGCTCGGAACCTTCACCTGAAAACATTGTAAACCACGGGGTGAGACGGAGTCCCAGTAACCAACCTTTCCAATACTAGGTACTACTAAATAGGTGCTCGTGAGGTGTCAAGTGGGGGCAGTTCACAAATAATATAATAACAAGATAGCCACAACAATTCATGCGAGTGAAACGATGCAATTCCCATCAACCCTATCCCTCACTTTGGGGGATTTTTAAGAGCTGAACCCGGCCTATCCCTCACTATGGGGGACGTAAGGAGCCATAAAAGGCCTATCCCTCACTCTGGGGGACGTAGGGAGCCAAAAAGGCCTATCCCTCACTATGGGGGACGTACTAAGCCAACCATCATGCATTAATGGAGGCCTTACCACGTGGTAGTAACAGACAACACTATCACCAATTCCCAATTAATGCATCATGCTCAAATCATAATCAAAGAGTAATAATCATTTCACAATTAACCTCATTCAGTGGCATATCTTTCACAATTCCAAAATTCATTCATCATTAGTCGAAACCCCACAAGACGGTTTTCCTTTTTATACACAACATACAGTTTGAACATAACTACTACTTAGAGCACAAAACATAAATGTACTCACAATACCACAGAAGCAAGTACTAAGGATTGGAAAGTGGTTACCTCTCGCCTGAGCAAGGAACAACAAACCAACGATGTGGCCCCGTGCACCACCAAGACTCACAACCGGTCTACACAAGCACACAAACACACAACCATCATATATTAGCTTTCAAACTAATAATGTGGCCAAAACAACACTTGGGGACACAAAATTCCTATCTCCCATCAAAACTCTACCCAACTCAAAGGGTAAATCTATCAAGGCAACACTCCAAAGTCACACCAAATCCATTAAAACCTTAATTCCTTTCCAAACATCAATTAAAATTCATAACCTCAAGGACCCACTATAGGAATTCTACACCCAAACATCTCATTTGAGCAATTAGGGTTCCAACAACAAATCTAAACCGATTAAACATCCAATTTAACCTTCCTTAACATAACCCAATTCACAAAACTCAGAATCAATCTCTACATTATCATCCTCAATCCCAAATCACCTATCTCCATAAACCCTAACTTCAAAAATTCAAGATTCTTTAAATCCAAGGAAACTACACCGATTAAATACTTAAACTAACCCAAAGCAATCAATTAAATTCAAAACAATCAGTCAAAAACCTCAGTTTCATCACAACCTAGAAAATCCTAGGGTTCCACCAAAAATCCTCAGAAATTCCAAGAGATTCCAAGAAAGAAAGAAAATTAGAGGTTAAAATCACTTACTTGAGGTAATGGATCCTTAGAAATGTCTTTCCCAAGCCTCAAAGCCGAAACCCTAGCAGAGCTCCTCTCTCCTCCTTCAGATTTTTCTAATTTTCGCACAACTGAACCCTCCAGCGACTATATAGATTCGAGACCTTTCGCCACGGCGAACTAATCCCGAGAGGGATTACTCGCCTGAAAACCCGACTTCGCCGCGGCGAAAGCTTCCCGAGAGGAAACTCTCGCTCGCCCAGAAAAACTTCGCCGCGGCATGCCCTTACCTTCGTCGCGGCGAAACCTTCCCGAAAGGGAAGCCTCGCTCACCTGAACAACTTCGCCGCGGCGTCCCCAAGACTTCACCACGGCCAAACCTTCCCAAGAAGACACTCCCCTCTGAAACTCTCGGTGAGGGGTACGTTCACCTATTCCTCCAACAAACCTCAAATTCAACCCAAACACCCAGATCAAGATTAAATTGCTAATCTATCCTAAAAATCAACCCAAAAGAGGCTATTAAAACCCGATCAAACTCAGGATGTTACATCTTTCAACTGAAGTATCGAAGGATGTATTTCACCCCCAAACCATGATATCTCAGAAACATCATAACCCCCATACAAGTAAGTAATTGAAGTTGAGAGGTGAAGTTCAAGAATGTGACCTGTTTCATGATTGCAAGAAACTGATGTCCAGTTGCAGCAATTTGTGTTATCATCAGACCAAGTGGCAAGCCTGTTTGAAGGATCATGAAGATGTTGCTTGAAATTAAGCAGGACTTGTCGCTCACTAGGAATGCAAAGAACTTGATCAGTTGCTTTCACTACCAGAAAAAAGGCTTTTCACGGCGGTTAATTTTGGCTTTTCACGACGGTTTTGAAGGCGAAGTTGATAAAGGCGACGTTGAAAGGTAAAGAAAACACGGCGGTTTCAAACCGCCGTGGAAAGTTGATTTTCGACGGCGGTTTTCTATTTAACAGCTGTGGAAACTCAATTTTCCACGGCGGTTTTACATTTGACCGCTGTGGAAAATCAATTTTCCACGGTGGTTAAATAAAAAACCGCCGTTGAAATTTGACTTTCAACGGCGGTTTTTTTATAAACCGCTGTGGAATATAGTTTCAACAGCGGTGATATATATAACCGCCGTTAAAAATACATTTTTTTTAAAAAAATTCTGCTCGATTTTCATTTTTACCACCCTGTAGTTTACAGTTCCAAATAAATATAGGCAGTGCAAATCACGCAAAACAAGATCAATTAGCTAGTTAATATATATACATCATTGAAATTTCTTTTACACTTCAAAAATAGGGAAACCGGCCAATATAATAGAACTAAGTGGTTAATTAAGACCAAGGAACACGTATTGGCTAGGTAAAACAATTCTGAAATAGAAGTAACTACTTCTCTGTACAATGGAAATCATGAACATGTACATATAAGAGGGAACACAATGTTATTTTCACACAGACCCATGATTAGTTTCTTTACTAGAGCTGGCTTACAACTCTACACAAAATTACTGGTATTTATAGTGTTAGAAAGTGGGGGTTTAAGCAAAACTTTCACATAACAGTGAATGACTTCCTCGCAAAGCGTTCATTCTATAGGCGTCTTGGTCAATACACGATGACAGTGAGATTTGAAACTTGAGACGATTATGTATCTAAAAGGTATACATAATTCTTTATCATTTATGCAAAGTTATAGCCTAATAGGTCTCATCATTTCCTTAAAAAAATCATGGATTTAAGTAATTTTAATTGTTATATTCGTCTCCAAATATGACCGTAAAAGTTATAAAACATTATTGCCATTATTAGCAAGTCACGTACATACGTATAAATTGATGAAAATAATTTAAAGGAACAGTACAACTAATCTTGGCATACAATATATTCTTACATATATACTTTTTTTTATAAGTAAGGTGTTTATACTTTTTTACATACGTACGAGTGATAAGTCTTGAAGAATCTGCCTTTGACAATTTAATTAAGTGTTGATAAATAAAATTTAATTGATAAATCTTCATAAATATTATAATTGATTCTAATTAAAAAAAAATATGTTCATTTATTCTGTCTTATAATAAACTCTTTTTCAAATTTCATGAAAAATGAGTGAATATATACGAAGTTTTCTATTGTCCTGTCCATGATAATTACAAATGACTCCCCTACCTAACTTGTTTGTTGGATCCAAAGAGTTTCTTATACAAGTGTTGGACTTCATAGGATTTCCTACAGACAAATTAGTCGAATTATCATGAATAAATTTACTCAATTAATATTTATATTTATAATGTTAGATGCATGGTTACAAATTCTAGAAAGTAAAAACATAGTTGGCAAACATTTCTCACACGAGTTAACCATACGAAACTTGTGTGGAGGGTTCTTGACTCATGATTTCTTTTATTTTCAAAAGCTCTTTTCAAATTTAACAGAAAACTTTTACACATTAAAAAATAAATAAAAGTTTCCTCATCTCACAATATTTTCATCCCGAACAAACCAAAAATGCATGTATAATCTTTTTCCTTTTCAACTAATTAAAATATTGGGATAATTAATCTCCAGGTCCTTATAATTTCATCTGATTTTTAATTAGGTCCTTATAAAACTTTTTCTTTTTATCAGATCCTTTTACTTTCGTGTGTTTTTAATTAGGTCCTTCTATTTTTTTTTCTTTTTATCAGGTCCTTATAGTTTCACTTATTTTTTAATTAGGTGTTTTGTAATTTTTGAAAAATTATTTATTAACTTTATTCTTTAAAATTAATTTCATTTTTAAATTAAAAATTATAGAATTGGAAAAAATAATTAATGTAATCATTTAGTAATTAATAAATATTCAGAATAATAATTACACTTAAATATAAATTATTTATAATCATATTTTAATTTTAGATAAATTTATTATTATAATTTGAATTTTATAATTATAAAAATTTGAATTGAAAATAAATAATATATTTGTTTAACTAAAAATTTAAAAGAATATTAACATAAGATTGTTACAATAATTTATTATTTTTAAAATGTTATTATTTGTAAAATAAAGAATAAAAACTAGAAGGACCTAATTAAAAACAAAGTAAAACAATAAGGACCTAATAAAAAGAAAAAAAATTATAAGGACTTGATTAAAAATATATAAAAGTATAAGGATCTGATAAAAAGAAAAAAAATTATAGGGGCCTGATTAAAGACCAGTTAAAACTATAAGGACTTATATATTAATTATCCCTAAAATTTTAAAAACAACAACAGAAATAATTTTAAATGAATATTATGTTTAAATATAATCATAAGAAATTTATATATATATATATATATATAATGTCTTATATGAATATTAGGCAAATTAAATAGAAATTTTCTTCTACTATCACTATATGATGGGACAAATCGATTAAGACAAAAGAAGAATCATGGAATTTTCTTCTCCACTCCTCTCTTACCAAATTCCTTTTCAAATCATGAACAAATTTTTCCACACAAGAAATGTAAAAGATTCCTCACCCTAACATTTACTTCAAATAGAATACAAAAATTTTTCTATCATTACTGTAAGAATTAATCATCTCTTCTGTCCATTTTAAAGTGGTCACCTTCTGTGAGTCTTCTTTAGTATTTGTCATCAAATGATGTGTGACTATCAACATTAATTTTTTTAGTATAACACTTGATCTACCTCAATTTTGCTAAAATTACAAAAACCTTTCAAATATTTTCACAACCTTAATTTTAATATATATTTTCAACATTTTTTTAATAATGTTTTGGTAAATAATTCTAAACATATTTTTCTTAATTGAAGTTTATGTTAAAAACGTTTATATGACTATCTAGAAGGCCAAATTGAGAATAACTCTCTAAAAGATGTTTTTTTTTTAATTCACATGAACTCAAATTAAACTCAACATCTCATATTTAAGCGTTCAAAACCTCTTTCACTAAGATCAATGCAGGTTGGTGTTTAAAATGAATAACTTAGGGAGTATTTGGAAGCACCCAAAAGTACTTTTTAGAAATATTTTTTCGTAAAACGAGGCAAACTCATCTACATATTTACTTCGTACACCGTAAAAGTACTTTTAAAATTATGGTTTTGATTCCATCCAAACACCCCCTTATTCTCATAATTTAACAATCAATGCTTTCATTGTCGTCAATTTAATGAATCTTAAACGAAAAACAGCATAATATTTAAATAAATATTTTAGTAAACTCTCTTTCCTTTATAATTTTGATCGGATGAGCACCCATCCAATGTTTATTTTCTTTTGGCTTTAGTTTTATTTTACATAGCATTTTCCAATTTTGATGTTGTAAAAAAGAATAAAGGAGAACGTAAAGCCCCAATGAAAACGTGGGTACGGGACTTACAATGAAAAAATGGTTGATGAAGATAGAACCCATGATAAAAAAGGTAGCACAAATTATTATTTTTTTAAAAAAGCCAAGTATACAGAAAAAGTCGTTAACTTTTACATAAAATTAAATGCACCAAATATCACATGCTTTTTGGAGATTCAAAAATGCACATAAAAATGCAAAATTAGAGTGAAAATGATACAACTACTAAAATAACATAAAGTCTGTTTACTTTTTATAGTGGGACACATGCTATTTAAAAAAAAATATGAAAAGTAAATTTACAAAAAATACTTATAATCTTTTTTTTTTTCAAATTACGCCGAATAACATATGTTTTTCAAATGTGCAAAAATAAATTGCACTGATTAATATTACTATGTGGATTTAGATCAAGTGCACTAATCTATAACAATCTTTCCAAGTCGTTGGAAAAACTGAAGAAAAAAAAAACTTAAAAAATCCAGAAGCTTCAAATGGAGACAAGAACTGAAAGATGAGCCAATAGCTTCCTTTGCTCTCTACCATGCCCTTAAAGAGGAAAACAGAGAGGGTGATAAGGTGATGGGCAGAGGTAAACATTCTTATATTACAGTACGAGGCAGCATCAAAAGAAGAAGGGTGATGAAAGAAGGATGACAATAATGTTAGAAAATGGAGGGTGTCGGGTCCCACTAACTGCCAAACATGTTAAGTTGGCAGTCCAATGGCATGAGGAGCCATTTGACTTTAACCATGTACCGTCCTCACAAATCTCACCACTTTGACCAATCATCTCAGTCTGCCTTGCTCGACTCACCAACCATCTTCGGTAGCAGTAGAGATGCATGAATCAACTCTGCCCATTATCTGGCAACTTGCACCCACCTTCTCTAGCAATCACAACCATTAAGAAAACCACATCCTTCTTTGCACCAATTACATGAACTAAATGTCTCGTTTCAACATCATAATTCTTACCTCTCTTCCTTCACCCACGTTCAACGACTCCAACAAATCCTCTTCCACTGTAAATGCATTGTCTCCTTCTCTGTTCATACCTTCCAAGACTAATCCAAAAATTTATTCATTGCATATCAAACCCTTGTCTAGAATTCTTGGCTAATAAATAACTCACTTCTTGGTCTTCGACCCCCTCAGTCACTATGAACACCCCCGAAGGCACTCCTCTCTTTCAAGAGGATTTGCAGCATGTCAAGCCCTAGTAAGGTTCTTTATATAAGAGTTGGTTTGACTTTTAATTTGGTTCTAAAAAGAAAATCTCAATCCATTTTGTCTCTCATATTTGCTTTTTTTTTCAAAGTAGTCATTGTAGTAATTGAAAATGTGAAGGATTTAATCAAATGGTAGTTCTAGCAAACACATATGATTAACATAGGTATTTTAAGAAAAACAATACCTATTTATTACAAATAACTAATTTAAGAAACTTTTTTAATTAATTCAAATTAATCAACTAGCTTTTATATTAAGGATTGGAGGTTGTCTTAATTATTATCTGCTTTGTTTTCTCCCTTTTCTTGCATTTCATCAACCTATATGTTGTCACTTTTCATAAATGCTCAGAAAAAGATCTAAGTTGAGTTGGTCTGGCTACTTCATAGCCCAACAAAGGCCAAAAATACACATAAAAATGCAAAATTAGAGTGAAAATGATACAACTATTAAAATAACATAAAGTCTATTTATTTTTTATAGGAGACACATGCTATTTAAAAAATATAAAAAGTAAATTTATAAAAATACTTATAAATTTTTTTCAAAGTGTGCCAAATATCATATGTTTTTCAAACGTGCAAAAATAAATTGCACTGATCAATATTACTATATTGATTAAGATCAAGTGCACTGATCTACACAAATCTTTTCAAGTCATGGAAAAAACTGAAAAAAAGCGTAAAAAATCTGTAAGCTTCAAATGGAGACAATAACTTGAAGATGAGCCAATTGAATTGAACTTTTAATTTCAACCCCCTAGTCAAACGGAAATTTTAGAAGCATGGTTGCAAATTCTGGAAATTAGAGACATAGTTGGCAAACTTTTTCCGCACACGAGTGAACTATGCGAAACCTTTGTAGAGGGTTTTCGACTCATTTCTCTTATTTTCAAAAGGTCTTTCCGAATCAATAGAAAATTTTTTGACATTTAAAAAAAACAACAGTTTCCTCATCTCACAATATTTTCACCCCAAATAAAACAAAAACGTATATATAATCCTTTTCCTTTTCAATTGAATAAATTTTTTTAAAAAAATAACAACAGCAATATTTTTAAATATAATCATAAGAATATTTATATATATATATATATATTGTGTTATATGATTGTCAAGCCAATTAAATGGAAATTTTCTTCTCCAATAACTATACGATAGGACAAATCAATCAGGACAGAACAAGAATCATGGAATTTTCTTCTCCACTCCTCTCTTGCCAAATTCCTGTCCCATTTATGAACAAGTTTTTCCACATAAGAAAAGCAAAAGATTCCTCACCATAATGTTTACTTTAAAAAAATACAAAATTTTTCTATCATTATTGTGACAATTGTTCATCTGTTCTATCTGTTTTAAAGTGGTCCCCTTTTACGAGTCTTCTTTAGTATTTGTCATCAAATAACGTGTGACTATCAACATCAATCTTTTCAGTATAACACTTGATTTACCTCAATTTTGCTAAAATTAAAAAATCTTTCAAATATTTTCACAACCTTAATTTTAATATATATTTTCAACATTTTTTAATAATGTTTTGGTAACAAATTCTAAAAATATTTTTCTTAATTGAAGTTTATGTTAAAAACGTTTATATGGCTATCTACAAGTCCAAATGGAGAATAACTCTCTAAAAGATGTTTTTTTTTTAATTCACATGAACTCAAATTAAACTTAACATGTCATATTTAAGCGTTCAAAACCTCTTTCACTAAGATCATAATTTAACAATCAACGCTTTCTTTGTCGTCAATTTAATGAATCTTAAACAGAAAACAGCATAATATTTAAATAAATATTTTAGTAAACTCTCTTTCCTTTATAATTTTGATCGGATGAGCACCCATCCAATGTTTTTTTTTTTTGGCTTTAGTTGTATTTTACATAGCATTTTCCAATTTTGACATAGTAAAAAAGAATAAAGGAGAATGTAAAGCCCCCAATGAAAATGTGGGTACGGGACCTAGAATGAAAAAATGGTTGATGAAGATAGAACCCGCAATAAAAAAGATAGCACAAATTATTATTATTTTTAAAAAGCCAAGTGTGCAGAAAAACTCGTTAACTTTTACATAAAATGCACCAAACATCACATGCTTTTAGGAGATTCAAGAATGCACATAAAAATGCAAAATTAGAGTGAAAATGATACAACTACTAAAATAACATAAAGTCCGTTTACTTTTTATAGTGGGACACATGCTATTTAAAAAAATACAAAAAGTAAATTGACAAAAATACTTATAAAAAGTGCATCAAATAACATATGTTTTTCAAATGTGCAAAAATAAATTGCACTAATCAATATTACTGTGCTGATTTAGATCAAGCCGCTGATCTACACAAATCTTTCTAAGTCAATGAAAAAATTGAAAAAGAAAGCATAAAAAATCCAGAAGCTTCAAACGGAGACTGTAACATCCTGAGTTTTATCGGGTTTTAATAGTCTCTTTTGGTTGATTTTGAGGATAGATTAGTGATTTAAGTGTTGATCTTGGTGTTTGGGTTGAATTGAGGTGTGTTGGAGGAATAGGTGAATGTACCCCTCTCAGGGTATGTTCGCCGTGGCGCACCGAGAGTTCCAGGGGAGAGTATCCTTTCGGGAATGTTTCACCGCGACGAAGGTAAGGGCATGCCGCGGCGAAGTTTTTCTAGGCAAGCGAGAGTTTCCTCTCGGGAAGCTTTTGCCGCGGCGAATATTGGAGTTCGCCGCGGCGAAGTCGGGTTTTCAGGCGAGTAATCCCTCTCGGGACTAGTTCGCCGCGGTGAAGATATGGGTTCGCCGCGGCGAAAGGTCCCGAATCTATATAGTCGCGGGAGGGGTTCAGTGTGCGAAAATTAGAAAATCTGAAGGAGGAGAGAGGAGCTCTGCTAGGGTTTCGGTGTTGAGGCTTGGGAAAGACATTTCTAAGGATCCATTACCTCAAGTAAGTGATTTTAACCTCTAATCTACTTTCTTTCTTGGAATTTCTGAGGATTTTTGGTGGAACCCTAGGATTTTCTAAGTTGTGATGGAATTGAGGTTTTTGACCGATTGTTTTGAGTTTAATTGATTGCTTTGGGTTAGTTTAAGTATTTAATCGGTGTAGTTTTCTTGGATTTAAAGAATCTTGAGTTTTTGAAGCTAGGGTTTATGGAAATGGGAGGTTTGTGATTGAGGTTGACAATGTACAGGTTGATTCTGAGTTTTGTGATTTGGGTTATGTTAAGGAGGGTTAAATTGGATGTTTAATCGGTTTAGATTGTTGTTAGAACCTCAATTGTTCAAATGGGATGTTTGGCTGTTGAATTATTATAGTGGGTCCTTGAGGTTTGAATCCTAAATTGATATTTGGAGAGGAATTAAGGTTTTAATGAACTTTTGTGACTTTAGAGTGTTGTTTTGGATGGTTATACCCTTTGAGTTGGGTAGAGTTTTGGTTGGAGCTAGGAATTTTGTGTCCCCAAATGTTGTTTTGGCCACATTATTAGTTTGAAAGCTAATACATAGTGGTTGTGTGTTTGTGTGCTTGTGTAGACCGGTTGTGAGTCTTGTTGGTGCACGGGGCCACATTGTTGGTTTGTTGTTCCTTGCTCAGGCGAGAGGTAACCACTTTCCAATCCTTAGTACTTGCTTCTATGGTATTGTGAGTAGATTTATGTTTTGTGCTCCAAAGTGGTAATTATGTTCAAAGTGTATGTTGTGTATAAAAAGGAAAACCGTCTTGTGGGGTTTCGATTGATGATGAATGAATCTTGAAATTGTGAAAGATATGCCACTAAATGAAGTTACTTATGAAATGTTCAATTACTAGTTGATTATGGTTTGAGCATGATGCATGAATTGGGAATTGGTGAGAGTTTTTGATAGTTACTACCACGTGGTAAGGCCTCCATTAATGCATGATGGTTGGCTCTTTACGTCTCCCATAGTGAGGGATAGGCCTTTTGGCTCCCTACGTCCCCCAGAGTAAGGGATAGGCCTTTTATGGCTCCTTACGTCCCCCATAGTGAGGGATAGGCCGGGTTCGGCTCTTGAAAATCCCCCAAAGTGAGGGATATGGTTGATGGGAATTGCATCATGGCACTTGCATGAATTGTTGTGACTATCATTTATTATATTACATGTGAAATACCCCACTTGACACCTCACGAGCACCTATTTAGTAGTACCTTGAATTGGAATGGTTGGTTACTGGGACTTTGTCTCACCCCGTGGTTTACGATGTTTTCAGGCGAAGGTTCTAGGCGTGCGCCTTCGGGAAGAGACGCAGAGGCTTGAGCTTGGTTAGCTTTAGGCCTCTAGCCTTTGTATATGTATGATTAGTAAATATATTGCCACATTTAGGATCTTTTGAGATATTTTGATTGTTGATCTTATTGTAAATTGGAGAATATGTTATCTCCTCGTTTTAGTTGGCCGGAGGCCATTTCTATTGTTTTATGAAACTTGGTTCCATGGTTGCAAATTAATTGGATGGGCTGATTTTGATGTATGTTGTTACCCGGGCCGGAGGCTCGGAGGCCCAGTGGACATGAATGAATGATTTAGTTGCATGCCACGGAGTTTGGGTTTGACCCGAGTTTGAAAGTCAATTTCAAAAAAAAAATATGGAAGTTTCTTTCTACTATGGTAGTTCATTTTATCAACATTCCTTTTCTACCATAGTAGTGGTGTTATGACCAGATTATAATGTTTTTGAGGTTAAGGGTCTTACAGAGACAATAACTTGAAGATAAGCCAATTGGATTGAACTTTTAATTTCAACCCCCCAGTCGAACGGCAATTTTTGAAGCACGGTTGCAAATTCTAGAAATTAGAGACACAGTTGGCAAAATTTTTCCAGACACGAGTGAACCATACAAAACTTGTGTGGAGGGTTTTCGACTCATTTCTCTTATTTTCAAAAGGTCCTTTCGAATCAACAGAAAAATTTTTGACATTTAAAAAAACAACAGTTTCCTCATCTCACAATATTTTCACCCCAAATAAAACAAAAACATATATATAATCCTTTTCCTTTTCAACTGATTAAAATTTTTTAAAAAATAGGAACAGCAATATTTTTAAATATAATCATAAGAGTATTTTTATATATATACTGTGTTATATGACTATCGCAAATTAAATGGAAATTTTGTTCTCCAATCACTATACGATAGGACAAATCAATCAGGATAGAACAAAAATCATGGAATTTTCTTCTCCACTACTCTCTTACCAAATTCCTTTCCCATTTATGAACAAATTTTTCCACATAAGAAAAGCAAAAGATTCCTCACCGTAATGTTTACTTCAAATAAAATACAAAATTTTTTATCACAGCTGTGACAATTGTTCATCTGTTCTATCCGTTTTAAAGTGGTCCCCTTTCATGAGTCTTCTTTAGTATTTGTCATCAAATGATGCATGACTATCAATATCAATTTTTTCAGTATAACACTTGATATACCTCATTTTTGCTAAAATTACAAAAAAGAAAACTTTCAGATATTTTCACAACCTTAATTTTAATCTATGTTTTAGCAATTTTTAATAATGTTTTGGTAAAAATTCTAAAAATATTTTTCTTAATTGAAGTTTATGTTAAAAACGTTTAAAATGATTAACTTTTTTCTTGCTATAGATAATTAATTTTTTTATATGAGTATTTAATAGGCCAAATTGAGAATAACTCTTCAAATGATGTTTTTTTTTGTAGTCACATGAATTCAAATCAAACTCAATACCCTATGTTTAAGCGGTCAAATTTTTTTTCACTAAAACCAACACGGTAACTCCAGCTCTGGTTGATGTCTAAAATGATTAGCTTATTCTCATAATCTAATAATCACTGCTATCTATGTCTCCAATTTTATAAATTTTAAACAAAAAGCTGTTAGATATTATTAGTTTTGACCATGTCAAATATCAAAACAAAAAGTTTGCAACAAATGTTTATCTCATGTAGGGCCAACAAGTAACCCGCAACCTAACCAACCTACCCGCAACCAATAAAGATTAGGTCTTTTTGAGCCTGTCCAAAAAAAAAAGTGGGTGGGTTTCAATATTAAATGGGCCGGCTACGGGTATAGGAACAGGCTACCCGTACTCGCCCATTTACCCTTTTTTTGGTTAAAAAAATAAAAAAGGTGGGAGACCTAGGATAGAAAGTGTCGCACAACACACAGCCTTTCACACCCTCACTAAATGTCTTACCTTGGGTACTGCCTCCCGACTCTGACTCTCCACGCTCTCGCTATCTCGCTTCTCGCTCTCGCCTTCTAGCTCAGTCTCTCAGTCCACCCACAGTCTTATTACCCGCTCAATCGATCACTTAGTCCCAGTACTGGAGTAGCAACATCCAACAATAACTCCTTCCACTGCATCACCTCTCACAATCTCAATCTTGTTGGCATCTCACATCCTCTCTCGTTGCAATGTCAACGACCATGTCTCCCTTACTTATTAGTCTCCCCCTCTCACCTCTCAGTCTCTACATTCTACACTTTAGTAAGCTATAAATCTCCCTTCCCTGTTAGTCTTCCTATCTCACCTCTAAAGAAGAAGATGATTATGATGATGACTGATGATGATTCAATGAATAATCCTTTCAATTTCTATATTTGTGGTTGTCCTATTTTAAGCTTGAACATTAGAATGATGGTTTGTGATTTTGTGTACTATGGAGTATGGACTTTGATTAGTGATGGTTATTCTATTTTATGGTTTGATTTTTTGAAGTTTGAACTTTTAGTTTCAAGAATGAAAGACCTTGGCTTGAAATTTGATTGGTTAATGGTTATAATATTATTATCATATTATGTTATGATTGATTGATGGTTTAATTTGTTATTTATTTACTGCTTTGCTTCAGTTATTTCTTGTCTTTAAGCTGAAAAGGTTTAGTAAGAATGAGAATATAAGATAATATTTCAATGGCTTCAAATTTAAATAGGTTTCAGAATTTCGTATCTTAAATGGGTTCCCCAGAACCCACAAAAATCCTCCTAGTTAAAACAGCTGGTTTAACAACAGGCTTTAACAGGGCATCTACGAGTACGGGCTAACCCGTACCCATATAATCTTAAATGGGCGGGCCATGGGTTAGGGGCCAGGTAGCCCAACCAGCCTGTTACTCTTCCGTAATCTCATGCTTTGACCAACTACCATACTTAATGTGATTATCTTATATAATTTCTTCAACAACAAAAAGGAGTTATCATGAGATTGATTCAAAAGAAGAAGAATAGAGATAGAAGAAATAAGAATTTGCAAGATCAAATGGGAATGCCAAGATTTAAGTTCTCAGATTTGATATCGAAGGTTACTATGCTCAACAAGAAGTTGGAGTGGCCCAATTGAATGTTAAAGAAGCCCAATTGGAAGTTATATCAATATACCTTGAGTCACCTTTTATCTAAGCTTGAATATAATCTTCAGAGATGATTTTCAAGTGTGTTTTTTGAGTTCATTATCGATAAACATATTTATCTATAACCTCTTCGAAAAATCAATATGTTATGCTATGTTCTTCATTCAGCTCTGACACATGTTCGGTATTTCTACAATATCTCCTAAACTATAAATCATTTGAGGTGAAATTTGATTAATATAAAACTAGACTTAGTATAAGGTTCATGGACACTAAGATCAACTCCAATGAGTTTCATATGAAGGAGATATGCTACTGAGGTTTCATGCCTTGTCACTGACCTTCAGTCACTTTGATGAAGATAACTTTAAAACTACAATGCAGTTTGCAATAGGACTTGTTGTGTTGGAAAGTTGACTCAGAGCTTTCTGGTGAGAGGTCCTTTGTAACATTTGGAGTTGAATTGAAAGATTGACAATCATTCAAAGTTGACCTTCATTTTTTTTGCATCAAAGTTTATCTATAAAGTTATCAATAAGCTTTTCAACAATTCATCGTTTTTCAAGAGAGGAGCCATTTATCGATAAGTTTATTGATAACATAGTTTATCAATAATGACTTTGATAATTGTACTCAAATTTTAAAGCGTTTGATTATCTCTTTTAAACCTAAATTTGCTTTTGAACACGCACTAAAGGGGTTGAAAGGAAGTATGTTTCGCCTCCTGCGCATCTTCCTCATCAATCACTCATCATGATTGGCCGCTTGCTCATCCCCTATCGCCTTTGCTCTTCTAGCGTTGTTAGGTACATTTCTCCTCCCTCTCTTCTCAATTTGAAAACTCATCTAGATAAGGGTGATTTTAGAAGGAGAACACTATTGATGCAATGCTCAAAAAGAACCTGCAATTTTCAACGTGGGTGATTTCAAAAGAAGAAGGGGCCAGGTAAAAGATCGGGGTGAATAAAATAATAAAGAAGAAAAGGGTAGATGAGGATTAGGGATCAAGGATGGATTTGAAGAGTGATGACCATGAGGTGAGAGAAAAGGAATGTGTAAGTCTGATTTTGATTTTCTTATGCTTTATATTTATTTTTTATAGTTGGTGTAAATGAAGCTTCAATTTAATATAATGATTTGTACTGGAAAGCATTAATTTCTATCTTTGCTTCTTCTTTCCTAAATGTTGTTTAGATGGGCTTTTTTTTTTTTTTACAGGACGTCCTAGTTTGTCCTAGTCTTATCCCTATCTCAATTAAAACTAGGAAACTTTTGAGATGGAATGAGATACAAGATGAAAATTCCATTTTATGAGAGTTTTCAAGATGGGACATGGGATGAGGGGATGTTAGTCCCATCCTCTCTCGTGAGCACCCCTCATCATGCATTTAAGTTGCTTTTTTTTATCTATACTTTTAACACATTTTGATTTTTATTCTTATACTTTTAACAAGTTTTGGTTTTGATCCCTATATTTTTAACGAGTTTTAATTTTGGTCTCTATATACTTAACGACATTAATGAAGGTCACACTATTAAACTCAATTTCAAGGCCTTCTAAAATTATAGGTACTAACATTTTGTATGACACCCCAACCACGCAACTTGGATACTTAGCGTCCAATCAATTACACCATATAAGGGCTTAAGAACTTCGTCCCAAAGCTATGCAAAGCCCAAACAAAACTTTCCTAGCTAACGCAATTGTTGTCTCAAAGGATTAATCTCAAACAGTTACTCAAGTCGAAATATTTTATAAAATGAAATACAATTTTAGTACCATAGCAATTAAATGTAAATGAACACAAAGAGCATAATAGAGCCTTCAAGATTCCCTCCTTTAATGCATTCTTTTGACTTCTACTTGATCTCTAACCTAAAATGTTAAAATGATGGGCAAGCACTAATGGGTCGTTTAGTATGCTCGAATTGATTTTGATGGAAATGAAAATGGACATTGATATGCACTAAAAAAAAAAGGGCATTAGTGATGGAATTTAGTGACAAAATTTTATTCCTTCATTAATCCATCGCTAATCTGTAACAAATTCTGTCCCTAAAATTAGTGACAGAATTTAGTGATGAAATTTTTTAGTGACAAAAATCTAATTTGTCTCTAAATTCCATTACTAATCTGTCATTGATTCTATTGTAAAAGAATTAGTGACAGAATTTTTTCATTATTAATTTTCGTTACTAATCCATCCTTAACTCTCCTCACAAAATATATTATATAGATAAAAAATATAAATATTATAAACAAAAAATAGATAATAAATATAATATAATTATTATTTTATTTAATATTTGAATAAAAATATTAACGATTAATTATTTTTAATAAAATAAAAAATTAAAACAAAATAAATTATAATATATTAAATTATATAATATGTTAAATTTTATATAATATTTACTATATACGTTTGTATTTGTAATTAGAAATATTATATATATTTATTTTTGTATAAAAATTTTGTAGGTGTTTCTCTGGCAAAGGCTTCAATATGCGCAAGAGGTCCTAAGTTCAAACCACCACTTCTTCACAAAAATTAGCTTAATTTGTGATATGACGATGACATGGACAAGGGGATGACGTGAGAAAACAATGATGCGGTCATCATTGGATAGAGGAAGCAATGATGTGGTAATGACATGGCATCATAGGAGAGAGAAAGCAATGATGTGATGATGACATGGCAACATGGGAGACAGAGCGGGTGGTAAGGTGAAGATTTGGAATCTCTCCTCTTCCTTGTTTTTTTTTAACCATTAGATTAATTTTAATGATTCAAATTTAAATTTTTTAAAATTATTATTAAATTATAAAAATAAATAAATAATAAATTACAAACTCTATTAAAATTTAATGCTAATAGTTTGCAAATATATTAAATATTTTTAAAATTGTTTTTATAAATGGTTTATAAAAATTAAAATCTTAATTGTTGAAGTATATTAATCTAATACTTAGAAAAGAAAGAGGAAGGAAGAGGATTGAAAGGGAAGAGGAGAGGTTCTCAACCAGATGAGGTGGAGGATAGTGTTGACGTGATGGTTGTCATGTGGTATTTTAAATTTACATAACAAATAAATTTAGCAACTTTCATTAAACAAATAAACTTCAGTCACTAATAAATTTAGCAACTTTGATTAGATAAATAAATTTCCGTCACTAATTTGTGACAGAATTTTCATTACAAATTGGTCATTATTTTGTGACAGAATTTTCGTGAGATATCCATCTCTAATTAGTGACATATTAGTGATGCAAATTTTACATCACTATTTTTTAATTTGCATCACTATTTTTATCAATAATCTGGCAGTAGTCCATCGCTAATTAGTAACGGAATTTTGACTTGTGTCACTAAAATAGTAACAGTGGAATTAGCAATGGAATTTTCTCTGCCACTAATTTCGTCGCTAATTTTGATTAGCGACAGAAATTTCATCCCTAAATTTTGTCGCTAATTTGCTTTTTTTTTTTGTAGTGATGAAATAGAAATGGATATGGAGATGAAAATAGAGTTTAAAATTGTGTCTGCATACACATGGGATTTTTGTATAAAAATACTAGAATGCCCTCCTACAAATTAAAACTCCTGCCCAAGAAACATTCATAAGAAACCATTCTTCTTTACTGACAAGATAAATCAAACCACCATCATTAAGAAAAATCCAGAAAATCCAGCAATATAAATCAAACCCAAAATAATCACACAATCCAGGGACATTATCAACTTTCAAAATCGACATCCTACATATCACCTGTCAACCAATGTCACCTTTAGAAACAATATGAATTTCTTGTTTCTAAGTTTCCACCCAATGAGCATTCAAATGATGTTTCTAAGATAGGATTCTTGTATTATTTTTCCTACATTTATTTGTTTAATCAAAGTTAAGCCAACTTTTGCTGGCTAGGAGAGATATCTACATTTAGTGTCCAAATATGCCCTGAATAGCATTGCCTCTAATAAGAAGATATCTATGTTTTAGCAAAAAAAAAAAAGTCAAGCCAACTTTTGCCAAATACTAACGCACTATTAAATTTGACTACAAATATACTTAATCGGTTTTAAAATTAAAAATCCCAAAGCAACTCCAACAAGATGCAATGAATAGATGAAATCATCATTCACAACCAATACTGTCAAGCATGAGAGAAAGCTTAGAAGTTCAAATGTAGGGCAAAAAAAGGTGTCATTATAGATGGGGTCATCGACATCGAGAAAGGTGACGATTGCCAGATATAAAGAAGGGGACAAAGACAAAGAGAAGAAAACATGGGTGTTATTAGCCGTTGCACAATCTTGTTCAGGAAGTAAAAGAAATGAGGGAAGAAGGCAAAATTTGAAGTTGAGGAGAAGATGAAGCTAGAGATCCATGAAAAATGGGGGAGGAGGCCAAGATGAAGCTGGACACCACTGCCAGCACTACAAAAAAACAAACTTTAGGCGACGACTTTCAGCAGCGACAAAAAAAGTCACCCCTCAAAGTCCACTTTCCGCGGCGACACCAAAAAGTCGTCGCTGAAACTAAGACTTTCAGCGGTGACGAAAATGTCACAGCTGAAAGTGGACTTTCAACGGCGACTTTTTTTGTCGCCGCTCAAAGTGGACTTTTAGCGGCGATTTTTTTTGTCGCCGCTGAAAGTTCGATGCTGAAACTAAGACTTTTAGTGGCAACAAAAAAAGTCACCGCTAAAAGTCCACTTTGAGCGGTGATAAAAAAAGTCGCCGTTGAAAGTGGACCTTCAGCGGTGACTTTTTTTGTCACCACTAAAAGTGGACTTTTATTGGCGACTTTTTCTGTCGCAGCTGAAAGTTCGCTACTAAAACTAAGACTTTTAGCGGTGACAAAAGTGTCGCTACTGAAAGTGGACCTTCGGCGGTGACTTTTTTTTGTCACCGCTGAAAGTTTGCCGCTAATAGTGGACCTTCAGCGGCGACTTTTTTTGTCGCCGCTGAAAGTGGACTTTTAGTGGCGACTTTTCTAGTCGCCGCTGAAAGTAGACCTTTAGTGGTGAACTTTTAGCGGTGACTTTTTTTGTCACCATTGAAAGTTCGCTACTGAAACTAAGACTTTCAATGGCGACAAAAGTGTTACCGCTGAAAGTGGACTTTCAGCAGTGACTTTTTTTGTCACCGCTGAAAGTGTAATATAATAATATTTATTTTATTTTACAATATTAATAAACAAATTCAATCTGGCTCAGTGGCAAGAAGATTGGACACGAAAGGAGGCAGTCACGAGTTCAAACCTTGAAGAAGACACATTTAAGGTGAAAATATTTGGACGATGATGTGGCGAGAAAGAGAGATGTGGCAATGACGTGGAGGTGGCTAGTGATGATGTGGCGATCGACGGTGATGATGTGGCCAACAGCGATGACATGGCGGCCGGCAGCGATGACGTGGCATTGGTGAAGCCAATTCTTCTTAGGCATTACTTTCAGCGACGACAAAAAAGTTGCCGTTGAAAACACTTTCAGCGGTGACAAGAATGTCACCGCCAAAAGTGTCTTTCAGCGGCGACAAATGTCGCCACCGAAACTTCTAAAAGTCGCCGTTGAAAGTATCTTTCAGCGGCAACCTTTTTAGTCGCCACTGAAAGTTTTCAACCATGACTGCTACGGCAATGACTTTTCAGCGGCGACTTTTATACTTTCAGTGAAAAGGTCAATTTTTTTGTAGTGCAGGTTGCCGCTCAACAACACCATTGCCGTCACATTTGTGAGCACAAGTTGTCAGCGAATTGCGCCGGCAGTGGGAGGACAAGGGAGATGGTGGCTCGACAACCTAAAGGGAAGAGACAAAGGTTAAAAATGAAAATACTGATATGGAATTAGAAATGTTGGGGTCCCAACATGGAAATCCTTTCCATATGTTTTGATGGATATGGAAATGGATTTTTTTTTCAAATTCCATGCTACCAAATATACTCAAAGCATGGAATTGGGTTCCATTTCCATTTCCATATGCTCATAACCCAAAAATTCTACCATGTAGATACATAATAACAAACAAAAGAAATTATAAATTAGGCACACATATATAGACGTACCATCTATCTTTTTCATCATTAGCACCAAATATGACATTATAATTTATAATAGCTATATGCAAAAAGCCCGTTCAAGTGGCATTTGTTGATGATTTTCAAATGTTGATTTGTGAAAGAATTTGTGAACTTGCCTTTGAAAGCCTGAATTACATTTGTGAAATGTTTGTGAATTGAATCTGAAATGGTTTTGGAAATATGAGTTGTAAATAATAACAAAGGGAAAACTGTTTTTGGGTGAATGTCACCAAGGGGCGCACGTGTTTATGGGATGCATTTAATAGGATTATTTTATAATACAAATGATTAAAGAGTACTTTAAGAAAACCAACACATATTTTATATAAATAATTAACCAAATTAATTTTTTTAATTTCTGTAAATTAGTTGTCTAATTCTTAAATTTAAAACAGAAGAGTATATAACAATAATGGGGATTGGGTTGATTACCCGATTCAATAAGCCGGCTCAATTTTCAGCAGCTCATTGGGCATAAAATTTGCGCATATTTAGGATTTGAAATTGAAACCTAAGTAGCATTGCCAAATTCCTCTAATGAGTACGCTGTTACTAGTAAAATACAGAGAGTACCCGGCAACTCATTTTCCACACCAACAGTGTACAATTAACTATCATAAAGTAGAACAAGAAACTTCATTACTACAATTTTTCCAAAATGTGCTGTTAAGCCACAAGGAAAATTCTAAACTAAGTAGCGGATGATCTTCTGATAAATCTACATTCGAAGGTACGTTGAATCGGAATAAGAAAGAATAACAGACATAAACCTAACCTATTTTGAACTCACAAGAATAAAGGTAGATTTCTTTCCTTTTTCTCTTTATTTCAAGGAAGAATTGAATGACACGCACATTGGAAATGGAACCTCGTTCGAAATTAGAATGCAGAATCATAAGGTTGCACCCTTCATTGTTAGATTCCCCAAAATCTTCAGTACAAAACAACCTTGAACCAACCAACATCAATGAAGTCATATGAGATTATGAGGATCAAACCAACCTCAAACCAGCAAACTTGTCTGCAGAGATCCCATATTCCCATGCCTATGTATTGACCATCAAAATCTTCAATTGATTATAAATGTCAAATATGAGATCTGGCTCTTTAACTTGCTCTGCAAAATTACTGCACAAGTAAAATAGAGAAAAGGATTTTTTTTTTTTTTTTCAACAGCACAACAGCAGTTGAACATCAAGCAACTAAAAACATTTGATGGATGACTGCACACGTCAGGCTTATAAAAGGAAGTGGCTAACGCAATCATCCTTCTCTTAGAAATGAAAACCATACATAAAAACCACTGATGTTGAAAAATAGAAAGGGGAAAAGGTGAGAGATCAATACATATGTTCGCGAGCTACATTGCATTTGTAGCACGTAGCAATAGATTCTGGCCAACCAACAGCACCACATACATCACACGGTTCAACCTGCAATGGAAACAAACACGACAACTTTTTGAAAATCAATTGTACAGAGAAGCCCAGTCTTCTTGATCCCTCCTTTTGAACAAGTAAAATTTCCTTCTGGAGAAAAATACAGTGGGATTAGGACTTTCTCTTACACTGAGCGTATCGTCTTGTTGCTCCAATTTCATGACTGTTTAAGGCCTCTTACTGTGATTTCTGGGCTGCTTCGTCTGCAAGGATGAGAAAGCAAAGGGAGAAAATCATGGTGATTATTATGTCTCCTTACTGTGGCTTTCAAATCCGTTGGCTATACAAAGAGGATGTTTGACAAAGACAGATAAGATAGAAGATCAATTCAAGATTATATCCACGTATAGCAGAAGTAGACCAAGCGCATTCACAACATAGTCATCCACCATCTTAAGGCATTTTAAACTAGCTGATATATAAGTAATGACTGTAAATGTTTTCAGCATCACTCTAAATTCTGTGGCTGTATTTGGAATCAGTCCTTAGTTCATCCTTTATCTCAAGTTTTAACAAGCACAACCTGAAAAATGGTTTTGAAACCCACAAGTGCCCCAGGTCACCAAATAAAAACTAAGAATCTGGAAAGTCAATGTCTTTCTTCTATGAGTGAAAATAGAACTGATCGTAGCAGCAATGGGGGGAAAAAACAATTATTATTCAGTCCTCAAACAAATGTTTGCATCTCAGAGAGAATGAGAGAGTGAAACGAAAAAAACCAAAAACGTGCATGAATCGTCGAGGGAAACCTTGAATGTTGAAATCGGAACCAGAAGGCAACCCAAGACCGTTACATGCATTTTACTCTTACCTCGTTTCATCTGAACTTCTCACTGTTTTCGCCCTCTAACGCTTTTCGTCTTCTCCCTGTTGCGTCTTCACTCGAGCATTTTTTTTTTTCCTTTGCTTTTTTTTTCCTTTAAATATTGCAGGGAAAAGTCGAACAGGCCACTACCTTTCCCGCCTTTCTTCACCCAGGCCGAAACGAAACAGTCGCAGGGAACAAGATGAACCGGGTAAAAGAATCGATTTCTTAAAAACATGAAAGAGCCAGATTGACTTCTCACAGTGTAACTTGAAAGCCGAATTTGACGCGCCGCTTGAAAACCCAAGGATGGGTGCTTCACTTCACTGCCTCATTTTCTTTCTTTTTCTTCCGTTCCATTATTTATCACTGAATCCAAATTTTAGAACCTGTTTGGAGTGACTCAACTACAAGGTAAATATTTATGGGAAAATGAAAACAAATACCACCTGAATTTCAAAAGACAAATAAGGCACCTGAATAAGCAAAATGACGTATAGGGGACTGGGTACCAATCTGGAATTCAAATTTTTGGCCAAAAGACCGAAATGCCCTATCTGAAAGTGAGAGAAAGGAGAGAGGAAGACGCTGATGAAATACGGGAAGAAGGAAAGAAGAATGTTAGAAATGCTATTATCTTACTCCTCCGCATCACCGTTCTGTAGAGATTGTTGATTTGGTGGGTTTTGGTTGTGGGAAAGAAGATTTGTAGTAAGAGAGGGAGTGAACCTGTGGGAAAGAAGTTGATGGCGGGATTTGGATTATTCATTTTTGTGGCTGCTTCATGGTGAAATAGGAACAGGATTATTACATTTGAGGGTTTATATTTAGTATTCGATGAATGATGAAGCAAAAATCAGAAAACAATGGCAAGCAATTACGTAATGTAACTGCTATCATATGCCTGCTGGTTTGTGGTAAATCTCATTACGTGAATGGTAAATTTTATTATACATGTAGTTAATTATGAAAGTTAATACATTGCCCTGTCTGAAAGAACTTGTACTCCCTGAGATTGTCGTCGTCGAAGAGGTCGCTGAAGTAACATCAACTGTAATACACAAGTAGGAAGCTTAAATATTGTTCTTCATAGAGTATTTTCGATGGGTTCCCACAGCTTAAAATGTTATTGCTTAGCATTCCTCTTTTTGGTTCTGTCTCTGTTCTTCGCATAAAACCATTTTCAGAGAATGTGAAGCTGTCTGGTTTTCTAGTATTATTAAATCATTTGTCCTGAATTTTACAAAACACATATTGTGATTTACAACTTTTGTAGTGAAAGTGACTACTTTGTTAATGGGTTTTACAACCTGTTTTCAGGAGATAAACAACTTGTTTGTAAAAACTAATAAAATTCCACGCTAAATTTGATAAAACGTATAGTGGGATTTACAACTTCCGTAGTAAAAATGACCACTTATTCAATGGGTTTTGCATCTTGTTTTCAGGGGATGTGCAACTTGTTTCTAAAAACTAATAAAATTTCATACTAAATTTGACAAAACACATAGTGAGATTTACAACTTTCGTAGTGAAAATGATCACTTCTTCACTGGGTTTTATAACATGTTTTCAAGGGATTGGCAACTTGTTTCTAAAAACCAATAAAATTTCATGCTGAATTTTACAAAACATATAGTGATATTTATAACTTTTGTAATGAAAATTACCACTTCTTAAATGGGTTTTGCAACCTCTTTTCAAGGGATGAGCAACTTGTTTCTAAAATTAATAAAATTTCACGCTGAATTTTACAAAACACACCGTGAGATTTACAACTTTTATAGTGAAAATGACCACTTCTTAAATGGCTTTTGCAACCAGTTTTCAAGGGATGGGCAACTTGTTTCTAAAACCTAATAAAATTTCATGTTGAATTTTACAAAACATATACTGGGATTTACAACTTTTGTAGGAAAAGTGACCACTTTGTTAATAGGTTTTGCAACATATTTTTGGAGGATGAGTAACTTACTTTTCACCACCAATAAAATTTCACACTGAATTTTACAAAACACATAATGTGATTCACAACTTTTTTAGTGAAAGTGACTACTTTTTCAATGGGTTTTGTAAACCTGTTTTCACCGGAAAGGCAACTTATAAGCATAAATAAATCATTCAGTGAACGTGCACCTGAAGTACGTCACAATAAACATTGAACTATTAACTTTCATAATTAACTACATGTATAATAAAATTTACCATTCACGTAATGGGATTTACCAAAAACCAACAGGCATATGACAGCAGTTACATTACGTAATTGCTTGCTCTTGTTTTCTGATTTCTACTTCATCATTCACCGAATACTAAATATAAACCCTTAAATGCAATAATCATGTTCCTATTTCACCATGAAGCAGCCACAAAAATGAATAATCCAAATCCCGCCATCAACTTCTTTCCCACAGGCTCACTCCCTCTCTTACTACAAGTCCTTTTTCCCACAACCAAAACCCACCAAATCAACAATCTCTACAGAATGGTGATGCGAACGAGTAAGATAATAGCATTTCCAACATTCTTCTTTCCTTTTTCCCGTATTTCATCAGCGTCTTCCTCTCTCCTTTCTCTTACTTTCAGACAAGGTATTTCGGTCTTTTGGCCAAAAATCTGAATTCCAGATTGGTACCCAATCCCCTATATGTCGTTTTGCTTATTCAGGTGTCTTATTTGTCTTTTTGAAATTCAGGTGGTATTTTATTGTCATTTTCCCAATATTTATTCCTATAATTATTATAAAATTTAAATAATAAATTCACGGATAATAAATAAAATTAGTTAAAATAATAAAAAGATTAAAAATATATTTTTTTAAATATACCCTTATAATAAATAAAAAATGATAAGAAAAAGAATGTGTAGGAAAATATAACAATAGAAATGTCACCCAAAAAAATGTGACAATAGAAAAATAATTAAAGATGACATTAAAAAATAGGCATTAAATGTTAAGACAAAACCCAATTGAAGCTCATAAAATGAACCACACTTCTTTTTAAATTTAAAAGTTATAAACAAAATTAAAGGGAGTACTATTAGAAGTGAAAGTGCTTACAAGCATTTACAAATCATGGATACAAACAAGCCCTCAATTATTCATATTTAACATTTTATAAAACTATTATTTTGTTTTTATATAAAAAAATATAAATAAATTGAAATTATTAAAATTTAAGCTGAATAATTTACTACTTTATGAAGTATTATAATTTTCATTCAATAATAATGGAGAAAAATTAAGGGGGGAAAGAGGAGGACAGGCGGGAAAAAAAAATCCCTCCGTCCCTTTTTATAAGTAAAATTAAAACTCATCACATAGATCAAAATGTTAATTAAAATTAGTTAAAGATAATAAATATGTAGAAATTAGAAGTTCTTTCTAAAATACCCTTATTTATGAAAAAAAGAGAGTATAAGAGAGAGTAAGAAAATTATTATAACAAAGAGAATTATGAAAGAAAAAGAATGTGTGGTAGAGAGATAATGGTTTGGGAAATAAAATAATAAATATATTGAATATTAAAAAAATTAATTAATGAGAATAAAATAGAAAATTCATTATAAAAATTTAAAACAACTTATAAACGTTGCTTATCTTTATAAACAAAAGTAGATGAAAGTTGTTGTTTGGGAGTAACTCATTTCCGCTTGGAGACGCGCAACTTGCTTCACGGTTTGATTTCCGATGCATCGGAAATTTTCACACTAATAAAAGCCAGTGAGCCACGGTGCTTCATTCACTCTCCTGCTTTATTCCCTAAGCTGGCGACTACGGCCTAATCATATTTAACCATGCCTTATAATTTTTTAAAATAATATTATATAGTATTTTTTCGAATGAAATATCATTTTTATTAAATTACCAGATAAGCAAAAATAACATTAGGAGGAGACCAGTAAAAAGATTTTGCCTTGTTTGAACTTTAATTTTAACCTTCCCTCCCCCATTATTTTTCCTCTTTTACTGTTTAGGACTTATTTGTAGTGATTTATAAATAGTTTACAAGTAGTTTTTTAACTATAATTTACAAAATGCAAGATAAATATCTGAGTGAAATTTTGTCTCAACTTATATAAGTATACTTATTGATCATGAATCTAACAAGCTTAGCATTTGCCCTTTTATGTCTTCGCTCTTTAACTTTATTTTTATTATGACAAGAACAAATAGTGTTCTGAGGTAGCAAGACACCGGAGAAATTTCAGTGTTTACAATTTGGAGATGGAAGAAGAGAAGAAAGGTGATGAAGCAACTATGGCTAGCAATCTCATCTAAAGCAAGACATGTTATTTTAGATTCGAAATGCACCAATACAAAAGGCTTTTTATACAAGTTAAAAATGAGTACTACCCCGTCCCTTATTATAAGATTCTTTTAACTAAATTATGCGGTTTAAGAAAACAACTAAAATTAGTTAAAAACAATTAATATGTAGTAAATGTAGTTTTTTTCCAAATATACATAGGCGGGACGAGTCATTGTTATGAAGACGCATAAGAATTTTCTTTGAAACAACTTGGTAGTGTTAGAGAATAAAAAATAAAAATATGTGATATTTTTGTAAGTTAAGGGAATGAATGAAAAGCAAAATTAAAATTAAAAGACTACAGTGAAACATGAGTTAAAAGGTAGGGGCAGAATAGAAATAGAGTTAGCAGACAAAAATATAACGTTTCATAAATTTGAAGCATCAAATTCGAAGAAAATAAAATTAAGGGATTGAAGTGAGAATTTTGGCAAAGTTAAGAGACCAAAAGTATATTTAGTTAATTTTCCTGTAATGTTACAGACTCACTGTAATAGGATTATGCTCATAAATAACATGTTAAAACTTAGTAGCAACATCGTAACTATAATACTAACAAGGGATTTAAATACTATAAATCTTTCCCTTGACAAGCTTCTCGTATTGTAATATCCGGCATAAGTATATTGAGCATGAGCAACCAAAATGTACATGGACTACGCTTAGAGTTGAAGAGCGAAAGTTCATACAAGCATGTCTCAGAAATGCATGTGAGATTGGGGTTTTTTCTTACACTGTGGATGCTGCCTTGTTGCCCCAGGTTCATGATTGTTTACGGCTTCTTCCTAAGATTTCTGGGCTTCTTCTTCTTCTGCAAGGATGAGAAGGCCAAAGGGGAAGATCATGTTACTTTCAGATTCGCCAGTTATTCAAAGAGAGAGGTGGTTTGAAGGCTTAAAACATACAAGATCAATTTCAAAACTGTATTACGTATATATAGCAGAAGCAGACCAAGCTCATTGGCAATATCGTCATCAATCATCTGAGGTATTTTAAATTTTCGAGCATCGCTAAAAATTCCGAAGCTATATTTGAAATTAGTCCCATCCTTTACCTTAACAGGGACAACCTTGGATAAACCACAGAGGATAAACTTTGGAAAAAAAAAAAAAGGGTTCTGAAACTCAGAAAGTGCAGTAGTTCGATCACCAAATAGAAACTAAGAATCTGAGAAATAGAACTGATCGTTGCAACAATGACAAAAAATATTATTATGTGCATGAATCGTCAAACGAAACCTTGAACATTGAATATTATTCTACTTTTACCTCGTTTGGTTTCAACTTCTCACTTACATTGTTCGTCTTCTTCCTGCTGCGTCTTCTTCACTGGAGCTTTCTTCTTTACATTGCCATGAACAGTCCAACAGGCCACTGCCTTCCTCCCCGTGATGTTTACTTAAAACGAAATAAAATTTTTCTATCACTACTCTGGTAATTCCTCATCTTTTCTGTCCTTTTTAAAGTCTTCACCTTTTTGTCAATCTTCTTTTATGCCAACATCAATTTTTTTTAGTATAAGACTTGATCTACCTTAATTTTGCTAAAATTACAAAAACCTTCCAAATATTTTCACAACCTTAATTTTAATAAATTTCTTAACATTTCTAATAATATTTTGGTAAGATCTCTAAATGTGGATACCTCTCCTAACAAAGATTTAAACCTTAGTTTGTATTGGTCCTTAAATTTTGTTTTAACTGGGTTTTTTTTCCCCCTCCCGGTGATAAATGGTGTGCATTCAAATGCCACTTGAATTTACTGTTAAGTAGCATCATTAGATAGCAAACACATGTAACTTTAAACATATAAAAAAATTAAGAACTTTATGAGATGCAATATAAATTCATGCATTATTTTGATAAAATGTCAGTTCAGAAATTAATTGAACTTTTTAATAAGAGATAAAAATAATGAAGTTGACTATAATATGTTAAATACAAAAACAATGATTTTAAGTCAATAAATTAATTTAAACGTTCAAATATATATTTTTTATCTAAATGAGATTAAAAATGGCGCCAAAAAAATGATGGAAAAGATCAATTTACTTAACGAATGAATGAATAAATAGAGGGATGTTATTTAAAATACACACCTCACTTGCCACTGAGTGAGGTTAGATATATTTTGAATTTATTTTTAAATCCAAATTGAAATTTAACTTTTCGTACATTCACTTGAAGGTGCCTCTCTCTCTCTCTCTATATATATATATATATATATTAATATTACCTATTCGTTCAAATTATAAAAAATAAGCTGAAAGTTAGTAGATTGACCACCTATGCCCAACGTCCTAATATGCAAGGGATTGAGTAAAAAATGAGTCCAAAATTCAAGCACTGCGTAGCACCAACCAACTGAGTTATAATTGAGGTAAAACGCACCCAACCCAATAAGAATCAGTCACAAGTCCAAAATGATCACTTGGGAATACCTTGAATTACTCTTAAATAAGAGTGAGTCAAAAGTTGAAAAATTAAAATATTAATTTTCTCATACTTCAAATTAATGAAAATAATTGAAAGGAATTGTAAAATTAATCTTCACGTATAATATATTCTTGATATGTACCTTTTAACTAAGGTGTTTATATTTTCTTGTGCACGGGTGATAAATCTTATAGTTTCTACCTTTGCAATTTATTCAAGTTTTAATAAATAAAATTTACTCAATAAATGTTCATAAATATTAGAAGTGTAATTGATTCTCAAATAAATAAATAAAAGTTTGCACATTCTTTCTTAGAACAAACTCTTTCAAACTTCATGAAAAATGAGTGAATATAAAGTAGTACAAAATTTTCTGGTGCCCCTTTGATCATAACTACAAATGATTTCTCTTCACCTGACGTTTTGGTTGGATCCAGAGAATTTCTCCGAACGCGTTTTGGGCTTTATAGGATTTCCCACTGACAAATTATTCAAATCTTATCGAATAAAATTATTTAATAATTTTTTTATTATTTAATGTCACATGATTAAAATTTTGAGAAAGTGGAAACGTAGTTGGCTTACTGGCTAACTTTTTCCACCTATGGTAGACACATTGATTAACTATATTTTCATGGAAAAATGAGTCAACTACACAAAACTTGTTGAGGCTTCTTGGTCCATCCTCTCTTATTTTTCAAAGGTCTTTTCAATATAAGGGAAAACTTTTCCACATTAGAAAAACAAAAGTTTCCTCATCCCATAATGTTTTCACTATAGGTTAGCAAGGAAACCCAAACCGATTCAACCGGTGCAACCAAAAATCAGCAAATCGACCAAGTAATCAGTCCTGTTGAGCATGTAGATTGAAGTTAAATTGATCCGAGAGGGTGACCTAGTATAAACCTGACCAAATCAGGAGCAACCCAGTTAACCAGCCTACTTTGGTGGGTTAACTTGGTTGCTCTCTTTTCTTTAAATTAAAAAAAGCTATTTTGAACTAAAAACTTTTTTTCAATAAGCTATTGATAACCATTAGTTTAGTAATTAATAGATTGTAGGCAGGAATATTTTATTATCATATGTCTATTTTGATATTTTGCCAGGATTAATCTATAGTGATCTTGTTAATATGATACTATGATGTTAATTTGTCAAAAGAATTGTAAAGAATGTCAGAAAAAAATTATAAGTATGTGATTGTTTTGTTTGTAATTCAAGGCAATGAACTAATATTTAGTTCTTAGATGGTAGGATAAAAACTTAAATTATTTTTTTAATTTTTTATTTCTCACTAGTTTGATCCTGATTTAACTCACTGATCCTTGACCCATTGCCTAAATTAGTCCGGTTTTCATTACTTTGATTTTCACTTGAAATAAAACAAAAATATATATAAGTTTTATTTTTATTTACAACTAAAATACTTTAAAAAACTTCACAGCAATAACTTTAAAAGAATAATATTTCTAAATATAGTCAGAAAAATATTTTTACATATATACTTTGCTGTTCTTCTTCTTTTTTTGGCCAAATATAATTTCTACTGATAAATGCTTGATAATCCATTAGTTGTGTTAGATATAATTATTATAACTAAAAGCAAAATACTATTCAACTGACACAACAAGAATCATGAATTTTGTTCTCCATCCCTCTGAGCCCAAATGCCTTTTCAATTTACGAGCAACTGTTTCCACATAAGAAAAGTAAAAAATTCCTCACCGTGATGTTGTTTCGAATAAAATAAAATTTTTCTATCGCTACTTTGGTAATTCCTCGTCTCTTCTGTCCTTTTTAAACTCTTCACCTTTGTAAATCTTCTTTTATACCAACATTAATTTTTTTTAGTATAAGACTTGATCTACCTTAATTTTGCTAAAATTACAAAACCTTCTAGATATTTGCCGAACCTTAATTTTAATAAATTTCTTAACGTTTCTAATAATATTTTGATAACAATTTTAAAATATTTGTTTTAGGTGCATGTATTCTCTTATTAGAAGCAATTTTTTTAGCCATTGTAGAACACTAAATGTAGATACCTCTCCTAACAAAGATTTAAACTTTGGTTTGCCATATTAGTTCTTAAATTTCGTTTCGATTGTGGTGTTTTTTTTTTTTTGGTTGCCGCTGATAAGTGGTGTACATTCATATGCCATTTGAATTTACCGTTCAAGTAGCATCATTAGATAGCAAACATATGTACACTTTAAACATATTAAAAAAAATTAAGAACTTTATGAGATGCAATATAAATTCATGCATTATTTTGATAAAATGTCAGTTCAGAAATTAATTGAAGTTTTCAATAAAATTAAGAAATAAAAATAATGAAGTTGACTATAACATGTTAAATGTAAAAACCATAATTTTAATTAATTTAAAATTTCAAATAAATATTTTTTATCCAAATGATATTAAAAAAAGCGTTAAAATAATTATGGAAAAGATCAACTTAGTTAACAAACGAATGAATAAATAGAAGTATGTAATTTAAAATACAGACCTCACTTGCCACCAAGTGAGGTTCGATATGTTTTGAATTTCTTTTTAAATCCTAATTGAAATTTAATTTTTTTGCTTGCGAAGGTGCTTCTATATAAATATACATATATATATAACCTTTTCATTCAAATTATAAAAAATAAACTGAAAGTTAGTAGATTGACCACCTATGCCCAACGTCCTAATATGCCTTATGTTGATTTTTTAACTTATTTTTTTATTTTACTTTATTTATTTTTTTTTTTTTGCAAAAGCTATTATTGTCAACTATAACTTTGGCCAAGAAGCAACGAACAAATTGGGGACCCTTTCTTCAATATAGCAATACATTATCAAACATATATATATAGTACACATTCTTGCTAGAAAGCATATTCCTAACATGGCTTATATTATTCAAAAGCCCAAGTGATTAACAATAAATAGAAGCAACAACATACAAAATGCTTGTAATAAGCCATAACTACCATCACACAACTCTTTTTTCCCCCTTCTCACCACCAACAATATCGAAGTTTGTACCACATGCAGTCTATGAACCGAAAGTAACTATACCTCCAGGATCTACTGTAGAGCAAGGGACCAACAACTAACCAAAATCCTAAAACATATCCCAGAGACATGCTCACATAAAACCAATTGACCCCATTTCTCTTACCTTCTTTGTCATCATGGCGGTTGGGGATATTTTGCAAATCATCGCAATTCTTTGGTAATGGAGGACCACATAGATCGTTGTCCACAAAACTTGATGCTTCAAAGGTTTGCAATTGAGTGCCTGTTGGAATTTTTCCTGTCAAATTGTTGGATGACAAGTTCAACTTGCTCAAGAAATTCAAATTGGACATGCTTGATGGGATTTCACCATAAAGCTGATTTTCTGAGAGATCCATTGACTCCAACCATTCCATGTTTCCAATATTTTGAGGAATCTTACCACTCAAAAGATTGTTTGACAAGTTCAAGAAATGCAACCCCTTAAGAGATGTAATTTCACTTGGTATCTCCCCGCATAATTTATTACCAGAGAGATCTATGCTTGTGACGAGGCCCAAGAAAGTATATACATAATATGTTCCTTTCAGCTCTAGAAGCACATTAGTTATATGTAGAGAAGTTCCATTGCTATAGATGTTTGACTCTAGAGTGGTATTCTGTACTAGCATAACACTCAATTGATTGATGCATTTTGGTATTTGTCCCGTCAAGTCATTTTGTGCAAGATCCAAGATATGTAGCGAATTCAAATAGCATATTTGATTGGGAATCTTACCATTGAATTGGTTTGATCTGAGGAGAAAGATCTTCAAATTTAAGAGAATGTCTCCAACCCATGGTAGAATGATTCCTGAAAATTGATTCTCTCTAAGATCCAAAAATAACAATTTAGTACTATTCTTGAAACAAACAGGAAAATTTCCTGAAAGAGAGTTGTTACGGAGTTGCAATGAGTAGAGCCAAGGTAAGGATCCCAAGGATGTGGGCAACTTCCCATTGAAATGGTTATTATCAAACTTGACGATCATTAGATTATTTGACCACATCTTCCAACAATCAGGTATTTCACCTGACAAATTATTTGATGTTAAATCGAGATATTCTAACATCATTGGCTCTCCCTTTTCCTGACATGAGAAGGAGGCTATGGATCCAGAAAACCAATTATTTGAGAGGTCTAAGTATCCCACAATTGGTGATATGTGTGGTAAAGCACCACTTAAGCGATTTGAGCTTAAATCAATGGTTTCAACATTGATGGGATTCTTCAATGTATAAGAAAGCTCTCCATGGATATCATTGTTAGAGAAATCAAAATAAAAAGCATTGGGGAATGCACCCCACAGCCATGTGGGGATACAATCAGAGATGTTGGTGTAAGGTATGGACAACCCCTTAAGATCTTTCAGTGATAGGATCCATGATGGAAAGTGAGGACCTAAATGCCATAAGCCTATGTCCAAAAAGATCAACTTTTGAAAAGATGGCTTCCAATTGGGATCTACTTTTAAAGTAAGTTTGTTTCCTAATACGATGAACCAATTTAATTTAGCAAAATTGGCGAGGTGATCTTTATTTACAATTCCACAGAAAAGATTATCACTGATATCAAGATATTCTAATTCAGAAAGTGATTGCAAAACATCAAAAGGATTCCCATCAAATTTATTTCCCTGAACTCGCAGATATCTCAAAGAGGTAAGATTTCCTAAAGATATAGGAATTGCACCTTGAATAGAACTGTTAAAGATAGAAAGTCTATGGAGATTTTTGAAAATCCCAATCTGGGCTGTCAAATTACCGTAAACTTTTGAACCATCAATTGACAATACCTCGAGTGTGTGAGAAGCACAATTAGAGATTATTTCAATTAACCTAGAAACTTGTTGATTAAAGTTATTGTTAGAGAGATAAACACTTCTTAAGTTACAAAGATTGCTTAAAGAGTTTGGAAATGGCCCTTCCAACTGATTGAATGACAAAGCAAGAGTAACCATAGAAGTCAAGTTTCCAATTGCATTTGAAATTGTTCCATGCAAATTGTTCCAATAAAGAGTAAGAGACTTGAGATGGTTCAAACTATATAACCAATCAGGAATAGAAGAATTAAACAAATTGTTAGACAAATCAAGATCTTCAATGAGAGAGAGGTTATGAATACCATTTGGGATGAATCCTTGCAAATTATTGTTGCTTAATTTAAGAGAAACCAAATTCTTTAGCTGAAAAATCCACTTTGGAATGGAAGGAGGTCCAAAATCAAAAGAAAAGGAAAGGTCAAGGATTGTTAGAGATGAAAAGTTTATGGCAATGGCTGGATGGAAATTGTGACGAAGAGCACACTCTTGCAGATGTAACTCTGTTAACAAGGGAAGAGATTGCAAAACAAGCAACCAATCAAAGGCATTAGACATATTAACAAAACTCAATTGAAGATATTGGAGTAAAGAAAGAGATGATATCCATTGAAGATTTTCTTCATACATTGATATCCCATCCTCGTCATATTGATGATCACCAGAGAGATCAAGATAGAGTAGATTTGATAAATTACCAATTTGATGGGGAATCTTTCCAGTAAAATAATTATCTCCTCCAAGGTCAAGATGGAGCAAACCAGAGAGATTTCCTATTTGGTGAGGAATGCTTCCACTGAATCCCGCATAAGAGAGGTTCAAATATGTCAAGCTCTTCATTGAACAAAGGAAACTTGGAAACTGCATGCCTCCAAAATGGTTGCCGCTCAAATCCAAGTAACCTAGTTCTTTCAACTGAAGTATCGAAGGATGTATTTCACCCCCAAACCTTGATATCTCAGAAACATCATAACCCCCATACGAGTAAGTAATTGAAGTTGAGAGGTGAAGTTCAAGAATGTGACCTGTTTCATGATTGCAAGAAACTGATGTCCAGTTGCAGCAATTTGTGTTATCATCAGACCAAGTGGCAAGCCTGTTTGAAGGATCATGAAGATGTTGCTTGAAATTAAGCAGGACTTGTCGCTCACTAGGAATGCAAAGAACTTGATCAGATGCTTTGCATTTGCATAAGGGATTTAGTGATAAGGTGAGTGAGCAAATCAAAATGAAGACAATGGTATTTTCACATAGACCCATGATTAGTTTCTTTACTAGAGCTGGCTTACAACTCTACACAAAATTACTGGTATTTATAGTTTTAGTCTGTTAGAAAGTGGGGGTTTAAGCAAAACTTTTGGATAACAGTGAATGACTTCCTAGCAAAGCATTCATTTTATAGGCGGCTTGGTCAATACACGATGATAGTGAGATGTGAAACTTGAGACGATTATGTATGTAAACGGTATACACAATTCTTTATTATTTATGCAAAGTTATGGCCTAATAGGTCTCATAAATTCCTTAAAAAAATCATGGATTTAAGTAATTTTAATTGTTATATTCGTCTCCAAATATGACTGTAAAAGTTATAAAACGTTATTGCTATTATTAGCAAATCACGTACATACATATAAATTGATGAAAATAATTTAAAGGAATAGTATAACTAATCTTGGTATACAATATATTCTTACATATGTACTTTTTTTTATAAGTAAGGTGTTTATAACTTTTTATATACGTACGAGTGATAAATCTTGAAGAATCTGCCTTTGACAATTTAATTAAGTGTTGATAAATAAATTTTAATTGATAAATCTTCATAAATATTATAATTGATTCTAATTAAAAAAAATGTGTTCATATATTCTTTCTTATAATAAACTCTTTTTCAAATTTCATGAAAAATGAGTGAATATGCATGAAGTTTTCTATTGTCCCTTCCATGATAATTATAAATGACTCCCCTACCTAACTTGTTTGTTGGATCCAAAGAGTTTCTTATACAAGTGTTGGACTTCATAGAATTTCCTACAAACAAATTAGTCGGATTATCATGAATAAATTTACTCAATTAATATTTATATTTATAATGTTAGATGCATGGTTACAAATTCTGGAAAGTAAAAACATAGTTGGCAAACTTTTTTCACACGAGTTAACCATACAAAACTTGTGTAGAGGGTTCTTGACTTATTATTTCTTTTATTTTTCAAAGCTCTTTTCAAATTTAACGGAAAACTTTTTCACATTAAAAAAAATAAAAGTTTCCTCATCTCACAATATTTTCATCCCGAACAAACCAAAAATGCATGTATAATCTTTTTCCTTTTCAACTAATTAAAATATTTTAAAAACAACAACAGAAATAATTTTAAATGAATATTATGTTTAAATATAATCATAAGAATATTTATATATATAATGTCTTATATGAATGTCAGGCAAATTAAATAGAAATTTTCTTCTACTATCACTATACGATGGGACAAATCGATTAGGACAGAAGAAGAATCATGGAATTTTCTTCTCCACTTCTCTCTTGCCAAATTTCTTTTCCAATTATGAACAAATTTTCCACATAAGAAAAGTAAAAGATTCCTCACCCTAACGTTTACTTCAAATAGAATACAAAAATTTTTCTATCACTACTGTGACAATTGTTCATCTATTCTGTCCGTTTTAAAGTGGTCACCTTTTGTGAGTCTTCTTTAGTATTTGTTATCAAAAGATGTGTGACTATCAACATCAATTTTTTCAGTATAACACTTGATCTATCTCAGTTTTGCTAAAATTACAAAAACCTTTCAAATATTTTTGCAACCTTAATTTTAATATATATTTTTAACATTTTATAATAATGTTTTGGTAACAAATTTTAAAAATATTTTTCTTAATTGAAGTTTATGTTAAAAACGTTTATATGACTATCTAAAAGGCCAAATTGAGAATAACTCTCTCAAAGATGTTATTCTTTTTGTTCACATGAACTCAAATTAAATTCAACATCTCATATTTAAGCGTTCGAAACCTCTTTCACTCAGATGAATGCAGGTTGGTGTTTTATTCTCATAATCTAACAATCAACGCTTTCTTTGTCATCAATTTGATGAATCTTAGACGGAAAACAGCATAATATTTAAATAAATATTGTAGTAAACTCTCTTTCCTTTATAATTTTGGTCAGATGAGCACCCATCCAATGTTTATTTTCTTTTGGCTTTAGTTTTATTTTACATAGCATTTCCCAATTTTGCCGTAGTAAAAAAGAATAAAGGAAAATGTAAAGCCCCAATGAAAATGTGGGTACAGGACCTACAATGAAAAAATGGTTGATGAAGATAGAACCTGTAATAAAAAAGGTAGCACAAATTATTTTTTCTTTTTAGAAAAAGCCAAGTGTGCAGAAAAACTCATTAACTTTCACATAAAATGCACCAAGCATCATATGCTTTTTGGAGGTTCAAAAATGCATATAAAAATGCAAAATTAGAGTGAAAATGATACAACTACTAAAATAACATAAAATCCGTTTACTTTTTACAGTGGGACACATGCTATTTAAAAAATATAAAATGTAAATTTACAAAAATACTTATAACTTTCTCAAAGTGCGCCAAATATCATATGTTTTTCAAATGTGTAAAAATAAATTGTACTGATCAATATTAGTATGTTGATTTAGATCAAGTGCGCTAATCTACATAAATCTTTCCAAATCGTTGAAAAACTGAAAAAAAAAATCGCAAAAAATCCAGAAGCTTCAAATGGAGACAATAACATGAAGATAAGCCAATAGCTTCCTCTACTCTCTACCGTGTCCTTAAAGAGGAAAACACAGAGGGTGATAAGGTGACGGGCAGAGGCAAACATTCTTATTTTACAGTATGAGGCAGCAGCAGAAGAAGGGTGATGAAAGAAGGATGACGCAATAATGTTAGGAAATGGAGGGTGTCGGGTCCCACAAATTGCCAAACATGTTAAGTCGGCAGTCCAATAGTATGAGGAGCCATTTGACTTTAACCATGTACCGCCCTCACAAATCTCACCACTTTGACCGATCATCTTTCAGTCTACCTTGCTTGACTCACCAACCATCTTCAGCAGCAGTAGAGATGCATGAATCGACCCTGCCCATTGTCTGGCAACTTGCACCCACCTTCTCTGACAATCACAACCATTAAGAAACCCACATACTTATTTGCACCAATTACATTAACCAAATGTCTCGTTTCAACATTATAATCCTTGCCTCTCTTCCTTCACCCACATTTAACGACTCCAACAAGTCCTCTTCCACCGTAAATGCATTATCTCCTTCTCTGTTTATACCTTCCAAGACTAATCAAAAACTATATTTATTGCATATCAAACTCTTGTCTCCTGTTTATACTTACTACCTCTAGTTTTTTATATAAGAGTTAGTTTGACTTTTAATTTGGTCTTAAAAATAAGATCCCAATCTATTTTATCTCTCATATTTGATCTTTTTTTTTCAAAGTAGTCCTTGTAGTAATTGAAAATGTTAAGGATTTAATCGAATGGTAGTTTTAGCAAACACATATGATTAATATTGATATTTTAAGGAAGACAACACATATGTATTATAAATAACTTACTTAAGAAACTTTTTTAATTAATTCAAATTAATCAACTAGATCTTATATTAAGAATTGGAGGTTGTATTAATTATTATCTCTTTTGTTTTCTCCCTCTTCTTGCATTTCATCAACCTGCATATTGTCACTTTTCATAAATGCTCAAAAAAGATCTAAGTTGAGTTGGGCAGGCTACTCCATAGCCCAACAAAGGCCGAAAATGCACATAAAAATGCAAAATTAGAGTGAAAATGATACAACTACTAAAATAACATAAAGTTTGTTTACTTTTTATAGTGGGACACATGCTATTTAAAAAAATATAACGGGAAAACTTACAAAAATACTTATAAACTTTTTTTCAAAGTATGCCAAATATCATATGTTTTTTAAATGTGCAAAAATAAATTGCACATATCAATATTACTATGTTGATTTAGATCAAGTGCGCTGATGTAGACAAATCTTTCCAAGTCGTTGAAAAAACTAAAAAAAAGCATAAAAAATCCAGAAGCTTCAAATGGAGACAATAACTTGAAGATAAACCAATTGGATTGAACTTTTAATTTCAACCCCCTAGTCAAACGGCAATTTTAGAAGCATGGTTGCAAATTCTGGAAATTAGGGACATAGTCGGCAAACTTTTTCCACGTACCAGTGAACCATACGAAACTTGTGTGGAGGGTTTTCAACTCATTTCTCTTCTTTTCAAAAGGTCTTTTCGAATCAACAAAAAAAATTTTGACATTTAACAAATCAAAAGTTTCCTCATCTCACAATATTTTCACCCCAAATAAAACAAAAACGTATATATAATCCTTTTCATTTTCAACTGATTAAAATTTTTAAAAAAATAACAACAACAATATTTTTACATATAATCATAAGAACATTCTTATATATATAATGTGTTATATGACTCTCAGGCAAATTAAATGGAAATTTTCTTCTCCAATCACTGTACGATAGGACTAAATCAATCCGGACAGAACAAGAATCATGGAATTTTCTTCTCCACTCCTCTCTTGCCAAATTCCTTTCCCATTCCTCTCTCGCCAAATTCCTTTCCCATTTATGAACAAATTTTTCCACATAAGAAAAGCAAAAGATTCCTCACCGTAATGCTTACTTCAAATAAAATACAAAATTTTTCTATCACTGCTGTGACAATTGTTCATCCTTTCTATCTGTTTTAAAGTAGTCGCCTTTTGTGGTTCTTCTTTTGTACTTGTCATCAAATGATGTATGACTATCAACATCAGTTTTTTCAGTATAACACTTGATATACCTCATTTTTGCTAAAATTACAAAAAAGAAAACTTTCACATATTTTCACAGCCTTAATTTTAATCTATGTTTTAGCAACTTTTAATAATGTTTTGGTAAACAATTCTAAAAATATTTTTCTTAATTAAATTTTATGTTAAAAACGTTTAAAATGGTTGACTTTTTTCTTGCTATAGATAATTGATTTTTTTTCTATGAGTATTTAATAGGTCAAATTGAGAATAACTCTTCAAATGATGTTTTATACGAAACTTATGTGGAGGGTTTTTGACTCATTTCTCTTATTTTCAAAAGTTCTTTTCGAATCAACAGAAGAATTTTTTGACATTTAAAAAAATAACAGTTTCCTCATCTCACAATATTTTCACCCCAAATAAAACAAAAACGTATATATAATCCTTTTCATTTTCAACTGATTAAAATTTTTAAAAAAATAACAACAACAATATTTTTACATATAATCATAAGAACATTTTTATATATAATGTGTTATATGACTCTCAGGCAAATTAAATGGAAATTTTCTTCTCCAATCACTGTACGATAGGACTAAATCAATCCGGACAGAACAAGAATCATGGAATTTTCTTCTCCACTCCTCTCTTGCCAAATTCCTTTCCCATTTATGAACAAATTTTTCTACATAAGGAAAGCAAAAGATTTCTCACTGTAATGTTTACTTCAAATAAAATATAAAATTTTTCTATCACTGCTATGATAATCGTTCATCTTTTCTATCCATTTTAAAGTGGTCACATTTTGTAAATCTTCTTTCGTATTTGTCATCAAATGGTGTATGACTATCAACATCAATTTTTTCAATATAACACTTGATATACCTTAGTTTTGCTAAAATTACAAAAAAAACTTTCAAATATTTTCACAGCCTTAATTTTAATCTATGTTTTAGCAATTTTTACTAATGTTTTGGTAAAAAATTCTAAAAATATTTTTCTTAATTGAAGTTTATGTTAAAAACGTTCAAAATGATTAACTTTTTTCTTGCTATAGATAATTAATTTTTTATACGAGTATTTAATTGGCCAAATTGAGAATAACTCTTCAAATGATGTTTTTTTTTTGTTAGTAGTCACATTAATTCAAATGAAACTCTATTCCCTATGTTAATGCGGTCAATTTTTTTTTCACTAAAACTAGCACTGTAACCCCAACCCTAGTTGATGTTTAAAATGATAAGCTTATTCTCATAGTCTAATAATCAATGTTATCTATGTCTCCAATTTTGTAAATTTTAAACAAAAAAGCTGTTGGATATTATTAGTTTTGATGATGTCAAATATCAGAACAAAAAGTTTGCAATAAATGTTTATCTCATGTAGGGCTGACAAGTAACTCGCAACCTGATCGCCTTGCTCGCAACCAGTAAAGATTGGGCCTGTAATTTGAGCATGTCCGAAAAAGAAATAAACGGGTGAATTTCAATATTAAATGGCCCAGCTACAGGCATAGGAACAGGCTACCTGTACCCACCTATTTAGCTTTTTATTTAAATTAAAAAAATAAAAAAGATGGGAGACCTAGGATAGAAAGTGTCGCTCAACACACAGCCTTTAACACCCTCACTCAATGTCTTACCTTGGGCACTGCCTCCCAACTCTAACTCTCCACACTCTTGCCTTCTAGCTCGGTGTCTCACATCCACAGTCTCGTTGCTCGCTCAATTGATCACTTAGTCCCAGTACGGGAGTAGCAACATCTGACAATAACTCCTCTCATCACATCACCTCTCACTCTCAGTCTTGTTGGCATCTCATGTCCTCCCTGTTAGTCTCCTTGTCTCACCTTTGAAGAAGAAGATGATTATGATGATGATTCAATGAATAATCCTTTAGATTTTTATATTTGTGGTTGTCTTATTTTAAGCTTGAACATTAGAATGATGGTTTGTGATTTTGTGTACTATAGAGTATGGACTTTGATTAGTGATGGTTATTCTATTTTATGGTTTGATTTTTTGAAGTTTGAACTCTTAATTTGAAGAATGAAAGACCTTGGCTTGAAATTTGATTGGTTAATGGTTATAATATTATTAACATATTATGTTATGATTGATTAATGGTTTAATTAGTTATTTATTTACTACTTGCTTGAGTTACTTCTTGTCTTTAAGCTGAAAAGGTTTAGTAGGAATGAAAATATGAGATGATATTTCAATGTTTTCAAATTTAAATAGGTTTCAGAATTTCGTATCTTAAATGAGTTTCCTAGAACCCGTAAAAACCTGCCTAGTTAAAATAGCTGGTTTAACAACGAGCTTTAACGGGACATCTACGTGTATGGGCCAACCCATACCCATATAATCTTAAATGGGCAGGCCATGGATTAGGAGCCAGGTAGCCCAACCAGCCTGTTACTCTTCTCTAATCTCATGCTTTGACCAACTACCATACTTAATGTGGTTATCTTATGTAATTTGTTCAACAAAAGAAAGGAGTTATCATGAGATTGATTCAAAAGAAGAAGAATAGAGAGAGAAGAAATAAGAATTTGCAAGATTAAATGGGAATACCAAGATTTAAGTTCTCAGATTTGATATTGAAGGTTACTATGCTCAACAAGAAGTTGGAGTGGCCCGAATGAAATTTAAAGAAGCTCAATTGGAAATTATATCAATATAACTTGAGTCACCTTTTATCTAAGCTTGAATATAATCTTCAGAGATGATTTTCAAGTGTGTTTTTTGAGTTCATTATCGATAAACATATTTATCTATAACCTCTTCGAAAAATCAGCATGTTATGCTTTGTTCTTCATTCAGCTTTGACACATGTTCGGTTTTTCTACAATATCTCCTAAACTATTAATCATTTGAGGTGAAACTTGATTCATATAAAACTAGACTTAGTATAAGGTTCATGGACACCAAGATCAACTCCAATGAGTTTCATATGAAGGAGATATGCTACTGAGGTTTCATGCCTTGTCACTGACCTTCAGTCACTTTGATGAAGATAACTTTGAAACTACAATGCATTTTGCAGTAGGACTTGTTGTGTTGGAAAGTTGACTCAAAGAGCTTTCTGGTGACAGGTCCTTTGTAACATTTGGAGTTGAATTGAAAGATTTACAATCATTCAAAGTTGACCTTCATTTTTCCTACATCAAAATTTATCGATAAAATTATCAATAAGCTTTTCGACAATTCATTGTTTTTCAAGAGAAGAGTCATTTATCAATAAGTTTATTGATAACATAGTTTATCAATAATAACTTTGATAATTGTACTCAATTTTTGAAGTGTTTGATTATCTCTTTTAAAGCTAAATTTGCTTTTGGACACACACTAAAGGGGTTGAAAGAATGTATGTTTCACCTCCTGTTCATCGTCCTCATCAATCACTCATCATGATTGGCCACTTGCTCATCGCCTATCACCTTCGCTCTTCTAGCATTGTTAGGTACATTTCTCCTCCCTCTCTTCTCAATTTGAAAACTCATCTGGATAAGGGTGATTTTAGAAGGAGAACACTATTGATGCAATGCTCAAAAAGAACCTACAATTTTCAACCTGGCGATTTCAAAAGGAGAAGGGGGTAGGTAAAATATCGGGGTGAATAAAATAATAGAGAAGAAAAGGGGAGATGAGGATTAGGGATCAAGGATGGATTTGAAGAGAAGTCTGATTTTGAATTTCTTATGCCTTACATTTGTTTTTTTATAGTTGGTGTAAATGAAGCTTCAATCTGATATGATGATTTGTACTTGAAAGTATTAATTTCTATCTTTGCTTCTTCTTTCCTAAATGTTGTTTAAATGGGCTTTTTTTTTTTTTATGACACGTCCTAGTTTGTCCTAGTCTTGTCCCTGTCTCAATTGAGACTAGGAAACTTTCGAGATGGGATGGGATACAAGACAAAAATTTCATTTTATGAGAGTTTTCAAGATGGGACATGAGATGGGGGTATGTCAGTCCCATCCTGTCCCGTGAACACCCCTCACCATGCATTTAAGTTGCTTTTTTTATCAACACTTTTAACACCTTTTGATTCTGATCCTTATACTTTTAACAAGTTTTGGTTTTGATCCTTATATTTTTAACCTGTTTTAATTTTGGTCTCTATGTACTTAACAACATTAATGAAGGTCACACCATTAAACTCAATTTGATGTCCTTCTAAAATTATAGGTACTAACATTTTGTATGACATCCCAACAACGCAACTTGGATACTTAGCGTCCAATCAATTACACCATATAAGGGCTTAAGAACTCCGTCCCAAAGCTATGCAAAGCCCAAACAAAACCTTCTTAATACAATTGTTATCTCAAAGGATTAATCTCAAACAGTTACTCAGGCCGAAATATTTTATAAAATAAAATACAATTTTAATACCATAGCAATTAAACGTAAATGAACGCAACTTGTGCTCAACGAGCATAATAGAGCCTTCAAGATTGCCTCCTTTAATGCATTCTCTTGACTTCTACTTGATCTCTAACCTAAAATGTTAAAATGATGGGCAAGCACTAATGGGTTGTTTAGTATACTCGAATTGATTTTGATGGAAATGAAAATGGACATAGATATGCATTACAAAAAAATAGGACATCAGTGATAGAATTTAGCGACAAAATTTTATTCCTTCATTAATCCATCGCTAATCTGTGACAAATTTCATCCCTAAAATCAGTGACAGAATTTAGTGATAAAATTTTTTAGTGATGAAAACTTAATTTGTCTCTAAATTTTGTCATTAATCTGTCATTGATTCTATTGTAAAAGAATTAGTGACAGAATTTTTTCATCATTAATTTCTATTACTAATCCATCCCTAACTCCCCTCACAAAATATATTATATGGATAAAAAATACAAATATTATAAACAAAAAATAAATAATAAATATAATATAATAATTATTTTATTTAATATTTAAATAAAAATATTAACTATTAATTATTTTTAATAAAATAAAAAAATAAAATAAAATAAATAATAATGTATTAAATTATATAATATGTTAAATTATATATAATATTTATTATATATGTTTGTATTTGTAATTAGAAATATTATATATATTTATTTTTGTATAAAACTTTGTAAGTGTTCCTTTGGCAAAGGCTTCAATATACTAGGAGGTCCTAAGTTTGAACTACTACTGTTTCACAAAAATTAGCTTAATTTGTAATATGGCGATGACATGAACGAGGAGATGACGTGAGAAAGTAATGATATGGTCATCATGGGAGAGAGGAAGCAATGATGTGGTAATGACATGGCATCATGGGAGGGAAAAAACGATGATATGGTCATCATGGGAGAGAGAAAGCAATGATGTGGTTATCATGGGAGAGAGGAAGCAATGATATGGTGATGACATGGCGACATGGGAAAGAGAGCAAGTGGTAAGGTGATGATTTGGAATCTCTCCTCTTCCCTACTTTTTTTTTTTAAAAAAAAAAGCCATTAGATTAATATTTTAACAATTCAGATTTAAATCTTTTTAAAATTATTATTAAATTATAAAAATTAACAAATAATAGGTTACAAACTCTATTAAAATTTAATTCTAATGCTTTGCCTAGTGCTCTACATTGATCTAACTCTAATATGCTGCTCGTTCTTCAATTCAACTGGGTCCAACAATTGATTCCATGGACGCATCAACATCTTCGCAATAGCTCTCGTTCTTTGATTTTCTCGATCACATGCGAAACCCTGCTTCCATTAATCTTGTCCGATCCATCAAGAGGTGAACGCCCCTTTTCTTTTCATCTTTCTGGCTCGATCATATACCTATGTTATTAGCTTTTTGAATTTTGTGGTTTTCTAGTTGTGAGCGGCTGCTCCATTCCTTTTACCCCTTGTTTATGTGTAGTTTCGTGTTTAGGAAGTTTGTAAAAATAGTTGAGTGCCCAAGATGTTCGAATCACTGAGATTTGGTAGAATTGGTGGAATTGCAAGGATCTTTTTTTTCCCCTATTGGCATAGACCAATTCCAAAAATATTGAAATCTAAACTACCTACGCACAACAGTAAGAGCAGAAATTGAATTGAATTGCCAATTTAATTACTTGCTTTAGAGTTGATGGTGTGGTACAAGACCCTCTTGCATTTGTCAGTGAATGGACCTTTTTCAATATCTTAGTCTTGCATTTTTAATTTAAGGCTCTTAGTTTTCACGATTATATATGGATGTTTGTATAATTTAATCAAATCATCTTATTTTAATTGTGATTGGGTTGATTACCCGATTCAATAAGCGGGCTCAATTTTTAGTAGCTCACTAGGCAAAAAATTTGCGCATATTGAGGATTTGAAATTGAAACCTAAGTAGCATTGCCAAATTCCTCTAATGAGTACTCTGTTACTAGTAAAATATAGAGTACCCGGCAACTCATTTTCCACCCTAACAGTGTACGCACACTTAACTATCATAAAGTAGACCAAGAAACTTCATTACCACAATTTTTCCAAGATGTGCTGTTATGCCACAAGGAAAATTCTAAACTAAGCAGAGGATGATCTTCTGATAAATCTACATTCAAAGGTACGTTGAATCGGAATAAGAAAGAATAACAGACATAAACCCAACCTATTTTGAACTCACAAGAATAAAGGTAGATTTCATTTCTTTTTCTCTTTATTTCAACGAAGAATTGAATGACACGCACATTAGAAATGGAACCTTGTTCAAAATTAGAATGCAGAATCGTAAGGTTGCACCCTTCATTGTTAGATTCCCATAAATCTTGGGTACAAAACAACCTTGAACCAACCAACGTCAATGAAGTCATATGAGGATCAAACCAACCTCAAACAAGCAAACTTGTCTGCAGAGATCCCATATTCCCATGCCTATGTATTGACCATCAAAATCTTCAATGTCAGACCACCCTAAACCATTCAGAACCTGTTAATCGTATGATCTCAGATAGATCCAGCTCTTCAAAACTAAATGCGTCTTAGATTACAAGCAATAAGTTGTTATACATATAGTCAAGTTAAAAATGAAATGTCAGCATCGGATGGCTCAGAACTAATCAACCTCTATGACAAAATCATCCCCTGTAATAGATTCATATCATTGAAAATACGTGTGTAAATTTAGACCTATCGAATCAAATTCACTCAAATCAGATTCACTAGCAAAATAATAACACCAAAGCAGTATCAATCCTCATGCATCGTCATAGTGCATTCTCCATAATACATTATACATCCGAAGTCCAATCTGCAAATATTCAATCATATATCCCCTTAGAAATCATAAGCAGCCAAATGAGGAAAATCTGAACAGGTAGCAGCATGAGGAATAGGTTGAACTCCGAGTCCAGCATCATCAAATGAATGTGGAGGCTCTAGAATATCCATATCTCCATCCTCTGTCTTGGGACTAAGGTCATGCGGTGCCAACGCCTGATCTGGATTATAACTATCTTTGGTGCTTTGAATGCTTTGGGAAGCCTAGGTGAAAGAAACGGAAGAATTAAACTGAATAAAGGAAACATCAACTCCATATTAATTTAACTGAAATTAATGACTGACCTGAGATGTACAATTTTCTTGTTGAGCCTGAGCATGTTGCAGGTTAGAGACCATAGTTCTCATCTCATCATGAAGCTCAGCAATAATGTCATTTCGAATTGATTGACGAATTTCCTGACGCTCTTTACGAATCTGCTCTCGAATTTCCTGCCCAAGCTCTTTACGAATCTGTTCTTGAACCATGGTCGTAATCTCCTCTTTAGATACATTTGCTGGAGAGAATCGTGAAGTTGGCCCAAAGTATTGAATGAGACCAATCGTTTTTCCTACCCCACTAACATGACCAGGGTGATCCAGCTTCCCAATTGCCGTGACCAAGATGTCCATCCTCCCCCTCTGAGTGAAGGAACCTTGACTACTTTGCTCCTCAAGTGCATCGTGTAACATACAAGCAATAAATATAATCTCAAGCAAACATGAACATAACTTCAATTCATTTTAATTTGATTGCTTACAATTTTTCCAGCAATCTCAGCAACCTTTGAATTTATATCTTGGCCTTTCTTTATCCTCCCTTCCTTCCATTTTTGGTGACGAGTTGGATGAGTTGGGGCCTGAACAATGATGTTCGGATTTGATTTTGCAACTTCCTGCATTGTCTTCAAATTAGCTTGCATGATATTCTGCTCTACTTTCTTATAACCCTCACAAGACATGTAATGCTGATATAAATTTTTAGACTGCCTCTCTTTATTTACAGCACTTAATTTCTGTAAAAATAAAACAAAGCAAACTAAGTCAATGAAATAAAATAAATCAAAATAAATTCTTTGTAAACTAAAACGATGGTTAAAGCAATGTACTTGAAATTCAGGGTCTTGACGTGACTCCACAAACTTTCTCTCGGTCTCTTGATCAAGAAATGAGTATTTTAAACATGGATCCTCATTCTTCTTAGCACCTCGAATGTACACCTTGGTGAGCATTGTCTTAAAATCTTTCCATCGCTCACGTACTTGCTGCAACCAATGCTTCTTCATCTCATGGGTGGTAGAGACATCGTAAGTTTGCTGCAAAGTACAATATGCATTTAAATAAATTAAAAGTACCAATAATAATTATATTTAAAACGACATTTAAAAGAAAAGGAGAAGAAAACGGTATACCAAAATATCTTTCCAAACCATGTCCTTTGTAGCTTCTGGTACTAACTTCCAATTAGGGAACAAAATGCCAACTTTACTTTGAGCTATAAAGCCTATATAGCTAATGAATCTATCCCCCTCTGCACCAAGTGGATTCTTCCCATCATCAAATTCCACATGCTTCCTCTCCGTAGCACCATGATGTGCATCCAGTTTTGTGAACTTAATTATGCCTCTACCCATTTTCCTACTCGATATGCCATTCATGTTATTCCCACTAGAACCCTCCATGTGTCGGTTGAGAAAATAAGGTGAGATTGGTGAGTAGATTGAAATTCTTGGCCAAAAAAAAAAAAGAACATGAAAGAATATTACCCATCAAGTTTTGAAACGAATTCAGCAGAGTTTTCCCTAGAAGTTGAACCTCCTGAAATATTCAAATGATAGAAGATTACTCATTCCAAAGTAAATTATGATAAACATGTTTAAAATGTGTGCCACTCCATTAAAATGTGGTCCAAATGATCCATTGCTTAAGCCAAATGACAACAAGTCTTATGCCACTCCATGAGATTGCTTAAGCTAAACATGACCTCAAAGAAAAAAAGAGAGAGAGAGAGAGACCTATCAAACTAATCCAGTGTTTAAGATAAATAGATTAATACAACAATTTAAAATATCACATAGTATCAAATTATCTTTCCATCAAATGTCTTGCATGTGCGTGCCCAAGTTTCCGTTGTTCAGAGAGAAGAGGTACCTCTTGCCAATGAATGAGAGCCATGTTCTTTAGTCATTTGAACTCCAATGGCTGAAGGCGTTAACTCAGGTTCAGTTATATCATTAGAAGCATCAAATCCAGGGTCTCTTGAGATGTTCATGTTTAACGAATTTGTATAATTCTCATAATGGCAAGTTTCACAAATCCAATCATCAAGAGCTCTTCGGACAGAAATCCGCATACAATAACTGCAAACAGAGAGAATACCATTAATTAAGAATGAGATCTATTTAGCCCCAAAAAACACAATTCATGAAGTCATTGACATGATCGCAAGACAATCAGACGACCAATTATGTAATAACATCTAGAAAATTGACTATACATGTCAAATATGAGATCTAGCCCTTTAACTTACTCTGAAAAATTACTGCACAAATAACATGGAGAAAAGGGTTTTTTTTTTGACAGCACAACAGCAGTTGAACATCAAGCCAACTAAAAACATTTGATGGATCACTGCACACATCAGGCTTATAAAAGGAAGTAGCTAACTCAATCATACTTCTCTTTCCCAAACAAATTGGGTCGATAAATTTAAAAAGACAAGAGAAATGAAAACCATACATAAATATAAACCACTGGTGTTCAAAAATAGAAAGGGGCAAAGGTAAGAAATCAATACATATATTCACGAGCTACATTGCATTTGGAGCACGTAGCAGTAGATTCTGGGCAACCAACAGCACCACATTCATCACAAGGTTCAACCTGCAATGGAAATGAACACGAGAACTATTTACAAAATCAATTATACAGAGAAGCCCAGTCTTCTTGATCCCTCCTTTTGAACAAGTAAAATTTCCTTTTGGAGAAAAATACAGTGGGATTAGGACTTTCTCTTACACTGAGGGTATCGTCTTGTTGCTCCAATTTCATGACTGTTTAAGGCCTCGTACTGTGATTTCTGGGCTGCTTCGTCTGCAAGGATGAGAAAGCAAAGGGAGAAAATCATGGTGATTATTATGTCTCCTTACTGTGGCTTTCAAATCCGTTAGCTATACAAAGAGGATGTCTGACAAAGACAGACAAGATAGAAGATCAATTCAAGATTATATCCACGTATAGCAGAAGTAGACCAAGCACATCGACAATTTCGTCATCAACCATCTTTAGGCACTTTAAGCAAGCTGATGTTTCAGCATCACTCTAAATCCTGTGTCCATATTTGAAAAAATCAGTCCTTAGTTCATCCTTTATCATAAGTCTTAACAAGCACAACCTGAAAAATGGTTTTGAAACCCACAGGCGCCCTAGTTCACCAAATAAACTAATAATCTGGAAAGCCAATGCCTTTCTTCTATGAGTGAAAATAGAACTGATCGTAGCAGCAACGGGAGACAAAAAAAAAAAAAACAATTATTACAAAGTCCTCAAAGAAATGTTTGTATCTCAGAGAGAATGAGAGAGTGAAATGAACAAAACAAAAAACGCGCATGAATTGTCAAGGGAAACCTTGAATGTTGAAATCGAAACCAGAAGGCAACCCAAGACCGTTACATGCATTTTACTCTTACCTCGCTTCGTCTGAACTTCTCACTGTTTTCACCCTCTAACGCTTTTCGTCTTCTCCCTGTTGCGTCTTCACTCGAGCTTTTTTATTTTCTTTGTTTTTGTTGTTAAATACTGCCAGGAAAAGTCGAACAGGCCACTACCTTTCCCACCTTTCTTCACCCAGGCAGAAACGAAACAGTCGCAGGGAACAAGAATTTTTTTTTTTTTTTTGACAAGGGATTGAAGGCAAAACCAACGTTGGTCGTACCCAAACAGTCCCTACTTATACACACTAACGCACACACTCACCCATCTGATGTGGGGTTTAAGAGCACCCACAAGAGACCGTCCCAAGCACACACCAGGTGCTCCCGCACTCGGTTTTTACTGGGTTCGCTTCGCTCTGTATGGCTTTTTTTTCAAACAAAGGACTGAAGGGAAAATCACCTAACATGGGTGATACCTAAACAGTCACTTTGCGCACACCCATCTGATGTGGGGTCTAGGAGTATCACAAGGGGTCGCAGGGAACAAGATGAAGCGGGAAAAAGGATCGATTTCTTAAAAGCATGAAAAAGGTGGATTGACTTCTCATAGGGTAACTTGAAGGCCGAGTTTGATGTGACACTTGAAAACCCAAGGATGGGTGCTTCCCTTCACTGCTTCATTTTCTTTCTTTTTGGAGGGTATTTAGAAGAGAAATTGTAACAAGGTCCTATCCCAAAAAAATAAAATACAAAAATATATCTTTAAATTATTAAATTATTTTAAAACATCAAGAGACCTCATTATAATAAATTTTTATTTATTTAATTATCAAATTACTTTTTTCAAGTTTATATTGACAACTGAAAGAATAGTCGTTGACAATTTAAGGTGTAAGGTGTAACGATTTACAACTATTGCGATAATTATTGACAATACATTTTCTCAGCACATTACAAATTATAATATATGAGTTGTCAATATCTGCCGCAATAGTTGTCAATCGTTACACCTTAAATTATCAAGCACTGCTTTTTTAGTTTGCAATACAAACTTAAAAAAAAAAAAAAGAAGAAGGGTGATTTAATAATTAAACAAATAAAATTTATTACAATGAGGTTCTTTAAGATTTTAGAATAATTTGATAATTTTAATGGATTTTTTTTATTTAATTTTCTTAGGGGAACTTTATTGCAATTTTTCCTATTTAGATAGACAACAAATTATAATTTCAAAAATAATTTTAAAATAAATATATAAAAGAATTTGTATATTTTTTTAAAAACACTTTTGCGTCGTCCAAACAACCCTTTCTTTGTTCCATTTATTATTACTGAATCCAAATATTAGAACTGTTTGGAGTAACTCAATTCCAAGGTAAATACTCCTTTATGTTTTTATTATAAACTTTAAATAACAAATTCATGAATAACAAATAATTAATTAAAATTATTTAAAAATAATAAATATTTTAGAAATATATTTTTATTTTTAAATATATTCTTATGATAAATGAGAAAATGATGAAAAAGAATATATAGGAAAATACGACAAAAGAGAAATAATTAAAAGTAACATTGAAAATATACATTAAATGTTAAGACAAATCCAAATTGAAACTTATAAAATAGATCACACCTCTTTTCAAATTTGAAGTTTATAAATAGAACTAGCAAAATTTCTATGAGAAGTGAAATTGCTTATAAGTATTTACCACCCATGGACACAAATAAACCCTTAATGATTTCATATTTAACATTTCATAAGATTATTATTTTGTTTTTATATAAAAAATATGTAAATAAATTGAAATTATTAAAATTTAATCTGAATAATTTACAACTTTATGAATTAATATAATTTTCATTCAATAATAATGAAGAAAAGTTAGAGGAGAAAAAAAAGGACAACCGGGGAAAAAAATACCTCATTTCCGCTAGGGGAGGGCTAACACCCCAGATTATTCAGTTTCAGCGTGAAGTCCACTACAATCAACTTCTCGCAGCGATACTTTTTTTTTTTGGGGGGGGGGGGGGGCGCTTCCAGCAGCAATCTTAGATGTTCTGGACAAGAATCAAAAAATTCCCATTTTAGCTAGTGCACTCGCCACTTTGTTGCTGTCTCTTGGAATATGCCTTATTTCCACTTCCTAGTTATAACTCAGCATAGCGACTATTCTGGTAAACATTAAAGTGCCATTCTCATTATGCTTCCGTTGGAGTAGAACGTCAGCTAGACTCCCTGCGTCAGATTCCAGAATAACTCTTTTAAATCCAAAGTCCCAAGCTAAGGACAAGCCTTTAAAAACTGCCCATTCTCCTGCCTCCATTGCACTGCTAATACCAATGTTATAACAGAAGCCAACAATCCAAGTGCCCGAAGCGTCCCTCACAGCACCACCACAACCAGATTTTGTAGAACTTTGATTCCATGCACCATCAACATTCATGTTTAGCCAGCCCCAGGGTGGCGGTCTCCATTTAATGCTTCGATAAACCTGGCAATCAGACAGACTCCTCTTTTGATATGACTCAAGGACAAAGTACTTCCAGCAATTCATAATATAAGTAGCCGGATCTGCTGGTCTACTCTCCACTTCTGTTTCAAATACTGATTTATTGCGCCAGAGCCAGAGCTTCCAGACTGAGACTCCCCATAGAAGACCCTATTGAACCATATCATTCTTTCCCCTGCTTTGGTTCAAATTATCAGAAACCCAGTCTTTCAGAGAAGCATTGAAAAAATCAGGGTAAAATTTTGGATTCAGAATTTGTAACCAGTAGTTCCTTGCTTAAGAGCAATCCCTTAATATGTGAAAAGTATCCTCAATCTCTACCTCACAATAGTCACAATTCGCAGGAGCTTGTAACCATTTACTCCTCCAATAATTAGTTGGGAGCCTGTCATGAAAAACTCTTCAAAGAAAGACCTGAATTGTCTCCACTCCTTTCCACTTCCATATTGCTTTATAGGTAGGATTGTAGAGCGTCTGATCATTTTCTTCTATAAGGAAGTAAGCACTTTTCAAAGTGAACAAACCATTATTAGTAGCTTTCCAGCTCATCACATCGTGTCCAGCATTTTCCATAGGGGGTAACACCCCTATTAATCTCTGTAGCACCTCCTCTTCTTCTATGGAACTAAGTTTTTGAAAGTTCCAAGCCCCATACAAAATCCATTCTGCTACCACACTTGCATTCTCCTCCTTAGTAAGAGATCTTATGCACATATCTTTTATTTTTCTGTCAGAATACAGCCACATATCATTTAAAAAAAATTGACAGATTGTCCATTTCGGATTTGCCATTTAGCACCTTCATCAACTATTTGCCTTTGCTGAAAGATAAATTTCCAGAGAGGAATCTCCTGCGTAGGCAGTGAACAAATTTTCTGCATCTCTCATGATATATTTCTGATTTAAGATCTCTACCCACAATCCTTTTTTTCTAATCAACAACTTCCAAAGTAATCTGGCTCCACAAGCCTTATTTACGGCGGGAAGCTTCTTAAAGCCTAAGCCGCCAAAGGATTTAGGTAGAATTACTCGCTGCCATCCAATAGGGTGATAGTTATGAGAATTTTGGTTATTTCCTCATATAAAATTCCTTTGTAATCTCTCTACTTCATCACAAATTCTCTTAGGTAATAGAGCAACCTACATTGAGTACAAGGGGATGGAGCTCAAAACAGATTTGGCTAATGTGATACGTCCTGCCAAAGATAAGCTATCAGTTTTCCAAGCCGCAACTTTAGTTCTGACACTATCAATGATATATTGAAAGTTTTGCACAGGATTCCTGCCATTAGTAAGTGGAAATCCTATATACTTGCCTATTTCGTGGGAGATTCTCATTTGAGTCATTATTTTGATTCTCCCTTTCACATTATTAGCCACTTTTGGAGAGAAGAACAAGGTGGATTTATTTCTGTTCACAAGCCCTCCCGGTGCTTGAGTAAACTTCTCCAAACAATTCAGCATACACTCAATTTGCTTCTCCATGGAGACACCAAATAAGAGGAGATCATCTGCAAATAGTAGATGGGAGATAAAAGGCCCCTGGCTTGTTACTCTAATAGATTTCCGGCTCCCATCATTAACTATATTCGAAATCAAATGGGAAAGCTTATCTATACAAAGGACAAAAAAGAGGGGAGATATACGATCTCCCTATCTGAGACCTTCAGGCTTAAAGAATTGGGTTTTGGAACCATTCCACAAAACATTGTAGGAAACAGAAGTAGCATAGGACATGATCAAATTGACAAAATTCCTATCCATCCCTGCCTCATAAAGGACTTGTTGTAAGAAATCCCACCTTATTCTATCGTATGCTTTTTCCAAGTCAATTTTTATTGCTACCAACTCTTTCTTGCTTTTGTTTTTCTTCATAGTATGGAGTATCTCCTGCGTAATGACTATATTATCTTGAATATGTCTCCTTTTAATAAACCTGGCTTGAGAAGGAGAAATAAGATCATTCATCACAATCTTTAGCCTTTGAGATATTACTTTAGTGATGCACTTGTAATGGACTAAGCAGAGAGAAATTGGCCTAAAATTAGCCACTATTTCAAGATTCTCTCTTTTTGGAATTAAGGAAATTAGCGTCTTGTTAGCTTCTGACATAGATACCTCCCCCTTAAAAACTTTCCTCACAAAACTGCAAACAGAAGGGCCTGCAGTACTCCAGTTACTTTAAAAGAAAATTGGCTAAAACCCATCACACCTTGGGGCTTTGTACGGTCCCATAGAAAAGATAGCACTTTTCACCTCATCATCAGTGGGTTCCACACCTAGATCTTCCAAGGCACCATCCACTAGAGGGGAGTGGGTATTAGTATTGATCGTCGGTTGAGTAGAGATGTCTGATTTATAAAGAGTATGAAAGTAACCAATCACCACATCCTTTAGCTGATTCTCATTGTCAGTCCAAACCCCAGCCTCATTTTTCAGAGATAAAATCCTATTCTTCTTCCTTCTAAACCTAGTTTTAAGGTGACAGTGTTACGATCACCTTTAGAAACCCAGTTTATTCTAGCTTTTTGGAATCACTTCATCTCTTCCAACTTGAGAACTTCCTCTAATTCATTTTGCGGCTTAATTTCGAGATTACAAACGAAACGAGAGGGATAGGCATCAGATTTTTGGATACCATTTAATCTAGCCAAGATCTGTCTCTTTCTTTTTTCGATGAACCCAAAAACATCTCTATTCCAAACAATAATTGAATCTTTTAGATCATTTAGAGTATTATTCAAGTCATCACTTTGTTTCCAAGCATCAATCAAGAAGTCCTTAAAAGTTTCATGTTCTAACCACATAGCCTCAAATCTAAAAGGTTTAGAACTTTTAGACACGGGCAATTCAGATAGTAACAAAATCAGAGAATTGTGATCAGAGAATTTTGTGCACGGAAGTACGTTAACAATACTATCTGGAAAAGCATTGAGGAAGTTTAGGCTTGCCAAAGCTCTGTCTAGCCTCTCAAAAAGTCCTCCACCACTGAAATTTTGTGGTCCCTTCCAAGTGAAACGGGGTCCCTTAAATCCCAAATCTGAAACGTGGCAGTCATTAATCTGATTATTAAACCGGTCCATCCATTTCAAATTAGCTTGAGAACCACCAATTCTTTCCGAAGGGAATCTTATATCATTGAAGTCCCCACACACTACACCCTACCCACGGTTCAGAAGTTGTGGCCGACATGGATATCAAGTTATCCCATAAAACCTTTCTGAGATTCGAATGAGGCACTGCATATATCGCTGTAAGCAAGCACTGTACATTCCCTCGAAGGAACAGCGGAGGTGGAGAAACTGTCGGTCAGAATGAATAATAGAGACTTTCCGATGCATTGGAAATCTGCACGCTTAGAAAGCCGGCTGTGCTTTATTCACTTTTCTTCCTTTATTCCATGGGCTACTCCCTGGCGACTAGGGCCCAATCAAATTTAATAATGCTTTATAATTTTTTTAAAATAATATTAAATAATATTTTGTTTGTGTGAAATATCATTTTTGTTAAATTACCGGATAAGCAAAAATAACATTAGGTGGAGATAGTGAAAAGATTTTGCTTTGTTTGAACTTTAGAAGGTATTTGGATCTCATCAGAAGTACTTTTTAAAAGTATTTTTTTTATAAATTAAAACAAATTTCTCTACATATTTATTTCGTATACTGTAAAACCCTTTTTAAAATAATGGTTTAGTTTTCATTTAAAAACCTCCTTAGTTTTAACCTTCCCTCCCTCATTATTTTTTCTCTTTTACTATTTTCAGATTTATTTGGAATGGCTTATGAATAGTTTAGAATCAGTTTTTTAATTATGATTTACAAAATATATGATAAGTATGCAAGTGAAATTTTGTTTCAACTTACATGAATGTGCTTATTCATTGGCTTTTTTACTCAGATGCAATGAACAGTAAAAAAATTTACTCAGATACGATAAAATCAAAACTATTTACTAAGATACTACACCTAAAATCGTTCAGATCGTGAACGACTTTAAATTTGTATAGAACTCGTTTTTGGTTTGAACAACTTCAGTGGGGCCTACATCAGAAAATAAAAGTTGTTATTGGTCTGAACAACTTCAGTGGGGCCCACATCACGAAATGAAAGTTGTTTTTTCTTGCCACACGCAAAGTTACTCAAGGAGTAGTCTTTCATTGTTTAAAGCTCAATTCATGCGTAAGGATTCTTTCCCTACATATTCCCATTAGTATAGGACTTAAGGAGTGGTCATTCATTGTCTTCAGCTTTGTTTTGGCATGTGAGTGCATAGTGTGATTTTGGTTTATACAATGGCATTCGACATTCCCACTCCATCTGTCTTCTCATCACTTCTCAAATTGTTCTTAAACTTGGCCGATTCCTCCCATTCTTCTTTCTCCTTCCACACTTTCGTGTGAAGTAGGTGGTGTGTGTGGTTTTTTAGTTGTATATATTTTGTCTCAACGTAAAACTTGATTTTTCTTATGAATAAGGTACATTTTCTAGATTAACTTTTTTTAAAAATTTTGGTATATATTTTGCTAAATGATGAATAAAAATTTTATATTTAGTCATTTTAACATGTTGAGTTTGTTTTAATTAAAAAATGTAGAGATATAATTAATTGTCATATAAAATAAATTGTAGTTTACTTTTTTATAATCTGATTAAATATATAACTGTTTTTTTAGTAGATAGTGTTTGAGTAAATATGTAGTCAAATTAAATATGTATTTGGTCAGATAATATTTGATTGTGAGTTTAGTCTGGTCTTATATCTAGTGAAAACAAGCACTAAATGGTACCCAAATTTTTCTAATAAAAAGAGTACTGATGGTGGGATTAATAATAATAAAAGAGAGGAGTTTTTTTATTTAATTTTTGGGAAAAATTAGAGAGGAGGACTTAGGAAAAGTAATACTTATTAAAGATAATCATAATAATCATAAAAATTATAATTATTTAGGGAGACCAAATAATAAAATATAAATATTAAAAAATTACTCATCAGTAATGGCTAATTATTTTGTCATATTAAGTAATTATAATTTTTAAATAACTAGTGTGAAATAGTTATTAACATTTATTTTTGTTTTCAATCATAAGGATGCTTTTTTGGGTCACTTAAATGGTACTTAATGTAAAATTACACAAGTGTATTTATTATAAGCTTATCATTATTCAATGTAAATTTACCTTCATGTACTAGTCAAAGAATAATTATATTCCTTTCAGCCTCTAATTTCTAAAATGTATACAATTGTAAGATTGCACACACCAACTACTTCACACGAAAGTGTGGAAGGAGAAAGAAGAATAGAGGAATTAGCTAAGTTTAAGAACAATTTGAGAAGTGATGAGAAGGCAGATGGAATGAGAATGTCAAATGCCATTATATAGACCAAAATTACACTATACACTCACATGCCAAAACAAAGCTAAAGACAGTAAATGACCACTCCCTGAGTCCTATACTGATGGGAATATGTAGGGAAGGAATCCTTACGAGTGAGTTGAGCTTCAAACAATGGAACACTACTCCTTGAGTGACTTTGCGTGTGGCAAGAAAAAACAAAAGTGTGGTCTGGTCAAATGAAAATTGAAAAGGCATGGAAGGAAGCAATTTCACGTGGAGCACAAGACAAATATGGATTGTGGGTCCTACTGAAATTGTTCAGATTAAGAACAACTTTCATTTCATTATGTGGGCCCCACTGAAGTTGTTCAGACCAAGAACAACTTGCATTTTGTGATGTGGGCCCCACTAAAGTTGTTCAGACCAAGAACAACTTTTATTTTCTAATGTGGGCCCCACTGAAATTGTTCAGATCTAGATCGAGTTCTATATAAATTTAAAGTTGTTCACGGTCTGAACGATTTTAAGTGTAGTATCTTGATAAATAGTTTTGATCTTATCGTATCTGAGTAAATTTTTTCACTGTTAATCGTATATGAGTAAAAAATCCCTTATTCATCAAAATATAAGAAGCTTAGCGTTTGCCCTTTCACGTCTTCACTCTTTAACTTCCTTTTTAGCGTGACCAGAACAAATAGTGTTCCGAGGTAGCAAGACACGGAAGAAGTGGTGATGAGGCAACTATAGCTAGCAATCTCATCTAAAGCAAGACATGTTATTTTAGATTCGAAATGCACCAATATAAAAGTCTGTTATACAAATTAAAAATATTTTCTTATATCAAAGGATGTTGAGATGGATTCATACAAAAAAAAACATAATAAAGATTCAAAATATTAATATTAGAAGAAAAGTAGGCGTAGTGTCTATTGAAAAGAAAATTATTAAAAATTATTTGAGATAATATAAACGTGTATAGAGAAGACTATTGGACATTGTGATAAAAACAATAGACCAGACAATTTGAAATTCTCTATAAAAAAAATATAAGAATAAGGAAGAGAACACTCAATAAAATTATTAAGTAAAATTATAGGGTTAACAACCTATTTAAAAATTTGATTATTCCACTGATAGGATAATACTTGACATTTCTCATTGTTGTAGTTGTAGATGCACAAAGGTAGAAAAGTCAACAACTTATCTATAAAAATATTACTGGTAAGACTTTTTATATCATCCCACGACAATCGTGTGAAAAAAAAAAGTTCTATAAAATGCTTTTATTAACCTTTAAGTTGATATTACGCACACATAGTTCAAAAAAAAAAATTGTATGGGCAAGGCATCACAAAATGATGATGTCCAGTGAATAGATAAGCACTATTATAGTGTTTTATATTTTTAATAATGAAAACTTTGCAAAAAAAATTGAGTTGAAGATATCCATTTTTAATTGTAAAATTATTCCTTAATATTTAATTGTTTTGCAACATCACCGCGGCATCGATTCGTGGCATAATGTTATTGGTCAAGCAAGCAGCCACGTGGGCATCCAAAGCTTTCCCCGGCCTATCTTCTCTTCTCCGCGGATCATTCGGATAATGAAACGAATTACATAGACTTCCACCTCTCGAAGGGATAACGCTTCCCACGTAACTCAACCCGCCATGGCCACCCTCTTCTCATCACCACCCATCTCCTCCTCCGCCTCCACCGCCGGAACGACCACCGCCCCATCAAAACCTTCTCCTTCATCCAAACCCCTCCTCCCCATTTCATCCTGCAAGCCACCTCTAACAGCCTCCTTAACCGCCGCCGCTATTGCCGCTGTACTCACAACTACTCCTCTTCCTTCCTTGGCAGATTCCAATACCAACTACCAAGTCTACTACGGCACTGCCGCCAGTGCCGCCAACTACGGTGGCTACGGCGGGAATTCCAACAAGAAAGACTCCGCCGAGTACGTCTACGACGTCCCAGAGGGTTGGAAAGAGCGCCTTGTGTCGAAGGTCGAGAAGGGAACGAACGGAACGGACAGTGAATTTTTCAATCCGAAGAAGAAAACGGAGAAGGAGTACCTCACTTTCCTTTCGGGGTTTCGCCAATTAGCTCCGAAGGACACAGTGCTGAACAATTTGGCGTTATCGGACGTGGAATTGCAGGATCTGATTGCGAATGCGGACAACTTGACGTCGGAGGAGAAGAAGGACGAGAATGGTCAGATCTATTATGTGTATGAGATCGATGGGGCTGGAGCCCATAGTTTGATTTCTGTGACGTGTGCGAAGAACAAGCTTTATGCCCATTTCGTGAATGCTCCGACGCCGGAGTGGAACAGAGATAAGGAGGTTCTGAGGCATGTTCATGAGTCTTTTAAGACTGTTGGGTCCTTTTGATCTTGATTATTGAGCCTGTCCCTGGTAATGCACGATTTTCTGTATGATCAACATGTTTGTTGCTTGCAATTCAGCTATGTCTTGGTTTCAATCTGGTATTGAATTGAAATTAGCATGGCCCCTGTTTATGACAGTGTCCATATGTAATTTAAGAGAAGTCTGAGCTATCATCAAACATTTTGCTGTTTCTGGGGAAGAATGAAACACTGCTCTGACCATAGCCTGAGAGATTTTCACTTTAATTATCCTGCATTTCTCTAGTTGGAGTGACTAATGCAGATTTTACTCTCTCTCTCTCTCTCTCTATAATAATCTTGGCCAAATTAGAAACCTAACTCTTATTTCCACGCATGTTGCTTCTCTGATACTAAACTTAAGCATGGATTAGATAAGAAGAACCACATTGATCATTGTTTCTTTGGGCCAATCTCATCAATCATTGCTTACCTCTGAACATTCAACGTTTGTTCATGTACCTCGGGAGCTGCTGTTACTTAGAGTCGTTTACTGGCTGATGTGAGTTACCAATCTTTAGTGCGGGTGTTTGGCCCAATCAGTCAGAAAAAATTAGCCAAGATGGAAAAGTTGATCATGGAACTAAGTCTGTTATATTTATATATCCAGGTAAAAAAAAAATGCTTATACTCCTCCGATGAGGGAGTATCTATAGGGGTAATTTAGAGAAAATTGACAAATATGAAAAATGGGTCCTAATTTAGGACCAAAATCAACTCAACAATTAGGTCCTATATTAAGGACCGGAAGAATATTTATGTAGTATGATATAGAAATTGTAACAAATAGTAGTATTTATGAGTTATTAACCTTTTTTTTTTGTTTGTTAACTCAACTAAGTACATGAGAACTACCTTAAAATTCTCTGGTGATAATTGAGTTCAAAACTACTATTTCATGCCGAAGTCCGCACGGACTACACCATCTCCTCCATACGTCTCTTCTTGGGTAATGACTCCTGCCCACTTGAGGGAAAGATATTGGCAAAATACTCCTTCAATCCATTTTATTATTTATATTTATTATTTTTTTCACAAACTAATTTACTTAACTTAGAGACTGATATTTAACATAATGTTATACATAATTATTTTAAAGGGATGATATAACATACTACCTTCTGTCCTAATTATAAGAGCCAGTTGACTAATTTGAGGAGATTAAAGAAGTAAGTTGAGTTAGTTATTTGTCCTAAATAGGTATTGTCTTTCCTAAAATATCCTTACTAATTAAATGTATTAACTAGAACTATCATTGTTAGAAGAGATACTTTGGAAAAAAAAAAGTATAAATATGCAAGACAAAATAGATTGGAGTCTTATATTCATGACCAAAATAAAAGTCAAACAAAGTCTTATATTAAGGACCGGAGATAGTATATTATAATTAACAACTTTATCTAACTTCATTAATCAGCCTTGGCTAGTGAAATAACTCCTACTAGTATATATGAAGGATGAGAGGTAGAATACTTAAAGATAAATATGCTCTTTGAAGTGATGTTTTCCTCTAAATATACATCGAAAGCATTATATACAAGGGGAACTTTTTTTTTTTGGGGGGGGGGGGGGGAATATGGTTAGTACAAAGTGAAACCATCATCATAGGAGACATGGGAGGCTCGTCGGCAAGGAGGGGTATTCTCATCATACTCGGCACAACAGCTCCACCGTCTCTTCCAGTTGGGGCGACCTGTGTTGGGTCTGTTGCCTTTGTCATTCCATTTGTACACAATCACTCCTGATTCGTCCGTCCACTCCCCATCTATCCCTTGGTGTGGTGGCGCCAACGAGAACAACCCCTTCTCCCCTGCAAGTCCAACCACCCACCCACGCCGTTAGCTTTCTCCATGGGCTGTCTTTCCTGGGCCTTGGCCCAACCTCAAGCCCAATTCAAGTGGTCAGCGGCAGTTTTAGGCCCCTAGTCCAGTTGAACCTACTAAATTGGGCCGGGATAACATAAGTTCAGTGCAGGAATTTTTAAAAAAAAACTCAAATTCAAATATTTCTAACTCTTTCAATTGGCCAAACTAACTCCTACTAATCCAAAGCCAACTTTCAAGGCCAAGTCGCAAAAATGTCAAAACAGAAAACTAGACTCCAATTAAACAAATTGCAAAAATTTAACAATACATTGGCATAACTTGAACCAGGCTACTGCATAAGTAATCCATAAGTTACTCTTGATTATAAATATAACTTCTATTTTTTATTAATTAATTTTTAAAAAAATCAGTCATATTGATACTTCTTTAATAAGGAAGAAAATATATTAAGAAAAATTATTATAATATTTTAGAAAGAAGATATCATATTTTTATAATTAACTAATTTATTTAATTTTTTAAATCAAAAATAGTTATAGTTAAATAGGTATTAAGACTAACTATTAAAATGCCCGAGCGCTAATTTAATCTTTAGCAATTGATAAAAGTTCGTGTGGTGTTGAAAATTCTTTCATAATTTCCATGGCATGATTCAGATATCAAACGAACAAGCAGAAATAAATTTCAAGACACAGATGCGAAGCCGAAACAAATTTGAAGAATGGATATTTCTGCCGACGGTTTTCTAAAGACAGTTTTCATTTTCAAATCCCTGATTCGTAAGAGAGATCGGAAAGCGCGAAAAGAAAAATCCAGAAACAGAGCGATTAAATTATAAGTCAATCGCTGCTGAATAACGACGAGAACGAGACGAACAGGAGAAGTGAAACTGTGGGAGAGCTATCGGATTATCAGGCAGAGAAGTGAGTGGATGAGAAAGAATACGCATACCGTTGGCGTGGCCATGGAAAGAACAAGCAGTTGGGGAATTTTCTTGATCAGAGTAAAGCGTATTGCATCGCAAGCACCGTTTCTTGGTCTGAATCTGAATCTGAGAGCACGATTTCACCTGCAATTTGCCACGGGAGGCACTGGGCAGAAGCAGGTTATGAGGGAGACCGATCGCAAAAGCCATTCGAATTCCTTCTTTCGCGGCGGAGATAAGCAGAGCGAGACAAAGAGAGGCAGAGGGACGGAGAGAGGAATCTCCAGAAGGTCCGGTGACTCACTGAGAGACTCTGAGAAGATGAATCCTGCCGTCAGCTTATAGACTGACTAATTATAATTATAATTTTGGAGTAATTTTATATGTCATATTAATTGATAAGAAATCAATTATTTTTAATTAACTTATACTTCTTTGCTGAAGCATTTTCCGCTAGAAATTAATACATCTAGTATTGTACAATAAAGATTATTGATATCATTTTTTGACTTAGAAGTATAATTTTTTTTATTGTTCTATTGAAAAATAAATAATTATAATTTACCGTTTAATTTTTAAAATTTTTGTGTCATATACAGAGTTTTGAGAAATCAATCTATTCATGTCTTAGATTGTTTTATTATTGTATACAGACTTTTTATTTTTTTAAAAAACCTCTATATATATACACTTTGGATTTTTTAAATAAAAATTGCCCATTTTAAGGTTCAGATTAATGCCACTAGCACTAAGAAAACCATAATGCCACGTCACGACAAAAGGATCAGATTTGAATTGTCTTGTTGTTTCTGTTGTTCTACACAATCTACTCTGAATCTGATCACAAGAAACCATCGTAAAATCACGAAACCACTTGTAGTTTGATACACACACACTTTTTTTTTTTTTATTACAATCAATTTAAGTACTTGCACACACAGACATATTAACATTCATTTTTAATCGGGAAACTCATCCAAAAAAATAGGGAACATAATTAATTTTTATTATAATTAATTTAAATGCTTAAACACCCAAACATGTTAACTCTTAACGCTCGCGAATTCAGACCTCATCAAAATAAAATAAAATAAAAAACAAGGGGCATCGTTATAGTCCAACAACTTGCATATATAATGACTAATGTACTAACTCGTCTCCTAATATAAGAGTTAGTTTCATATTTAATTTGATTCTAAATATAAAACGTTAATTTATTTTATATTTCATATTTATCTATATTTTTTAAAGTAGCCCTTGTGGTGGTTGCACATGTTAAAAGTTTTCATATAAGGGTAATTCTAATATACATGACTAACAAGAGTATTTTAAAAAAGACAACGCCTATTTATATATTACAAAAAACTAATTTAACTAACTTCATTAATCTTCTTAAATTAATCAACTAGCTCTTACACTAATGATAAGGGATAATATTATTTTTTTTCTTTTATTAGTTAAAAATGACTATTCTCCAATTTAGATATATCCAACTTATCATCACCTTTTCCCATGTAATGACTTTTTTAACGGGACTCAACATCATGACTTTATTTGAGAAAACAAACATAAACTTTGGTCATCGAAAATGTACTGTTTACTTTCTTTTCTATAAGGTTAAATCTATAAATATATGTATATTTATAGACCACAAACGGATATATATACATATAATATAATTTATAACTTTAATTTGATCATAGTCAAGCAAAATTAATTTAGTAATTTATTTTTAAACAAAATGTCTAGAGTTATGATTTCAGCTAATCGCTTTTATTCTCAGAGTTTGTATAGGGTTTTTTTTTTGGATTTCTCCTCCGGTATTCCAGGGAAATAGGCGTCTTTCAGCCGTGACAACGTCCCCAGACTAATTCGGATCGAAGGCTTGCAAGGAACCTTTCGGTCGGCGCCCTCTGGCCCCTCAGGGTGCTGCATTCCCACAGCTCGAACTCGAGACCTGTGGTTAAGCTAGGACAGCCCCAGCCAGCTGACCTAACCCCTCGGGGTTAGAGTTTGTATAGGGTTTAGTAGAGCTTAACTGTAATTTAAATTGTACCACTAACAACACTGCTTTGCTCACTATATATGGATTGCCATATAAAACATCAAGCCAAGCCAGTCACCGAGCAGAATATATGACTTCTATCATCTCAGACTCTCAGAGATTCAAATGAGAGATATATTTACAGATCACAAAATCCGACACAAAAGTAAAAAAACAAGGCAGCCTAAATCATTACGAGACGAACGCGCGCAGTCAAACACATATAAGAGAGAACGAATACATCTAGATATATTAGTACAAGCTAGCATATATATATATATATATGATGTGAAATGAAACTGGAATATCATCATCGATCTGATCACATCAGAAACTAAAATAGAATTAAACCAAGCTAGCTAGGGGTTTTCACCATCTTGTTCAATCTCAGAAGCTGGCTCGTCTTCTTCATGCAAGCAGCAAGCTGCATGGCCATGGCCAAAGGCCTTGATGTGATCTTTAAGAGACCTTTTGTGTTTAAAGTCAGAACCACAACGACAGTACCAGAGCTTGCCGCAGTTCTTCTCGTGAGTCCTCCAGTCGCCTTTGACGGCGAACGGCTTCCCGCACTTCCGGCACATGTAGGGTTTGATGCCATGCTTTCTCTTGTAGTGAGTCTGCAGGGTTCTGAAGTCCTTCAAAGGCCTTGCTCGTGGATGTTCAATGTTGTGCTTGCAATCTGGTGCACAACAGTAACATGGGAGTCTTAGCATTCCCGTTGGTTGTGTCCCTTTTAGAGAATCTGCTCCTCTTCTGTATTGTGATCCATGTCCCCACATATGCATCTGCCACAAAAACCCATGATTTTGATAGTGATGATTCACACACACACGCACAGATTTATATATTTTCACAAAAGGCTATGTTTCTTTAAAATCTCAAAAATTTCACTTTTCTGCTGCATCTTTGTCTTCATTCACAATGTTTCTCCTCGTGATTTTTCTTTTTAATTATACATCCCTTTCGTTTTCCTAGCGCTATTAATTACTACTCTCTCTCTCTCTCTCTCTCTCTCTCTCTCTCTCTCTCTCACACACACACTCACTCACTCAGACGCACGCCCCACATAAATAGATACAGCAATCGCAAGTGTTATTATCAGACTATAATATATATAGTACCTCCGATCTTAATTATAAGAGCTAGTTGACTAGTTTGAGGAGATTAAAAAAAGAAGTTAAGTTACTTATTTATAATAAATATGTGTTGTCTTTCCTAAAATATCCTTGCTAATCAAGTATATTGGCTAGAACTACCATTGTTAGAAAGACTACTTTGAAAAAAAATATATAAATATGAGAGACAAAATGAATTGGGGTCTTATATTTAGAATCAAAATAAAAGTCAAACAAAGTCTTATATTAAGGGTGGGAGGTAGTATATTACAGTAATATACACTTTACAAGTGGTATTAGAATAGTCTCTCACATACATATATCATGTATTGAAAGTTTTAAGAAATAGATTTTTAGATGCATGAAAAAAATTACACTTGATCTACTTTTCCACTTACACAAACCCAATATGATTTATTAGTACTGAGATTTTGTGTGCATAAATTTACAGATAATGGGGGAAAAAAAAGTACACTTGTCTAAATCGTTGTCTTTAATATAGTAATGCTCCTCCTAATTTGATATGATATAATAGTATAATGTAAATGAAAAACACTGACTCTGTGTGGTCGACTAGTGCTATTATGATAGGCACTATTTAAATTTAATTGCTTTAAACTAGTCGAATAACTAAAATACTAATTTTTTTTATACGTAATGTTAATTTATGTTTCCTTCAGCGTTTTCTTCATAAACAAGAATCATCCTTGACCTAATAAGACTCAAATGCAGCAAATTTGCAGACTTGAGTGGATCAAGATCAACCACCGCAGAATAGGAAAGGAGTACAGATACATGCACAAACCCACATTAGTCAATTCCTCTTTTTTTCATCTTCTCTTTCATTCAAACTGAAAACTTCCGAACTGTTCAAGAAAAAAAAAGATAGATATAACTACCATATATCCCTAAAAAAAATTATATAGGTTAATTATTGTATGTATAGCAGTGATGGTGTGTGAATCCAAATTGAAGCCAGATGCTCTAAAGGCAAAAAAGATAGTGATTGTATATATATATACTTCAGTTAGAAAGATGACAAAAGGAGAGAGAGGAGGATGACTGTATAAAAAAAAAAATCTCATAAGAGCACTTTGTGCTGGTATGTTTTCTCCCTGACTCTGTCTTGATCTCTTTCTGGTGCTTGTAGAACAATAAAAGATCTTTTTTACTTCGAATTAATTAGTGGTTTAGATGAAGAAATTATAGGTTCTAATGAATTAATTGTCTTCCAATATCTTCAAGCATATACAATTATTTTAATATATTTTATGAAAGTCCTTCAATTGGCAGACAGTAAAAAAGAAATCTTTAAGTTTGATTTAACGTAACACATCTTTATTTCTTAAAAGATGATGCCATGACATGGATTATTCATTATTATATATGCTCTCAAACTGCCCTTGCTAGAAAGGGAAGATAACTAGAGAAACCATCTAGTTATTGATAAAAATAAAAAACTGAAAGAGAAAAGTCAGGACAGGCATCAAGAAAAACCTAGTGTAACGGTATGTACGTGTGAAGTTTCTTTTACATAACTGTGAAAATTAAAGGAGCTCTTATCATTTAATGTTTGCTTTTGTTATGTTCTCTAATTCAACATAGAGAAGTAAATATTTGAGATCTCTCTCCTCTCTCTATGTATAACCAATATGTGAAAGATGAATTCGAAAGCTTAATTCATGTCAACAAATACATCAAAACAAAAGAAGTTCTTAAGATAGTTTCTCATAGCTAATCATTTCACGTTTCCAGAAAAGGATGAGACAAGAGTAGGAACTTGAAGTTCGTACGATTAGTACAAAAAGTTCATTGTAGCTCAGATCCATTGCTCAGGCTTTCTTTTTCTTAATTCTTCTTAAAATATGCATATCAAAGGTATAGGAAGAATGGATCTTCAAGCTTCAGACACATGAGGTTCCAAGGTATGCTTTTATATCATCAAAGACGAGTCTTTTAAAATTTTTACTTTTCAGGTGCTTTGTTTACAGACTGAAATCTTTCAGAGACTGAATGAGCTCAGAGTCTTGCAGACAACTGAATTTTGATAAAAGAAATATCTGAATCCTGAAAGAGGCGGTGGTATTAATAATTTGTCTTGCTTTTTTTCATTCATTTGTGCAGCACAACGCTCTAGGTGACGTCAAAGTGTAAAAGGAACATATTCAGAGAATAGATTTACTAACTTTGTTTAAGAAAACAGCACTAGTAATTAGTTAAAGTACTGGTGATGACGAGTCTGAGACAGACCAAACAACGCACGTTCAGATGTGAATCTTAGATAAGAGTGCCATATTAATTAAAAAGAAGAAAAGAGAGAGCCATGAAAGAGGAAGAACATATTAGTTAAATGGAAAAAAAATTTAGGGTCTTTTACTTAAGTCAGATGAATTAATTAACAAGAAAAGAAATAACAAGAAACAAGTACCTGAAGATTATTGTATCTATTGAAAGTCTTTAAGCATAGAGGGCAGGAGAACTGAGTAGGGCCAATGAGAATCTGAGAAGGTGTTGGAATCCAATACTGACCCTTGTTTAATCTCTCCAAAGGGCATCCAGAAACCAAACTAAGTTCCTCTTTTTCAGCCATTTCAATAAACTTTGAGATCTGGCTTCTTGAACCCATATGAGGAGGTGGAGAAGAAGAAGTGTTCATGCTAGTAGGAAGCCCTATTCCTAGGGCTACCATCATAGTTCCTCTATCATCACCATCTTCGTCGTCATCTTCTTCATATTCTTTCTCCATTCTCTCATTCTTTCCCCCTCTTCCTCTTCTAGGGCTCTTTTGAGGGTTCGCTTGTTGTGAGGCTTAAATTGTTTATGAGAGGCAGGGCTTCTTTGAGAGGAGGGGAACTTGGAGGATGGCCTAAAGTGGAGAAACTAGAAGAGCTTTGGTATTGAATGGAAGATGATGTGCAGTGATTATTAGAGTACTGAGCATGAGGAGGGTATAAGGAATTACAGGCGTTGAATTGATGAGAAGTAGTAAAGGAAGAACAGTGATGAGGAGGATGAAGAAGAGGGATGAAGTTGAACCAAGACTGAGGATCTGGCATGGCTAGCGTTTAATGCTTGGCTATGCGATTTTGTTTTGGATGCTTTGGTTCTTTCGCCAGTTATGATAGATCGATCTGTGTATAAATATTGTGTGCTTATATGTGTGTGAGAGAAGGTTAAACACAGTGTAGAGAGAGAGAGAGAGAGAGAGGATATGGTGATGAGGGGAAATGGAGAGCCATAGGCATGTTTCAGGGTAAGGAAAAGTTGAGGTAGATTAGGTCAAACGTAAAAAGGCGGGGCAGAAAAAAGATAATTATAAATAACCCCATTTAATCTGTTGTAGAACTGATGACACTGGGATTAATTTAAATTCTAAAATGATTGGCATGATATAATTATTTCTTGCCTTAGTTTTCCTATTCTGTGGTAGATCTGTAGATAGATGCTTTAATGGATTTGTGTTGATATTAAGAGTGCGCATGTCACAAGAAAAATTAGAGTGTTTTACAAATCTAAGGATGTCATAGCTTAATTAGTCAGAATGAAATACTGGAATTTTGTCTCTTAGTTATAATTAGAAAAAGGATGGTGAGTGATCTAGAGCTAAATCTAGGTAAACATTTTGAATGAAGAATTTTGGCAAGTGCTTGAACATTGCTTTTGGCATTCTTGTATAGCAGTCTGCAGTTCCACAAATTATTCATTACTGGCTTTATGCTTTATTCATCTGTATTAATAATTAAAATTTATCATAAGCCCTAGACTAGCTAGTGAAATCATACAAATCAACGCGTATTTGTTTAGTTAGCTGTTATTGTTCTTAGTAATCACATCTCTTTTGACATAATAAATTATATGTCTGGCTCTATAACAATTGGTTTGCAAAAAAGTAAATGAACAAAACTAATTAAATACATGCATGAAAACATATTAAATGAAGTTGTGAACTAATTTTGACCAAAGATATTAAATTGGTGGAAGGTAAAAGAAGAAAGGCAAAAAGTGTGTGAAAGGGAGAGAAGAAATTACCCCCCTGCGAAACAATAAGAGGAATTAAAGGCTTTTTAAGGAGAAAGGCAAACGTGGAGTCAGAAATTGGACTTGCAGGTTGTCTCCCTTCCCTTGAGATAAGAGAACGTCGTCGCACCACACACACACACACACAAAAGAAAAGTAGAGAGAGAGTGAGAGAGTGAGAGAGATAGAGAGAGAGAGGGCTTTCTGCTGTGATTCTTAAGTTCTCTTTCTTTCTTAATTTCTTTCTCTCTTGCTCCAAGCAAACGAGTTGTTGTTTCAGGCTTTACCAACTTCCAGTATTTGCTTGGATTGGCGTGTTTGCTGTTTAGGGCTTCTCACATTAATTTCAATTACATTTGGACTCATACATCAAAGAGAAGCTAACTGTTGTGTTGATCTTAGCCCGCCATTATTATTAAATGGATCTTGAAGTTATCATCATCATGATTATGAATGTTCCTCTTACAGAGCACAGAGCCATTTTCTTTGAAAATTTCAGTTTCCCAAGCTATCATTAACCATCCTTTTATGATTTCTAAATCACCATCTTCTAGTTTTCTTCCACTCTCTCTATCTCTACCCCTACAAACACAGAGAGACAAGTATTAGATATATAGATATTGAAGGGTAAAAGTTATATATGACTCAGGAACATGTATAAGAGTGCTGTTAGTTAACAAAGAGGTGCGTTGTGTTGCACACAAAAAATAAAGGCAGCAGGCAGAAAATGACGTTTGAATTGTATGTTTTCATTCTCATATTCAAGTTTTGCAGGTATGAGTGTCAGATATCCTCTAGTGAATTTAATTCAATTGCTTTTATTACAAAGAAAAAAATATTAAAGAGAGAAATTTCCAATAAGAAACGGCCAAGCCTTTGAACACATGGAGCTCACATCAAGCAGACAGAATTTGGTGACATTTTTACAGGTTGGACGTGTATGTACAGGCCAAGCCATATATTTACACATTTTCATACGAGCTTGAAAATGAAAGGAACAAGGCAGTGCGTAGTGAGATATATATATATATATATATATGAGTGTGTGTGTGTGTGTAGAGAGAGAGAGAGTTAGAGAGAGATAAGGAAACAAGTAGCTAGGTGACAGTGAAGCAGCAGACAGAAACAACGATGGGCAAAAGCTACGTTTTGCTCCAATAATGACAGATCATGCTGGGCTTATTTTGTTAGGAGAAAGCATGGAAACAAGTTTAATCAATTTCATGTTGGATAGAATTAATGTTAGAAGAATGGATAAATAAATTAAATGAAAATGATCTCTTAATAAAACTTTCACCTTAAATTATTATTATGTTGATAAGAACATGTATACATACTTATATCTATGTGATATTAGCACGCGAGATGTAAATATTGAAATACTCTTTAAATTAAATTTGCTAGAGTTGGTGAGGTTATATATGATGAGTGAAACAACAGGAGTTGTGTCACTCGAATGCAATAATTCTAAATTCAGTGAGACAATGGTAATTGGCTTTGTTAATAACATCTACGTACGTACAATCTTGTACATATCATATGTAAAAGTGATATGTTTTTAATGCCCAAAAAAGTGATTCTGCAAAACCATTGATTGAATCTGTGGCGAGTACCATGTGTTGGCAAAAAGAATATGTGAGTACCATATAGACTTTTAATTCGATTAAATCATATCATAGCAAGAAAAGGCTAAAGAAATTTTAATAATTTCATGATCCAGTCGCTTTCATTGGGTGGAAAAGAAAAAAAGAATAAACCCATTTTGTCCTAGTGAATGGCCCTATATGGTTGGATGATTGACGGTATGAAAGACAAAGGAGATTACGCTTATTGAAAAAATTGAAATATATATATAAGTGTCACATCCTTAATTAAAATATAGATGAGGTATAACCCGCAATTTCAGGCAGCATGCAGGAACCCATCATCTCCAACCCAAATTCTATCCATACCTTCTTGGACCGCATGTTGTTACATATCTTCTTCACAAAACTTTAACTTTATACACCAAAAAACTTTAATTTAAGCATACTTATCTCTATTAATTTTATATATTGTGATTTAAAAGAAAAAAAAAAAAAAAGATAACAATGTTTCTTCTTCTTCTTTTTTGAATAAACCACCCAGTGTCCGAAAGTAACGCAATAGGATCCAACTGAAAATCACGCTGATTAAGTTAGCATAGCCTCTTAAATTTTTTTTTTTTGGGGTCAAAGCATAGCTTCTTAATTAGCAACTTAGATATATGCTCATTATCGATATTTTTCAGGTTTTATTAACAAAGTGTGATGGTAACTTCTTAAACTTCATGTATACGTACATATAAACATTGACCTGTAATTAAGTCAGCCGTAGATAATCCTCTACAATGTCACATTTAATTTGTGGAATAATGGCCTAATTAATTAAGGACAATCATTATTATCAATGCAAAATTAAAAGTGTTAGAGGGTTCGTTATTGTGTGTGTGTATGAAAACTAGAATTCAAAGAATAAAGTATAAACTACTCCTTTTGTCTTTAATGTAAGATCTTATTAACTAATTTGAGTAGATTAAATATGTTAGTTAAATTAGTTAATATGATATATTTTTCTAAAATATTCTAAGTATTTTTGTTAATTCCCTCGCCCCCTCCTACTTGATTATTGTTGAAAAAATATTAATAGGATTGATGTGGAAAAAAATTATAACAATATAAAATAGGTCTCACATATAATACTAACATCAATTCGTCAATTATATTTTATATTAAGGACAAGAGAGTAATATTGATATTTTGAAAAAAGCAAAAAGTAAATTGCCCATAGGTTTTTTTGGGTCACAGATTAAACTAAATGCAAAATATATTTATAAAGCTCATGAAACGAATAAATGCGGAAGGAAACGCAACCTCAACCTTGCCCCAGAAACCCCAAAAAAAAAACAAAAACAAAAAAACAGAGGGAGAATAAAATCACAAAGATTCCTATATTCTCTCTTCGCAAAACTCAATTCTTGGCCGATGGATCAATTTTGATGGTCAGATCGATCCCCCAAAATACAGCTCAACACATTTTTAGGATTGATTTGGGCCTTTTAAAATTAGTCTAATCATTAACCAATAGGTATTGTCCTAGTGATTAAAAGAATTATGATAAGCTTTTTTTGGCCAAAAAGAAGTAAAAGAATTATTAATAAAATTAATCTAATGGCTAAAATTTAAATGGAGATAAAATGAAAAAAGGCATTTCAAATGGATAGATCCAATTTTGAATTTTGTACAATTTTGAATCTTTTGTTTGATAAACTAAAACCTCATCATGTTAAACAATAATGTATTATACAAAAATAAAATGACAACTAATTGTTATGAAATTATTTATATTGAAATTTTATTTTTTTAGGACAATATTTAAATCAAGTTTTTTATATCCTTTATGTCAAGTGCTCCAAACAAACATGATCATGTGTCCTATTGTTAACATATTAACATTTAAAAACTTGACCTAAGTTTAATTTTTTTCCCCCGTTTTTAAGTCATCGGTCATGTGTTATATGAAAAAAAATTCTATCACAATTTAAGTATCAAAAGTAGCACTTTTTAAAATAAGTTACAGCAAAATTTATCGTTATCTACAAAAAGGACTTGTTTAGCATGAATTAAAACTAACTTTTTAATTATGATTTATGAAATAGAAGATAAGTATATGAACAAAATTTTATTTCAACTTACATGAGAATGCTTATGAGTGATTATAAATTGCAAATCCAAACAAGGGCTAAGTAAATACGCTTGTAAGTTGAATGGGCATTAAGTTTGTTTGACAATGATGTTGTCCCTAAAAAACCAGAAACTTATTAAATAGTGTGTCTGAAATCTCTCTATCTTAAGATTGAGACTATTTTCTGCTTCAATTCCTATTTATCTCTCCAAATAAAATATGAAATGTTTCTTAGTTTATAGCATAGTAAATTATCTCTCTATTTATCCCTTAATTGTTCCATTAGGATTGTTTGTCACTAAGAGAAATATTGTGTGTCAATTCCTCCCAATTAGATGATTGACAATCAACTCACCAACTATCCATTTAAGGAATAAGAAACCCTAGAACGAAAATATAATTCTTTGTTTCCAAAATATATACTATGTTTCGATTACTTAGTTCGTGATACACTACACATAATAAATAATATAATAAAATCAGTTTTATTATATATAATTAATTTAAAATAGGGTTTTAAATAATTTATTATTCATGACCACCTCTAGTTTCTGAAATTATTCTTAGGAGACCTTGGTCATTTTCCAAAATAAATGTGTGTTGACCAAAATGCTCTTCAGCATTTAATATTATCCAGAGAAAATTTGGAATCACAACTTCCAAATTTAGCTCACCCAAACTCAAATGCATTGTTAGTAATTCAACAATTTAATAGCCACATAAAAGGAAAATTAGAAGTGCTACTCCCAAATATAGCATACTCAATTTCAGAATGCCTCAATTAGGACAGAAATCCTCAGAAACAATGTCAAACATTGAAGTCCTATGACCAATTAATTTTCTCTCAATACATAAACGACACAAAGGAAATCCGTAGATTAATTGCTCATATGGGACCTAATTAATTAATATACATGTTAGGGTATAATAATTAACAGTGAGGAAAAATACAGGAGTTAAATATGTGTGTGTGGCAAGATGCTATATTCCCGCTGCTGCTTCATAAAAAGTTTCTGTGAAGAGTCACAGCGACCCATTAGGTAGCTACCTTCATTAACTTGAAATTGGAGAGACCCACAGCCTCGTCACTCTCTATCTCTTTAACCCAAAACATTGTCTCTACCTTATCTATCTATATAAATATATATATGTCCCCTTAATACGGTTTGAAAGCGAAATATCAGTGCATGCAGCAATATTTGTGCAGAAAATTCTTGGCCTTGTGTTATGTGTGGGATGTAGGGTACTGAGTACTGAAGTTGACACATGAGAAGAGGGAGAGGCCTCTCTCTATTGCTATATAAACAAAACCATAATTGGAACTCACTGTTCACATACACATCTTCCGTCACTCTTTTTCCCTACACGCCATTGATGATTTCTCTTTTAGTGTTTTCCAGCCAGCCAGCTCTGAGAGATTATTATTGTCTCACAGAAAATGATAGCCCAGCTTCTCCTTCGCTAGGGTCCATCCATCTTTAATTTCATATATATGTTGTGTGTGCGTGTGCGTGTGCGGAGCGCAAAAAGTTATCCAATAATTATTGTATTGCTAATGAAGCTACCATAATTAGCTTGCTTTGTTTCATGAAAACACATGGAACTTTAAAAGAAAATTCCATTGAGAAGCTTAGCTTTCAGTATTGTTTGTTGGAGCTCAGTGAATGAACGATGATGGTGTTGACTAGAGAATACTTAGTAAGTATATACATACATGCATGCATGGCTCTTGATATGGGCGTACGTCTGTGCGAGAGTGATTAATTAGTGCCTTCCACCAATGTGTTGGGACTTAGTCAAGCAAAAGTAGTTTCTCACAACATAACAAACTACCATTCAAATTTCTATTGAAAAAAGTACTCGCATTTAGTAGCCAATAATACTTCAAATAGAACTGTCTCTAATAAGAGATTACCTGTTGATGATAGCTCCTAAATTTTCTAAAAATTCAATAGATCTTTTAACTCATCTCTAATATTGCTATGAAGATTTTGCCTGTGGCAACAGATGCAAATAATTATAATTAATACAAGTCGTGCCCAATGATACTATCCTTCAGAATTATTTCGTAACCACTAGCAAAGTAAGAAGTGGCACTCCCCAAAATTAAATAGATTCTTTCTGCAATAACAAAGTGAGCATAATAGGAAAAGATTTTAAAAAAAAGTCGAATTATTTATTTATAAAAAAATGTGTGTTGAATTACTTAGAACACCTCTTTTAATCATTTACAGGTGAAGTACCCCATTAATAAAAGCTCTCTTTTAATATGTGCAAACAATAGGAATAATTTGAGAAAAAAATTATAAACTTAGGAGATAAAAGTATATTGAAGTATTATATTTATAATAACAAGGATTTGGTCTAATAGAAGGGACCAATTACCTACGATATGATGAACTAAGGTTCAAATTTCTATTTGGAGATATATTCACACTTAGTGGCTGACAGTACCTCAAATCAGATTATCTCTACTAAAAAGATATATTTTCCTGGGAAAAAAAAAAAAAGTAAAGCAAGTGAGTAGCACAATTTGTATTGAGATTCATACCACTCTTCACTCTGTGCTTTCCAAATATAATTGTAAATAAATTCATATGACATCTAACCCTTGGATGATGAGAATGATTAGTTTTAACTTACACAAATTCCTTGCCTATACGAGACAACATGATAAAGATTTTCCAATATCAAATCATCTAATAGGAGGTTATACACTTGATCAAGATATTACATAGTCTCATAATATGTTACTTTATAAAAAGATAGCTTGTATTAACAAAGCGCCTTTCAAAATAACTTTTGTTTTGAAAACTTTTTTTTTTTTTGGTGAGATGTAGGTATCCTCCTATTAGAAGCAATCATGTTTGAGGCACTGTCACACATCAAACATGAGCACCTCTCCTAAAAAGCATCCCAATATTGGTTTATCATATTATGAAGGATTGACCCCTTTTATTAGATTCAACCCTAATATAATATTTTTGGTACAAAGTCCAACACAATTACATTTACAATTTTTTATCTTGGCCCAACAAACCTAGTAAAAGGATCCATCTCAGGCCCAAATAAAGCCTGATTTCATGTCCTTATGCTGGGTTGGAACAACTCAAACGCCATGCACATCAAACGCACAGGAGGTTGAAGACGATGCTTAGCGAGTTTGGTTCTGTAAATCTGACGTATTATAATTTCTTTTTTCAAATTTTCTGACTTGGAAGGCATAAAGGAATTTCTAATGATGCTTTTTTGTCATGTAGGATGACACAGTAATGATGAAGAATGAGTTATAGATGATGAGGGTAAAATTATTAAAGATAAAAGAGTTTGAGGACTGAGTTGAGTTTTCGGTGAGTTAAACTGTAGGGATTAAATTACACCAAATTATAATTAATGAACTGAGTTTTAGGTAATTAAGTCAAAATTTCAGGAATTAAAATATTAATTTTCCCTATATAAAGAAGAAGCACAAAATCATTTAGCATGGACGCATTGCCAATAGATTGCTAAGTGGCATTATATCAATCTACTTTGGTTTTAAATATAGAAACTAGATAAGAGTTTTTTTTAAAAGAATATAATATTTCAATCCAATTTATCTCTTAACACGCATTTGTTATAAATAACTAACTTAATTAATTTTATTTGTAAGGAATTTTTGTATAAAACTGTTAGGATATTTGCCTAATTTATCCATGATTGATTAATATGGTATTTGTTTTCACTTTGGTTTTAGTCCCTTAAATTTCAAACCTTAGATTTTAGTTTCTTAAAAGGCAAAGTGGTATAGGTATTTATTGAATTATAAGGACCAATATTTTAAATAAAAAAAATTTGAGAGACTAAAACCTATAATTTGAAACTTGAAGAGGCTAAAACCAAAATAAGAACAAATTTAAGAACAAAATTTGTATTGACCCACTAAAATAAATAATAAAATCTCTTTTTGTTTTATCTTAAAGATGATGTTTCTTTGTACACATGACTATTATTAGTATATCAATATCAATATAAATGATATAAAATTTATAAAAGAATAATATTTATAAATTATAAATAGTACAGTTGACTTTAAATTCTGAGTGATCACAAAACCTCTAATTTAATTAACTTTTTATTTCTTGAACTTAAGTTATTTTCTTCTATAAGGGCTAAATTAGTAGTTTATGAAATAAACCTTGTGAAGCTTGAAGAAATATTGATGAATGGTAGCGAGGCAGTGAAACTTGCTGGTATTCCTTCTCCAATTTCGGCGGTTCCTATTTCCCATGAAATCAAATATAATATCCTTTCTAATTCCTTCCATTTCATCAACTTGGCTCTATCATCATATTCAAAGAAAATATTCTATTCCCTGTTTTTTATTATTCTATTCTCAAGCAGCAGGTGATGTGCTTCTTTTTTTTTTAATTAATTTTTTATTCCCGATATTTTTTTTGGGGGGGGGGGGGGACGAAAGAACGCAATGGGCTGCTTCTTTCAATAGCCCAGAACTCTATTCAGTTGAAACAAGGAGGCCCAACGGCTTCCCTCTTCCAAGTTAGAGGATAACGAAATATTTATAGTCTCTAATTGCTTGTGTTTTTTATTATCTTTTTTTTTTTGCCCTTTAGGCTGGTTTAGCATTTCAAAGAAAAAACAAAACAAAACAAAGTATTTGTTTATGGATAATACTTATATCAAATTTATTATGCTTATTGTGTCAAGTTCTCTAATAACATATAACTATATGTCATATTTTTGAAATATTCACACTTAATTATAAATCAAATAAAACAAAAAATAATATACGATCATATATTATTAAAAAACTTGACATAATAGATCTAAGAAACTAGGCCCAAGTTTTTCCCTTTATTTATTCCCTGATGAGCTAAAAATCCTGTTAGTTAACATATTACATACTATGTGGTCGTTAAGCAGCCATGGCTATGATGAAATATGGAACGTTCAAATTTTAAATTAGATGGTTTAAATTTAAAATTTAACACATAAAGGTCAATGGCAAATTGTCCTGAACGAGACTCCAAACTTAACCCTCACACTAACATGGGGCCTTTCGCTGTTTTCCTTTCTCTTTTTTTTTAATGATAAAAGAAATTCAAATGTTATTACTAAAGAAAATGTAGTACTAGATATACAACAATGCTGGCAAAAAGAAAAAAAGAAAAAATAGGGGGAAAAAACAGAAGACAAAGAACTGAGAACTACAATATCTAAACTGAAAAGCAATTTCCCAAAAAATACGATATCCTACTTCATGATTCCCTTCCATTGAGTTAGCCGTTCGTGCAAAATATTTATAGAAACCGATTGCCAAAGAGAAGAACGGAAAATTAACAATCCAGTTACGAGAATACTCCTTCGGTCTTTAATATAAGACCTATTTAACTAATTTGATTAGATTAAGAAAATTAAATAAGTTAGTTAATTATAAGAAATGTGACATGTTTTTCCTAAAATACCATAATAATTTTTCTTAATATTCCATCTCTCTCTTCTACTTGATTATGGTTGAGAAAGTATCCATATGGGTAATTTAGTGAAAATTGATAAATATGATAAATGAGTCTTATATTTATGACCAAAATCAACTTAATAATTGGATTTTATATTAAAGACCGGAGGAGTACTATAAACATTTACATTTGAAAGAATGATCTCCCAATGTTCACGAAACCATTAAGGGGGTGTTTGGATAGAAACCAAACCATGGTTTTAGAAGTGCTTTTACGGATTACGAAGTAAATATGTGGAGGAGATTACCTCGTTTTGCGGAAAAGTGCTTTTGAAACCATGGTTTTGGGTTTCCTAAACACCCCCTAAAAATATTGAAGAGTATGACCATACAAACATATCTATGAACGACATATTGCAGTTTTGCTTTTATCAGTGGCGAAATTTGAGCTTTGAGCATGGATAGTTGGAGCCAGGAGAAGCGTGTCTTGATTGTGAGAAAAAGCTACATGGGACAGATAAATAGCATGTTTGATCTCTATTATTTTACGGGAAATTCACTAATTGCTTCTTATAATTGAGCCATCTATAATCTTAGCCAACTAGACTTTTTTTCCCTACACACAAGCCTTTATTTATTGGAGATGATTCTATTCGAAAAATTATTAAACACTAATTATAAGCATATCTTTCAAAAAAAGTTAGAATTTTAATTCTTTAGGTTATAAAGAATTTGTCTCACTTTAAACTCGTAGGAAAACATTTCTTCTTTATTTTGCGTATATATCAACAAAAGCGCAAGTTGGCAAAAAGGAAAAGAAATGGGCAAACTATTCCCCCCCCCCCCCCGGGAAACTAGATATCGTTATACTGAGATGAGATGGATAGATAATAACTGTAAAAGAACCTTTTCTTTGGGAAATTGTCTTTTGTTTTTCAAGTAACTAAACTGAAATGTGTAAACTGAGATGGATGGATAATAACTTCTATTTAAAACACTTATTTTTTAGAGATGTTTCTTGAAGCATTTTTTTTTTAACTTTTTTTCCTTTTACAATAATTGAAACTGGGTCTTTCCCTCTAACAATATCAAGAGACTTATTGCGTCTACGATTTTACCTTCGAAATTTCATTTATTATGTTAATATATTTTCTTAACTATAAAACAGGGCCTTCACTTAACCATGCCAAAGAATATGACATATATTGATTAAGTTATTTCTAATAAAAAAATGGTTCAATTAAAATGACTGCCTTAATAAACAAGATTTCTTAATTAATTAATTAATGAAAAGCCATGTGGCAGGCTACCAAATCGTAACCCGTATTTGTCTAGGTGACATTTCCTTCGAGATTACCAATAAAATAGGTTAATACCAAAAAGGTGGCTTTGGAGGAATTTTGTTGAAATGACATGAACGAAAATACCCCATGAAAAGTTTGATATCATTACGTTTGAATATCTAGATATTTTACTTTTTAAGGGTGGATTTAAATTTTAATTTTAGATTTAAAACCTCATATTTAAAATTTGACTTTTAAAATTTATATATTAAAAGATTTTTATTTCGATGGCATTAAAAATTTTAAATTTATAACCCGTCGCTCGCCCTTCAAATCAGCTACCCAAAGATCAATTGGTTATTAAAATACAGATCATTAATTTAATCAGTAACATAATAGAATTATAAAGTATAGGGCATCACTATTAATGATTTATGATTACCAATTTAAATATATAATATTTTATAGTTAAACTCCGATATATGTGGGATTCCCAGAGCTGGTACACCAAATATCTATGCGAATGTTATGTCACAAAAATATTACTCCTCCGGTCCTAATTATAAGACCCAATTGACTTATTTGAGAAGATTAAGGAAGTAAGTTAAGTTGGTTATTTATAATAAATAAGTGTTGTCATTCCTAAAATATCCTTACTAATTAAGTATATTGGCTAAAACTATCATTATTAGAAGGATTATCTTGGAAAAAAATGCATAAATATAAGAGATAAAATGGATTCGGGTCTTATAAATAGGACCAAATAAAAAGTCAAATGGGGTCTTATAATAAGGACCGAAGGAGTATTATATTTTCTCCCATTCTAAAAATATAAAAGTTAATTAAAATGTTCGTTTGGTTTAAAAGAGTGTTTAGATTAATTTTTTAAAAATGATTTTATGAGATATGAAATGTGTTTTGTCTCAACTTGCATAAAAATATTTTTTTAATTACTTTTAAAGGATATCAAACACTCTTTTAAATAAACATATTTGTCTTATCCAACAAGCGCTGTGAGGATGATTTTATTTAGGGTTTATTTAAAATGATTTATAAGTAATTTTTTATTTTGGCAGAATGTATGTAAATAGAGTGAAATGCTGATCCAAACAAGCCCTTAAATTATGAGAGAGTTTGGATACCCCGAATCAATTAAAAAAATACGTTAACACAAGCTGAAATAAATTTTAGAAAAATTGGAATGAGGTTCCACTTAACAGCATTAAACACAAAAAAGTCTATTAAAATTGTCAAATTATTCTCAAGTTCTAAAGAATCTCATTGCAAAAAAATATTATTTATTTAATTACCAAATTGTCCTTGTTTATTTTTTTTAAGTTTGTATGGATAATTGAAATAGCAGTCATTGATAACTTAAAGTGTCATGATAAATAGCTATCGCAGCAAGTATTGACAACTTATGAATTATATTTTGTGATAAGGTTTCTTAGGATTTCAGAATAATTTGATGATTTGAAAGGATCTTTTTATATTTCTTTTTTTTAGGTGGGACTATGTTGTAATTTCCCCATAAACTTTCCTCACACATGTATACCACGTGTAAAACTGAAATGTAAATTTCCTTCTCTTCATCCAAACACACCCATAGTGCTGTTGACTGATCTATAATCACGTTTCATTTACTACGTTGGAAAAGTCCCTTTGGCTCACTTTTGACCAAACCCGCCCGCCTCCGCCCTCCAGACGTTTCTCTTTTAGAGAGTAAATTTTCTGAATGGAATCTGTTCAGTTGAAGAGTAATCAAATTCTAGAGAAAACAAATAATAAAATTTGGCCCAAAACAATAAAGTCAAATTAATTATTTTAATCTTTTTTTTCCTTTTTCAATTATCTTTCTTCCAGATGATAAACGCCATCCGTTAACCGTTTGGTATCCACTTGCGTTGAGCTTTCCAAGGGCACCAGGCAGCAATTATTTATAATTTAATTGCATAATTTACTTTGCTTCGGACGTGCACCGGTATGTTCATCTCTTTTGTTAAAGATGCGCTCTTGGCCTTCCTTGATCGGGTTTTATAAAATTTATGTTCATCTCTTTAGTTAGAGATGCGCTCTTGGCTTTACTTGATCGAGTTTTATAAAATTAGGAGGTACTAGTATAATATTATAAAATTGTGATTCTATTGTACAAAACAATATAATTTTTTTTTGTTGAAATATAAAATAATACTTCTCTGGTCTTATTTATAAGGTAAAAAGAGAAGACACTTTTTGATCATATTTACAGGATACTGAGGTTTACCCTAATTTATTATTGTGTTGACTTTTTTTACATGAAGTATAATATCTATTAGATATAGATAAAATTGAAAAGTTGTTCAATTTTAAATAAGAATTAATAAAATTTAAAGTTTTTTTAATATGTGTGAAATATATTAAAAGTGACTTATAAATAGAATAAAAAAAGTATTATTAAATATAAATATAATGGCATTTAAAATAGTTTTGTCATGTAAAAGTGCTCTTTCAAGTGCTTTTTGTGCGTACCAAACACCCCTAAATCATATATCAAAACAAGTGAAACCAGACTAGCTGAAAATGTGATGACTCATAAAATATTACTTCCAATTTTTAATATAAGAAAAAATTTATTAATCTGAGTAGAATAAGAAGGTTAAATAGGCTACATTAAATTATCACATTTATCATTTCTTAAACTAATTATCTCAGTTTATAAACTTATATACTACCTCCGGTCCTAATTATAAGACCCAGTTAACTAATTTGAGAAGATTAAGGAAGTAAGTTAAGTTAGTTATTTGTAATAAATAAGTGTTGTCATTCCTAAAATATCCTTGCTAATTAAGTGTATTGGCTAAAACTATCATTATTAGAAGAACTATTTTGGAAAAAATACATAAATATGAGAGACAAAATGTATTGGGGTCTTATAATTAGGACCAAACAAAAAGTCAAATGGGGTCTTATATTAAGGACCGGAGGTAGTATAATCTAGTGATACCTATAAATACTTTAGAAAAGTCATACTACCTTTGGACTTTACTATAAGAGTTTATTTGACTTTTATTTTGATTCTAAATATAAGACCCTAATTCATTTTGTCTCTCATGTCTATCTATTTTTCTTCAAGATAGTTCTTATAATAATAATAGTTCTAACCGGTATATTGGTTTAGTAGGAATATATTAGGAAAAATAATATATATTTGTTACAAATAACTAACATAAATAATTTTTTTAATCTATTCAAATGAGTCAACTAATTCTTATATTAAGGACCAACATAATATAACATATGCTATATTTAAATAATTTTTTTATTTTTTTAAAATTAATCAACTAGTTTGTACACGGAAATATCTAATTTTTTAGGAATGAGTTTTAAAAACTTGGGAGTCTTTTGTCAAAAAGACTTTTAGATCCAACACTAATAAACTCGAAAAAATTGGACCCAAGGCTTAGACAAGTCAATTAGCCATTTTCTTTTCTTTTCTTTTAATATGCATAACTCTAGAGCTGGTCAATAAAAATCTCAAAGGACGGAACGGACAAATAAAATGAAATAACGGAAAGGGGAACGCACCTTTGAATCCAACGATTGATAGAAAGGTACAGAGCATGGGTGGGCCCCACAGGGGAGTGTGCGGTGAGATGTACGCCGCACGCACCGGCCAGCCCAGCCCGCCCACTCCTTCCTCAATGAGCCAATAAAAACCTACTTTCCTCCTTTCAAAGCTCGCCCCCCTCCTCCATACCTTTCGCCTCCCTCCTTGCCTCTCCAAGGATCTCGCTCATCCTCTAATCTTCTTCGCTTCGTTTCGTGTGCTCTCTCGCAGGTATACATAACTCAATTACTCTCATTTGTCTCCCTTTTTTTCCCCAGATCCGCGATCTAACTCGCACGCCTATTCCAGATCTGTTGTTGTGTAATGGTTCAAGTTTTAAGGTTCAATTTCTGTTCTCGTTCTGGTTTTTTGATGCCATCTGTTGGTTTATCTCGCTTTTTATCTTTTAGATCCCTCATCTCGCCTTCATGTTCTGATTATTTTCTTTTCTTGTTTGAATCCGGGAATTTTGGATCTTTCTTAGTTTCCATTGCCTGTGGTTACTTTGTTTTCTCGCTGTCCGATCTGGATCGGCTTGATCCTTAAGCTATATCTTGACCGTAGCTCTGGGATAGTGAAAAAGTTTGTTCCTTTTCACTTTTTATTGGACCTTTCAAACGTTTGTTTGATATGAAGTATATCATAAGAAGTTGGATCGCCGATTTTTAAATGAGAATCTGCATGATTTATTAGATATTGGTGGCCTTTAGATATTTGAGCCTTATTTTGCTTTTATCTCCAGTTTGCCTGCTGTTTCTGTTTCTAGTTAACTGATTTGTCCCTAATTTGCGGTCTGCCTCCATATGCTTTCATCGCATTGGTTATTTGGTCCTCGTTTTTTCCTGAATAATTTGTTTGCGACCATCATGTTCATGTCTATTATCTAAATAGATAATGGATAATAACGCTTTAAGAAGTTCATGCGTGTTATCTGTCTTAATGATTCTTCTATCTGACCCTGTCGCTGCCTCCCTGTTTTGGGGATAAGTAGATGTGATAGCCTTCATTACAGACTCCTGGTATTGTATTCCAGTTTGAGTTATTGAGTTGTTACCTGACATCTTTATTATCTATGACCTCAATAAGCATCCATGCAGTGTGAGAGTATTTCTATTGTTTATGCTCTTTAATTATATTTGCTAATTGTTTTAAATATCCCCATGCCACATATTTTTTTCTGATTCCAACATACATTTTGCCCGCTTGGTTGATTGAATCTATGCAGTTTTGTTCCTCATGAGCTCCCATGAACTAACATGGAAGTTGTGACGTTATAATAGTGCAGGTCTATGTTTATTTTGGGTTTTTTTCCCATCCTTTTACCTCTATCTTTGTGTTAGCGTGTAGAACTCTGACTTTTGGATTTATCAGATTGTTTGTCATTTTTTCAGTTGTTATGAATATTTGAATTGAATGGACTACCATTCAAAGATTTGTTGAGAAGATTATTGGTTGTCTGTATTCTTTAGGGAAGTCTATGCATGTTGATTCTTACAACCAAAGACTATTGTAATAACATTTGATATTGGCTTCTTCTATTCTTCAGGGAAGCCACCATGGTTGAGCAGGTCCAGCACCCAACAGTTGTTGAGAAGGTTGCAAGCCAGCTCCATCTCCGATATGGTCTCTCACCTAATATGCAGAGTTATGATGGCAGTTTCCATAGGCCTGCTGTTTACCAGAGGCGCTCATTCGGAAACTACTCAAATGCTGCATTGCAATATCCCGTGATCCCTGCATGCAGAGCTACTACTGATCTCTCCTCTGTTGCAACAACTGCTTCCCCTATCTTTGTGGCAGCTCCAGCGGAGAAAGGCAACTTTCTTATTGACTTTCTCATGGGTGGTGTTTCAGCAGCTGTATCCAAAACTGCTGCTGCCCCCATTGAGCGTGTTAAGCTTTTGATCCAGAACCAGGATGAGATGATCAAATCTGGTAGGCTTTCTGAGCCCTACAAGGGTATTGGTGACTGCTTTAAGAGAACGATGAAGGATGAAGGTTTGGTTTCCTTATGGAGAGGTAACACTGCCAATGTCATCCGTTATTTCCCCACTCAGGTTAGTCTGCCAGTAGCCCTTGATTGTTTCTCCCAGTTCATTTTGGTTTAATGAGAACGATACTAATGTTGCAACTGAACCAAAATTGCAGGCTTTGAACTTTGCTTTCAAGGACTACTTCAAGAGGCTCTTCAACTTCAAGAAGGACAGGGATGGGTACTGGAAATGGTTTGCTGGAAACTTGGGCTCTGGAGGTGCTGCTGGTGCTTCATCTCTTCTGTTCGTTTACTCCCTTGACTATGCTCGTACCCGTTGGCTAATGATGCAAAGGCTGCAAAGAAGGGTGGAGAAAGGCAATTCAATGGACTTGTTGATGTCTACAGGAAGACATTGGCATCTGATGGTGTTGCTGGGCTTTACCGTGGTTTCAACATCTCATGTGTTGGAATCATTGTCTCTACTTTGGAATGTATGATTCCCTGAAGCCAGTTCTCCTCACTGGAAAATTGCAGGTTATTTCTGAATCCTTTTTCATCACATTACTTTGCCACACTTCTCAAGTCTCGTACGTTGGGCTCAAGTTTGTCAAAAATCACCTTAATCCTGGCAGTTTGACAAGCTTACATGACTATTCAAAGCGTACCAGATCTTTCTTTTCTGTACTCATAAATACCTAACAAGCTTTGGTCGATTTCCTTCTTTGATGATGATTGCAGGATAGCTTCTTTGCTAGCTTTGCCCTCGGATGGCTCATCACCAATGGTGCAGGTTTGGCATCATACCCAATTGACACAGTTAGAAGAAGAATGATGATGACCTCCGGAGAAGCTGTCAAGTACAAGAGCTCCATGGATGCATTCTCTCAAATCCTCAAGAACGAGGGTGCCAAATCACTGTTCAAGGGAGCTGGTGCAAACATCCTCCGTGCCGTTGCTGGTGCTGGTGTGCTCGCTGGGTACGACAAGTTGCAGGTGATAGTTTTCGGAAAGAAGTATGGTTCTGGTGGTGCTTAAGTTCCTCAATGCAGTCATGCTTCTTTTAGTTTTAGATGGTGATGAAAATGGTTGAGCTCTCAGAGAATTGTTGACTAATTGCTGCGGCAAATTTTGGTTAATAATTTCATTCAATGGGAGATGAATCCCAGAACATAAGTTACAATTTTGGATCAAAATTTCTGGTCCTATAAACATGATGATTTATTTGGGTGGCAGGAAAGTTAACTGGCACTCGGAGTTTCCCTTTAGATGTTTCTACACACCTTGTTCTAGAAGATTAAATCGCTTATCATTCCTAGAATAAAATGCTGCTGAGCCTTTTGATTTATGTGGTGAAGTTAGTATGGTTTCGTTGCTGATTTAATTTTTGTTCTTTCGTTGAGTTTGTATTCTTTTCATTTATGATGGGAAGATATTTATTTTGGGTAAATTTTTATTCATCATGTGATTGAAATAATATTATTTTTCATCGTAGAAAATAATATTATTTTTAATACATGCATATTTGAAATGATCATTACTCATCTCTTTGAATGAAAGGAAAGCATGAGAGTATTGGGTATTTTTCCGGGAAGGAGTTTTAGGGGTACTGTTTAAAATGCTGCAAATAACTTCATGAACATACAATCAAAAATTATCGTGAGTAATTGAGATCAAATATGAAGACGCTTCAAGCCTTCACTTCTAAATTTTTGAGGCGGGAGAATCATTCAATTAATTTGTGCATGTTAAGTTCCGATTATAAGATACGTTGTCGTTTTCATGTTTTATATTTAATGAGTAACTAAATATGAGAGAAGACACTTTCCTATTATTTTAAGATTCCAAATCATTTAATAGAACATAGATATTCTAGATACCCATTATGAATCGCCCGCCAAAGTCTTTTTGTTTTTAAATGAGTTAATATATATTTTTATTTTTAAATTTGTTTTTATTCTGGTTTTGGTTTCTTAAATCCTAAATAATATGTTTTGAAATCTTAAGTTTTTTTTAATTTAAGATATTAGTCTCCATAATCTAATAAAAAATTAGATCATTTTATTTTTTGAAGAACCAAAACTTGTGCTTTAAAACTTGAATGATTAAAATCAAAATGAATTGTATTAACCTTTTTAAAATCTGATATTCTAAATCTTACGTTTAAACGACTTCAACAACTACAATGCAAGGGAAAAAAATACATGCTCATCGACTTGATAAGATCATAACTGAAATCTCATATAGGAAAAAAATTCAAAATTTTGTCAATGTGAGAATTTTATTAATGTGTAATTTGAAAATAATTTCATAAATGTTTTTTGAACAGTATATTTGTTGGGGCTTATGCAACTCACTTGAGATTTTTATTTTTAACTTTTTTCCCCTCCTGTTTTCTTTTTTTGGGCTTGAAAATACTAGCTTGTAGGCTGAGTAAATAATAATGGGAGAATTATAATGAGGTCGTAAGTAAAAAAAACAATTAAAAAATAAGTTCTAAAAGTTGTCATTCTCATTATAGGATTTGTCATTATAAGCTGTTGAGATTGTTATTAAAATTTTTTAGTAATTATCTCTCTTCTGTGAAACTTGATTGTAATTCCCCTAATAATAATAGAATCCAAGATATACTATGGAAAACTTACTTGACTAAAGGAGACCTTCCAAATATTAAAATGCTTAAAGGCTCTGTCCCCGATAGTCATTATATTGGAAAATTTCCTGGATATATTATTCTAGTTATATAGGGTGCCCGATAGGGATCTCAATTCTTAAAGATATTATTTAATAATTTGTTATTATATTGCAATGTACTTGATTTAAGTTAAGTAAATCACATCTTATCATCTATATCATTAGAATATTTTTTTTTTAGTTTTAAAGTTATATTGGGTTAGAATTTCTTTTTCTATTTAAAGACCAAGATGCATTCAACTATTTCAAGGTTAAACATGACATCTAATTTCTTTTTGAGTTTCATACTTATTGCTTTTGTGTTTGTAATAGAATATTTATACTTAATGTCTTTTGACTGATTTTTTTTGTTTTGTTTTAACTCTCTTTTTTGTGACAAGTTTTTTTTTAAAGTCTTTTATTTTTGCCTATCAGGTATTTCTGAGGATATCTAAATAAGTTATTGGACAAATCATAATCAGAAACTTAACTACAAGATCATGAATTTAACATTTTTTTAATGGAAAAAGCTCTTAGTCAGAATCATTAAAAATGGAATATAACTTTAATCATGTTGACGTCTAGATGCAACTATTCCCTGCCTCTTAACTTTTGCTTGATTTTTGACCACTTTTTTTCCCCTCAATATTTTATTATTGAATCATATTGTGTGTGTCTCTTTCATCCTCCTTGTTCTGAGCCAAAAACACAAAAACACTTGGACTAAGGAAAGGAAAAATCAATTCCTTGCTTGCAATTAAGGCCAACCTTGTTTTGTATGGTCCCATGAATCTCTTCCCCACTTTCAATCACACCTTTTCCACATCAGATTAAGCTTTTGTTCATGTCCCCATGTGACCAATCCCACTTTTCCCCATTAACTAACATTACCCACATGGAGAAACTGACCAATCTAGAGATTGTCTTCACTGGACAAAAATGGCCCTCCTTAATCCATGTTTGTGTATTGGATTGACAATAACAGACAGGGGGATTCCTGTCTACTGAATTGTTTCTCACTAGAGATAGCCAGTCTTTGTTTCAATTTTTTGGTCAAATTTTACTGATCCTTAAATATAATTTTAAAGGTTTGCTTCTTGAAATGATATCTAGACTGTTTTTAATATTTTTGAAATGGCGAATTGAAATTGAAGCTCACTGAAGTTGTGGGTAGTTTAACCATTATATTAAAAATAGCTCAGAAAACAATGAACAAAAACAACTTTTTTAAATATCAAACTTAAATTATCACATTGATTTGTTTATTGGTCACTCATATATACATATATATATATATATATATCAATTGGGCATATTTTTGGTCTAAGGCACGAATTTTAGATGTTTACAAATAAAGAAGGGAGTGACCCAATATAATAATAATAAACATACACAAGTTTTTTCTCTATTTTTGGGAAAATTGCTGAAAATTTTTTCATCATAATAAAATTTATTGCTGAAAGCTACAAATTTCCAGTACTGTCAGATAATAAATTCAGCAGGGGAAAATTTTTCTGCAATTTTATACTTATTTTCTCTTTTCCTTATATCTTTCTCTCTGCTTTCTCTTTATCATGTAACAGCAACATTTGATGCCAACGAACTAGCGAGTAGTTCACTACTTCACCCGGACAGCAATCGTTTCCTTTGTTAATTTTCTGTTTACGTGTGTGTGGTTGTATATATATAAAATAATAAGGATAATATAATTTTTGATATCTTAAGTTTATTTTTATTTTAGTTTTAGCCCTTCAAGTTTTTTTCAATTTAAAACATTAATCCCCATAATTCAATAAAAACTTGAATCATTTTGTTTTTTTGAGAGATTAAAACCTATGATTTAAAACTTAACAAATCAAAACAAAAATGAAAACAGATTTAAAGAATCAAATATTATATTAACTCAAAAAAAATATATGTTGCATGGCTATGAATAATACCTTATTATTCAAAAAAGAAGGGAAAAAAGAAACCAGACTGACATAAAATAACATTAAAGTGAGCAAAGTCATGGCGTTCTTGTGAGATTTAAAATTAAACATAGGGCAGCTTTTTGCGGATTTCAAAGTGAAACACATTAAATGATATGTTGTGATGGAAATATGTTGGTCACCTACTCGCTCCTATCTTCTATTTCCCCTCCCTAAACCCCAACCTCCTTGACAATATTCAACCACCAACTATTTATCATATATTTCTTCCTCATTCATTTTATCTTAAAATTAAAAATTATACTACCTCCGGTCCTGAATATAAGACCCCGTTTGATTTTTAGTTTGGTCCTAATTATAAGATCTCAATCCATTTTGTCTCTCATATTTATGTATTTTTTTCCAAGATAGTCCTTCTAATAATGATAGTTCTAGCCAATACACTTAATGAGCAAGGATATTTTAGAAATGACAACACTTATTTATTACAAATAACTAACTTAACTTATTTCTTTAATCTCCTCAAATAAATCAATTGGGTCTTATAATTAGGACCGGAGGTAGTACATATTTGCTATAAGGAAATATAAAGAAATAGTTTAGTGGGTTGGTCCGAATATTAGGATATTATCGAGCCTAAATAAGAATTAGCTCTCTTAAAGTGTTTCTATGTCCTCCTTTCAATGAAATTAATCTCCCTTGACTTTGATTAAGAATTGTCGATTCTTTACATTCAACAACCGTTAGTAGTAAAACTATTTAGTCCTTCAGATATTCAATAACAGTGCGAGTTTGATTTTTTTTTTTGGTGAAGTTTGAGTTTTTCAGCATTTTTTACGCCCAATTGCTAAAGTGTGAGTTTGAATCTTACTATTAATAGAACGAGTTGATGAGTAATTAATAAATATTTTTATAAGTAAGCGTTTTTTATATAATGGCTGCTCTAAACTACTACTTCTAGTTTTTAATATACAAGCTTGTTTAATTTTTATTTGGATAATCAATATAAGACTCTGATCCTCTTTATCTTTCATATTTATTCATTTTTTTCAAGATGATTATCGTAATAATAGCAGTTCTAACCAATATATTTGATTAGTAAGAATATTTTAGGAAAGAAAATATCTACTAATTACAAATAACTAACTTAACTATTTTTCTTAATCTATTCAAATTAGTCAACTAGCTCTTATATTAAATATGGGAGGTAGTATAAGAGTTAGATAATTAATTTAGAAATATTTAAAAAAATTAGTTAGGTTAATTATTTGTCATAAATATATATTGATCTCCTTAACTTATTCTCTCCAATCATATACATTGGATGATTGGAATTATCTTTTCGTGGCCATTCTTTATAATTAAGAGGGATATTTTTAAAAAAGATATTTAAGACAAAATCTAGCTCCCAACTAGCTTTTATATTACAAAAATAAGTTAGCAATAACTCATGTAGGCTTTTTTTTTGGATACTAGAGATTTAAAAATTAAATTCTGTTAATATAGTGATAAGACAATTAAAAAGATCTGCTTCTGCACACTCAAACGCATAACTTTTCAATATGGGAAGTATTAATAAGTACTGCTATTAACTTTCCTTGAAGTAGGATGGTTTATTTGTTATGATTATAGAATTCGATATTAATAAAAGAATTAATTTAAATGTTAAAATCATGAGTGAGCTACAAATTGATGAAATAATACCACAATAAACTGCGTGAAAGTTGAGTAATTGACTGAGACATTCTAATCTAAAGAGAAAAAAATTGCAATTAAAGGAAATAAATTTAGTGTTTAAGGTAAGAAATAAAAAGGCTAATGATTGACAAAAGGTTCACCTAATGATGGTTGATAAATAGGTTAATTAGTTAGCAAATTGCTTTTATCAAAAGTGAAGGATAACTAACCACATAGTAGTTGCTGTGTACCTTATCATCATTAATTATTAGTTTATTACTATCCCTAGTCTTCGAATGTTCCACCTCATCTTAGGAAATATCGAATCACTTCAATCCACCAAACCGTTGTTGATTAAGTACATAAGTTATTTGTTATAAAATAATATTAACTAGACATGTTTGTCGTAAATTACATAGAATATGATATAAGTATAAAAAAGAGCCAAGTCCTATTATTTATAAATTCTATATATTAAAGATATTAAGAAAGTTAAATAAATTATTTTAAAGTATTTATATTTATAATTTTTTTTTCTAAACTAGTTTGCTTGATTAATAAACTGATATATAATATCATGATATATAAGTCTTTTAGAGAGATAATATAATATTACTATAATTAAATAATTTATTAGTTTTATTAATTTTTTTAAATTAATTAATTGAGTCTTATTTTAAGAATTAGAAAAATTATTATAACTTGATATGTACTTTTTTTTTCTTTTTTTTAATACAAGGGAGCAAAATCAAACAAGGAGTATAAACGTGGATAATCATTACCCAATAAATCCTTATGCAGTAAATCATTATATTATACAAAAAAAATTTAATAAGTATGAAACAACATTTGAAAAACCATTGAGCAAGAGTATATATGTTCATAGAATTTAATTACAAAAAATCACAAAATACAAAATTAGTTGGCAATCAGATGGCAAAATCTCTGACATGATTTTAAAGATAACCTTGTTGATTTTTTTTTTTGGACACATGTATCGAGATACTGTTAAACACTCTTCTGATCCTTAATATAGGACTTAATTGATAAGTTAATTTTGGTCATAACATGTTTTTATATTTGTCATTTTTTTAAAATTATCCTTATAAATACTCTCTCAGCCATAATCAAATAAGTGAGGGAGGGAAGATATTAAAAAAGATGATTATGATGTTTTAAAAAAATATCATATTTCTTATAATTAATTCACTTACTTGACTTTCTTAGTCTTATATTCCTCCGATCCTTAATATATGATCTAATTATTGAGTTGATTTTAATCCTAAATATAGGATCTATTGCTCATGTTTATCAATTTTTTTAAATTACCCCTATAGATACTTCTTCAACCATAATCAAGTAAAAAAAAGAGGGAGGATATCAAAATAGATTATTATAGTATTTTAGGAAAAACATGTCATATTTATTATAATTAACTAACTTATCTAATTTTTCTAATCTAATTAAATTAATTAAATATATTTTATATTAAGAATTAGAAGAATATTAAATACGAGTATTCTTTCTAATAAGATATTGAAACTTTAATTTACTATATTATGAAGAAATAACCTATTTTACTAAACCAATTTTATTAACAACTTATTTATTCTAAGCAAGTCATGCAAAGAAAATCTGTCTTGTCTCCTTGTCAACGTGACTGCGCTTTACAGATGCATTGCCCACTTACCTTTACCTGCCAATTATTTTAAGCCCTTCTATTTTTAATTCACATTCAATATTAATAATCCCCCTCAATGCGAGTAGGTGAGAGATTGAATTCTCTCAGCTAAAATATATTTAAATTGTAAAATAAATAATTTTAAATTATTGAATTTGACACGCTCAATTGAAATAGACATTCCTTATTCTTTAAATCTAAATTGTTTTCTTAAATTATAATTTGAAAAATATTTTTATTTGGATATTTATTTATTTATTTTTACATACATGAACCGGCTTCAAATGACTATTTATATAGACTTTTCTTCATAGTTATGTTTGCTGATCATACTACTTAAATGGTACAGCTCATTAAGATTTTTATTTTATATTAATTGATATCGATGATATATGGAATAAATATGTTTTCTTATGAATTTCAAGATTCAAAGTTCAAAAAAAAAAATCAGCTTTATTGTGTATTATTATTATTATTATTTGTCAATGTTAAAAATTGCTAAAAAATTAATTACATATATCAATATATTAATATATTGACATTACTAACTATGTGATACCTTTCACTTTTTTTTTGACCAGCATATGTGATACCTTTCACTAAAGAGTACTCATTGTATTACATGCAGATACTACATATAATTGGTGCATTCAATAGCCTTGAGTTTGATAAATCACTGTTCATTCAATTAAATAATAATTAATTATTTAAATTAAAGCAATTAAGATTAAATATGAAATACATGGGTCCACCTAATTATTTAATCGACAAATAACATAAAAATCTCATCCCAATCCAACGTTAAATATTAATTATTAGTACACTGCTACACTCTATGTTTGTCAGGTTTATGTATTAAATATTTTCATTTGATCAACTATATTAAATATATATTTAATTTAAAGTTAGTACTACAAACAAAGTAAAAGGCGACGAAAACAAAAAGGTAATAATACATATAGGCCGTATTTGGTTCACGGGAAATGAAACTCAAGAAAAAGAAATCGAGGTAAAACCATAATTTCTTATGTTTGGTTAATTTGAAACGTGTTTATTTTTGTTTTCTGATAAAATCTGGATTTTTCCAGGAGGCCATTTTACATGACCAAAACACCCTTCCTCATTTTTTAAATGCCATTGTTTAATTTCTTTCTTTTTTTTTTTTTTAAAAAATGTATCTCTTCGATTGTTCAACTTCTAGGATGAGATTATTTCATGATAAGTTGGAATGTAAAGCCTCTGTGGGGGTAATAATGGCCATCATGATGGCGTGAAATGTGAAGAGCAAGTATGGAAGAGTATTTTTTTCCTTTTATTTTTAAAATTGTTTTAGGGACATCACAGTCATTTTACATTTTTGGCTTCCTTTTCCATCCGAGTTTTTTGTCATCCTAGACATATTTGAGTCACGCTACGCAGCTCAAAAAAAAAAGAAAAAAACAAAAAAGAATCATGTTACATCTAGCATTTTAAAACAATTTTTTAAAATAAATCTAACATTTTAAAATATTCTTTAGGTATATTTAGCACCCAAAAATATTTTAGTACAATTTTATACTCACTAATTTGGAGTCATAGATGCACCAAAAAATAATTTCAAATGATAGATATACCTAAAAAAATATTTTAAAATACTAGATATACTAAAATATATTTTTAAAAATATTTAAAAATATTAGATGCACTATAAAATATTTTAGTATTCTGGATACAATTGAAAACAACATACTGAGGAGCTGTTTGGGTAAAAATTAAAACATAATTTTTAAAAAAATTTTATGATATACGAAATAAATATGTAAAAAAAATTTTATCTTGTTTTATGTGAAAATATTTTTTTAAATACTTTAGAGGTTACCAAACACTCTCTTCAAACTAAACTATTTAGAGTGAAAGATGTATCAAAAAATAATCTAGCATAAGAGACGCATCTGAAAAATGTTTTAGTATACTAGATACATCAAAATATAATTGAAAAAATTATTTAGAAACATCGGATCCACTATAAAACATTTTAGAGGTGTGAAGGTGATTAAAAACACCATACTTTTAAACTTAATTTGTTTTTATTTTCATTAAAATGATTTCGTCGGACAAAAGAACCAAACGGGGCCTTAGAAGAAGTCCAAGTGTCGTCGTTTAGTTAATCTGGATCTGGCGTGTCTCTGAATTTCAGCATAAAATAAAGCGCCACCAAAACAATGAGAGGGAAACTCGGATGACAGAGAAACGGAGCCCAAAGCGAAACCAAAGCACGACGAAACCAAACAAAACTGCAAGTGAGAGCCTCCCTCATCGATAAAACCCCCCACACACTCTCTTTCCTTTCTTCTTCTTCTCCTTCTTCTTCCTCTGTCCTCCCTCCCCCCCCCCCCCCCCCCCTCTCTCGACTTGGATTCTCGTAATTCGATAGTTTGGGGTTTCCACACTCCAGGGCTTCTTTGATTCCTTGCTCTGTACCTTTTCTTCTTCGGTTCACGAGAGGCTTTGTTTGGAATGTGAAGCAGGTAAGAGGCATATGTGAAAATTTTAGTCTCTGTTTGATTACTCTGGAATCTGAGGAAAATGCATTGTATGAGAGGTAGTTATGGAGTTTGTCCTTTTGCCTGTCAATTTTCGTAGAAATGCCATGAAACCGAGGCAAATTTTTTAAAAGAAGCAGGCGAGAATCTCGTGTGACCTGTAAGCTTCTCTCCTGGATTACGCTCCTGGACACGGAGCAATGTGCGTCAAATGAGATATGAGAGGAGGTTCAGATCACGGATTAAGATATCTTTACTTTGGTTTGATTTTGCTGTAAATCAGACGGAGTTTTAACTGAAATTTTCTGATTAATTATTTCCGCTTTTTCTTTCGGCTGACTGGTGATATTTTGAGAGAAGTACGTAATGATGCCTCAAGATGTGTAATGTTGATTGGTTTTTGGTCTCCGGATTCAGGGAACTCAGAGAATGGCCATTGGTTCTAACCAGTCGAACCTTTCTTTTCAGGATTGATGAAGATACCTCGCACTGCATTCTGTTGAATTCGAAAGAGCTTGACCGTGTAAGGGAGACGAGTTGTGTAAGTTTCCTCTTCTTATTTTAAACTTACTGATTATTGATATTTGTTGGTTTGGCTTCCTCGTTTCTTAAAATCAATATTTAACGTTCGATTATGATTTGATTTTTATTTTGTTGTTTTTTCCCCGCAGTTCTTTTGAAAAGTACTGTTTCAATAATAGACCAATGGAGGTACATTACATAGATACGGGCTTTCCTTACACTGTTACTGAAAGCTTCATGGACTTCTTTGAAGGCCTCACGTATGTGCCATCGAATTGTCTCCACCCCGGCTCCGTGCCTGATCAGGTTTTACTTATATCCTTTCATTTCGTCAAGCCTCTTGAGCTCTTTCAATAAATTCTATAAATGCCCGTGGTAGAATGTGATGGGGTAAAATGTTTTGGCAAGAAGGTTTAGTTTGATACTATCCATGAGTAGTACTACCATAAATACCAAATACGGGTGAAGAGGAATGAGATGAGAAAACTACTGTTTAATCAGTTTTATGCATAATTCTTAGATGGCTGTAATATACTGATCCATGATACCAAAATATTCAGGGATTTTAGAATGCTTGAATGAGTTATGGGCTTAGGGTTATTTTGAGTGATAAAATATTCTGGTAGTTCTATCTTTCTCCCGTAAATTTTTCCTTTTTCTTCTTTCCTCCTGTTCTGTATCGGTGGCTTGTTGTAAAAAGCCAGTAATTTGTTCTTCCTAAATTGAAGTCTAGTCTCGTGAGGAGCACTCATTGTTAGGATTAGAGCGAAATTTCATCTGTATTTGACTATTAGTTAACAGTTTAGTAATCATCCGAAAGTTTCACATAGAAGCAGGAACGGTTGCTTCTTTGAGCTCAACTGCAATTGTATAGGATGATGTTGTATCAGAAGCTATTCTGTAACACAGTAATATTTCTGTCCTTATAATTGATGCCGTCTTCAGATTTGAATTGGTATCTCTTTTATAGTGTCCTGAACCACCAATGCATTGATCTGACGCTCCCAAAATTATCAAGTCATTTTGCTAGCATTAGCTCTGTTACTTCCATAATTCTAGTTGTTTTGTTCAACTGAACTTGATCATGACATCTTGTCAATTATCATATGTCGTCTTTACAGGAATGTGCCAACTGGATGATGAATATGAGCCCATATAAATATGAAATGTCTGGCCCTTTGTGTCCATCTTATTTTGGTTATCCTGAATATACCTTTCCCTTACCAAGGATGGAGGTCAACAGGGGACAGTGGGAAAGCCCTTCAACGGTGACCGTTGAGGAGCCTGCCACAACAGACTCTTTGTCCAGAAGAGATGGAGTCGCTGGCATGCAGACTATTCCTGAAGAATGTCGGTTCAAACTTATTTCATTTTTATTATATGCATGAAATAATGATCATATGGGGAAGGATTTCTGAATCTTCGCAATTTAATTATAGTCACTGAATATTATGAAAATTGTATGATAGCACCTCTCATTTTGGGTTTCTATTGCAGGCAGCCCTAATCATCAAGATTTCCGTGGTACTCAGGTAGGCATCTTTCTTGTCAATGGGGCTGACTGGGGGCTTTAAGTATTTTCTTATTTATATTTTACAGTCTCTAAGGTATGGGTACTGGGACCTTATAACTGAAAAACAGAATACAGATTACTGGTTGGCTGAGGATGGCATTGCAAACTTCCATCACCAATCATATTCTATTCACCCAGCCTTCGCACTTGTTCAAAGAAAGTATTTGTTTATCAATAAATATTTATTTGCAAACCTGTGAAATTGACATCCCTCTCAGAACTATGCAGTCAAGACTGCCTAGACTGACAGTAAGAGTACATATGGAGCTATATATGCTAGACTTATTAGGATAGCCTGGTAAAGCTTACAAGCGTTATCCATATATGCTAGTTGTAAAGCACAGTTATAATAAATTGGAAGATCATGATAATTGATAAAGCAGACACCAAAGAGGGCGGCCTTTAAATTGTTATTCCTTACTTTGACCTCTCATTATTAACAGATATTTATGACGTTTTTAAATGATTCTGCATGATGGAATTTTTACTTCTCACTGTGATTCTTATTTTCAAATCATTTTCCTCTCCTTCTATGTCTTTGCTTATTCCTGTCCTTAATCTTGATGAATTTTTTTAGCTACAAAAGGCAGTGATATTATGTCCAGGATGAATTCTTTATACCGATTTTTTATTGAGTACATTATGCTTTATAAATCGCTGTAAGCTCCAGAAACTTAGATTTAGTTTATCAGAAATAAGAGAAGGGAGATAGGGTTGCAGTTCAGTAGTTCAAGTTCTTGATTTCAGCAAGATGTCACCCCTTGCTAGTATCTGCAATTTTCAACTCGTAACCTAATAAACAAAAACAGGATCTAACATTTGCTATTAGAAACAATTGTCTAACCTTTTTGTGCACTACCTGCAGGTTGTATGGCAGCAAGACGGCATTGATCCCGATAATATGACTTATGAGGTGTGATGCAAATGCTTGTACATTTATATGGCTTCAAATTTTTTTTTCCTAAAAATTGTACGGACTTTCTTTTCAGCGATTTGATTATCATGTCCAATTTTTCGTGGTGCAATTAGATGCCATGTCACATCCTTGCAGGAGGGACATTAGGTAGATAGCATAAGAAATTTCAGGCCCCAAAGTTCTCAATTTTTCAGGAGGGTCATGTATCTTTAGCAGTTTACAGAGTCTTTTCATTGATTTTACAGTATAAATTGTTTGGGAAACTTCTCGTGCATACAAATGAAATATTTTGAAGGATGAAGATGTTAACCATTATTTTGATGTGATAGTTCTAAGCAATATAAAAATGCATATGGGTTTAGAAACAGGTTATTTCTAATAAGATGCAGGAAGTTTGTGTTAGAGGGAAGACTTCCTTTGAGAAGGTGGTTCACATTTTGAGAAATGAAGTTGATTTGACGATGGCCATTTTTTAATCTTTTAAATTTATATTGCAGGAACTACTGGACTTGGGCGAGGCAGTTGGAACTCAAAGCAGAGGCCTCTCCAAAGAACTGATTGATTTGCTTCCAGTCTCAAAATACAATTTTAGAAGCATGTTTAAAAGGAAAAATTATGGGAAAAGGTAGATTCCTGGTTCTTTTCTTTTTTCTGAATATGTGACAATGAGGGGAATGGATAATAGGAATATAGTGGTGAAAGTTATCTCGCCTTCTTTGGGAAGCTGGGTGAATATGAGCGTAACATAAAATGTGAATATTTAACCTTCAAATCTCATGCAAATTTTACCTATTAAAATTTGGAAGGAAAGTGAAGCTATTATTTGGACATGAGCTTATGTTTGTAGGCTGCACGTTTTGATTAAAATATAGAAGTTTGAGTAGCTTCTCATTTCTCTCAATTTCAATGACATCTAAGCAAGAGAGAAGAAAGATACTTGTAACTGATTTTCCCCCTTTTGTGACTCCGGGAAGATATACAAACTCCCCCTCCCACGTTTTTTTCTTTTTCTTCCCATTTGTGTCTGAGTCTATTCTCTCATTCCCAAGTTCACTATTCGGTAATGATCCAAGTGCATGAAAAACAGGTGTGTGATTTGTCAGATGACCTACAAAAGAGGTGACCAACAAATGAAATTGCCATGCACGCACGTTTACCATAGTGAATGCATCTCCAAATGGCTTAGCATTAACAAGGTCAGTCATTGATGCATTCTTTCAAGGCACACTTATCTGATGGCCAAAACAAAAGGTTACGCTTTTCTGAAGGATGGATGAATCTTCTGGGGGACTTTACTGTAAATTTTTTAAATCAAAATATAACTGGTGAATATTATTTTTTTGGGAAAAAAACATATTTTATTCTATTGACTTCCAAATGTTATAATTTTACACGGGAAAAAAATTCAACAAGTGTACCTTGTTTGTGTTCTTTGTTAAGCTGAACCTCGTTTTGTGGCATTCTTTTTCAGAAGTGCCCAGTTTGCAACACTGAGGTGTTTGGAGAGCATTCAAGGAATCGGCATTAAGATGTTGAAAACAGAAGAAATCCGGAGGTTTTATCAACTCTGTTAACCTCCCCCCCCCCCTTTCTTCCTTCCACCTTGATTTTGCTCCTTTTTTTGCAGTAGCAATCTGATTACACGTAGTTAGGAACACTAGAAAGAACTCAGCGGCTACATGTTATGTAATAAGTGTTCTCTAGAAACATCCATAACAGTCGTCAGTCGCATCTTCTGGTAGCTAATGAAATTTGAGTTATGTAACCGTGTCTTGTGTTCTTTTATTCCTCAGATTCTCCCTCCTTGCTCCAGGTCTCTTCACATTGATTCCATGTGCATATAATATTTGGGGATATATGCATGTGCTTAATACTATGGCCAAAAGAGAAAAGACTAAAGGGGTGTTTCCAAACTATAGTTTCAAAAGTGCTTTTACGGTTTATGAAGTAAATATGTAAAGAAGTTTGTTTTGTTTTGCGGAAAAGTGCTTCTGAGAAGCACTTTTTAATATTGCCAAACACCCCCTAAGTCTCCTTAACTTCTTTTGAAATTTAGTTAAATTACACATGAGGATGCCAGTTTCAAGTTTCAGGAAACGAAACATGAATTAAGTTTAGAATTTAAGTTACTCTGTGATTATTACAAATTACAAATGGTTCAATAATAGTTGGTCTGAAAGATTTATTTGCAGTATATGGATTTAGTTGCTGTAAACGTGAAGCGATATCTTCTGCGTCATTTGTACTAGGTATTTGGGAAGACACCAACGTTTGGCTACAAACTATTTTATTAGGAAGGCTGACTACGCTTCCAGTCTGTTATCTTCACATAATTTCATTTTCCTAAAACCAGGCATGGACCGTAAATGAAAATAGCTTAGGTAATTATGCGTTTACTTACGTTAGTTTTTTTTTTTTAAAACCAAAATTGGGGCATCTAGATTTTTTAACATATCATTTACCATGCGATTAGCTCTTGGCATTAACACTTCTAATTCACATTTTAACCTGAAATTTACTTACTGTAATTTAATTTTGAAAAATTATATATAGTATATAAGTTTTTTTCTAAATGCCACGTTTTCTCCTTTAATTGTAAGCAAATTATATTAAGAGCTTAGTTAAATTATTTTTTTTACCATTTGACTTTTTGACCTTTGACATACAATGCCCGAATTGTCTTTTAATAGAGATTTTTCTTACACAATACACAATTTTTAAATTGAAGTTGTTTAGTTTTTAACTGTTGTATAAGAATAAAATTATATTTTTACATAATAAATATCAATTTCGTTTATAAAAATCTATTCACATTAAAAGACCAAAAATATTAACACCATAAAAACCTTTCATTTAAATAATAAACATAATGAATAAGCTCATGGGGATAAATTTATTACTTAACTGACTTGACTTGTGCGAAGTTTTTAATTACCTTTTTTTTCTCTTTTGCCAACGTTGCGTATATGAAGTTTATGCAAGTGTACATAAGTATTTCTAAACGGTGGCAAAAAAAAAAAGTATTTCTAAAATATAATAATTTTTGTGCTACTTCCTATGTGAAAATAAAAACTTGTGTGTGCGCATTACTTTCTTTTTTATTTCACATGCACTATAAGAGCACGATCCGGGTGCAGCATTCCTAAAATAAATCCGAGCGCACCAGAAGAAAACTCAGCTGCAAGTCAATGACGGACGAGTCTCTAACGGTCAGAGAATTTAGTAACACCTATTTTCCCCAACGTTCACTACTTCACTCTCCACCTTCCTCGATCCCATAACGGCTACATCTACACCTTCCTTCTCTCTCCCATTCTTCCACTCCTCATTTTCTGAACTTCGCTCTCTGCAGCCCCCCGCTTCCCCATTTTCTGGGTCTCCTTCATATCCCTCCCTCTTTCTCTCACTCTCTTCCTCCCCTTTGTGTGAGTAATGGAACCTGCGAAGATTGACTGGAAGAGATTGGAATGGCACTTTGTAGAAGACGAAAAATACGAGCACATTAACGCACCAAAATGGGTCGATTTCTTGGCCCCAGACAAATCCGTGGACGATGAGGACTGGTTTTGCAGACCCGGTTAGAATTTGCGTCTCTTCTATGATTCATTTACACTATTTTCTCACCTGGGTTTCTTAAATTTTGCTTCTTTAATGGTTCTTGGTAATGGTCATTTCAGATTGCAAGCATCCCAAGACGGTGGACGATTTTCTCAGATCGACTCCTTCAAAGGTTCCATTCTTATTTGCTTGTGTTTTTCAGACCCTTGTATCAAGAAACTCAAGAACATTAAGATTTAACAATCTCGAGCTAGCCAGATCAGATAAACTCTTACGATATTAGTATATGACTTGCTAATTATGTTTTCAAAGCCTTTTGCCAAATTTCTGAGGTGTGGGTTCTGATCCTTGGCCTATATAATGCTCTTTTTAACTTTTTTCTTGCTCATTTTTTTTTTTTTAAAATTTCTTGAAGCTTTTGAGCTCGGCTGATTCCCCAGGACTTCTTCCATTGAGTGACCAAAACAGGAGGTACTTATCAAGATCCCTTTTGCCCCCTTTTAATGGTATTGTAAGCTCTGTGTATTATAGAATATAGAATTTCAGTGACTAAGTTTCATATATTGGATCTTGGTATAGAGATCAGAAGTTAAAGAGAAGGGTGCCCCCCCTATCTTCGGCTTCCCCTGATGGTAAGCTCAAATTCAACCAAGACAGTGAGAACCAAAACCCAAACCTGGTGACACCACCAAGTAATCTATTCAAATCAATGAAGGCATCAATCAAGTCAAGTGAAGAGAAAAAGAAACTCATTCATGACACATCACAGAACAGCAAGGTGCCTTCACTGAGATCCACACTCTCAGCGAAGAATTTGTTTGCAGGGCGGCCAATCTTGAGCCAAATCACCGAATTCTGTAATGAACTGAAGAAATTGGCAACAAGAGCTACAGAGAGAGAGAATGATGAAAATATGAGTGAGGTGAAAAGTGAAGAGGGCGAGGAGAATCAAAAAACAAAGACAGGGCCTCCACCTGTTCAGCCTTTAGAACAGTCAGTTAAGGAAGAGAAAGAAAGGAAGCCGCTGCTTGAAGTGACAAAAAAATCTGAGGAAAGCAGCAATAAACCGAAGCTGCAGAGAAAGAAGTAAGCTTAATATCCTTCTGTATCCATATGCATGTGCTTACTCAGTATCTATGAAACATTAACACAAACATGTTGGCATTTGCATCACATATAAATCTCAGCTTTTTCAGCTCTTTTTTCCCATGTAGTAATCAACTTCCATGAAAAACACTATTCAGGTTTGTGGTTGCTTTTTAGGTTAGGACAGTGGCTGCAAAATACATTGACTCTAACAAAGACACGTGGCATAATCATCACTTGTAAATCTTAATCTTTTTTACCTTCCCTTTAGTGATCTACTTCCAGAGAAAAACACTAGTCGGATTTGTCCATGCCTTTTAGCTTAGTGCAGTGACTGCAAAATGCTCTATAGTTTCATTTCGCTTTGTATCTATATCCTTAGGTTTACTTGGTATCCATTAAACATTGACCATTAACAGAGATAAGCAGCTTTAGTATAAGTTGTTAATCTCAAATTTTTGAGCTTTCCATTTAGTGATATCCTTTCGTTGAAAAACGTCGTTGAGGCTTGTACCTGCCTTGTAGCTTAGTACGTATTTGGACTGCAAAATTCTCTGTAGTTTCCAGTAGTTACTACTGTTTAAAACATATATATTGATCTGATGAAAGGAATAACAAAATCTCCATTGATTGGTTGTACTCATCTTCAATCGAGCAAGACAGATAGAATTACTTTCATGCCCGACTGTTTAGGCTTCTTATATTATATAAACATGGTTGTACGTCAATCAAAAGATTGTGACTGTGAACTATTGCAAGTTATTATATTCTGTTAATCATTCGTTTATTATTCTATTCTGCAGAAGAGCGGATGAGACTGAAAATATGCCTATTCTGCTGGACTTGGAGAATGTGAGACGCAAGAAAGATGAGAATTTACTGCAAATTCGCACAAACCCTCCCTCTCCTCAGTGCTTCTCTGCCACTCGTGATCGTGATCCAAATAAAACTACCCCTTCAAAGGCTTCCAAATCCAGATTAAGGGTGTGTAGCTAACTGCAATTTATTACCGTACACATATATTACCTGCTAGTGTACAGGCACCACATGCTTTCTTTTCCCAGTTGCCGATCTGGACTTGCATTTTTACTGTTCTATAACTAAATGTTATCACCGATGTACTTAAAATCTTGCAGGAGAGAGGTGTTCTTCAAGCGGTTGTGCAAAAGGAGGAGGAATTTCCTGAGAACAATAGCCAAGACATGTCAGTAGCTGATGGAAAGGAAGCAAGAGCTTTGGACGTGTTCTGGTTCTTGAAGCCTTGCACATTATCCAGCTAGCTAACTGAGACAAGCCCGGGAAAATTGCTATACTTGATTCTTTTATTCTTTATATATCTCTAGAACACAGAGTCCTGCAGAAAACCACACTAGTTTATTTAGGTTCATAGTCATTCTTTTATTATTGTATCTTCTTACTTCCATATTCTACAAAGTGATAAGAGGAACCTGAAACTTAAGGATTCATCAATACTTGTATTAAACCAAAGACTTGGGAATAAAATGTTGTATCTGCCCCTTTCTTCTCTCTTTCCCCCCCACTTTTTTACCCATCTTGGCAATTATTGTGCTTTCTGGGATTGAAGCTATAAAAAAGCATGAGTAGAAGATGATGATGGATGTTAAGCAGCCCGTCAAAACAGCAAATTAAATACAAAATATTACAATAAAATTTGTTAAGAAAATAGTTGTTTTTCAACTCTGGTCAGAGACAATCCAGTACATCTATATAGATCCAATTTTTGTTTTGCCAATTATATAGATCCAAATTGAACCATATTATTTATAACTTTGCGAACTTGTAACTGTTTATGGTTTATGAATTTTACATTGATCATACTTGCCAGAAAAACCCCTATATGATATACCCAGTCAAAACATGTCTATCCATTAAAAAAGTTGAAATGTAAGAGGTACTAGCTAAGTCAAGAAATTACCGTCCCTAAACTATAGCCTCAGATAAATTTTATTTTATGTATGGATGGTGACTTGATCTCAAAACTGATGAGTCTGGTATAATTTAAGCATGGAAAGAAAAACAAGGGAAAATATGAGAATAGAAAGGAACTTGTCTGTCTACTCAAAAAAAAAAAAGGCCAAAAAAGTGTCTACTCAAAAAAAAAAAAAAACTTGTATGTTCATTTCTTAAAAGAAATGCATTGGGGGTACATTTTTTTCCCCCTATTGTTGACAGACCTTGAGTATTCCTTTTTATCATTTTCCAAAAATAATTAAAAAAAAAAGATAATACTTACGTTAAGTTTTTTATATTTATTGTGTCAAGTTTCAACCAGATATTATCATGTGTACTATTTTTTAAATATTATTATTTAATTAAAACTTACATAAAAAAATAGGATGCATAGTCATATGTAATTAAAAAACTTAACATAATAAATATAATGAGCTTGATCTAAGTATCTTTCTGAAAAAATGCATATATTGTGCATTTCTTTCAAGAAATACATCATTTCAAATCCGAGAAATAAACTTATGACATCATTATTGTCCAAGTTTAACTAGATAGAAAGGACTCAAATTTATATTTCTTATTATGATATACTAGGATAAGAAAGCTTGACGTTGTCAATAACATGTAGCTTAGCGTGTTCTAGGCGTAGAAGAACCACATCAATCCACCCTGAACTTGGTGATTAAATAAGTCAGAAGTCATGAGCCCAATTCCTTTTATAACGTCATGCTACTAATTCCAAAAAGAAAGCTTGAGATTAACTTTTACTGTAAGAGCGCACAAGAGTTAAATGGCTGAAAAAGCAAAAGCTTGATCATGACATTGTTAACTTTCACTTTTTTTTTTTTTTTTGATCTGATTAACTTTCACTTTGAAAGTGTGCAAAAGAGGCATAAAAAGCAAAATGCAAATTTCTTACCAACAAGTTATTGTTCTTTCTCAGGTAGCAAAGTGATTGATTCTTTTGGTTAAAAAAAAGTGATTGAAAGTCTTGAAAAAGCATATAAACTATCTGAATTCTATGCTTATGGCTTATAATGATTACAGAATACCTATCACAAATCTTAATCAACTAAATCAAGATGGTCCAAATTAAAATTATTGGACAGACCTCACCACTATAGTGAGTAAAAGATGACTTTGACATGCCCTTTTGAAATAAGATTGGTCTCGCATTAATGTTCGGAGCATATAGGCAAAGTTGTTTTTGTTTGTGAAAATTTCCTAAAGAAAAATTATACAAAAAGACCTTAAAAATCAAAAAAATCTGTTATAATATTAATATTGGTTTTGACAATAACTAATAAACAAATGATAACAATTTTTGTGAACAGGTCCCTGTATATAATTTTTCAATTTTTAAGATTTATTTTTGTGATTTTCCATCGTAAAAATAGGACTCAATAAAATAATCCATCCGTCACTTTATACGGAGGCTATAGTTATATATGTATGTAAAAGAATCCAAAGTTATTTACTACGCTAAGAACCTTAGTTTAGTAACACTCCATACCTTCTCTCATATATGCATGTAAAAGAATCGAAAGTGAGTGTGTGGTCCCTTCCCCTACGAGGTTATGGTTTTTGAGATTGGATTTACCTAATAAGCTTAGCAAGAAATGCATTTATTAATTAGTAAAAATGCACTTTTTGCTGCAAATATGAAACATTTGTTTTTAAACTTTTTGAACGCACGAGAAAGCATCTCGTTACTAGGTACCAACATCGTTGTTATCTTAGAGGCCTCTTTTTAATAATCAATCGCAGCGTCAGTATATAATTAATGATAAATTAATCAGTTGACAAACAAGATATTGATTTTAGTGTATTGCTAAAAACATCTTATATCTTCGATCATGCGGATCTCTTGGTTAATTCAGTTTTCAATGTTTTGCAGCCAAACAATTTTTTTTCCTAAGTATAGGTATTTTCTTATTAAAGGCAGTCTTATTCAAGACACTACCATACTCTAAATATGAGTACCTCACTCAACGAGGATTTGAATCTTAATTTTTGAAAAAAGATGGTTTGTATTTTTTGTTATTAGACCTAACCTTCCAACAAAACAATTGATTCTTGGAAAAAGATTATGCCCTAGACAATCTCTCTCGGGATCTCTCGTGGCAAGGGAAATATTGTCTCCCACTCTATTTATAAGTTTCCAATTTAGAAAGAAGTATGATTTATTTTATAAGTTTTAATTTTAGTTTGTCCAATATTTAATGCATTTTTTTAATTTTTTCTTAATTATTTATTCTCTCTTATTTTATTTTCACATATATTTTCTTTCATCCTTGTCTTATCTATTGTAAGGACATTTAAAAACAAAAATATATCTTTTTCCTATTTATTGTCATAACTAATTTTTTTATTCACAAATTAACTATGTGAAAGTTATACCCTTCTTGTCCTGAATATAAGACTTATTTTATAGTACACACTATAAAATAAATCTTATATTTATATTTAAGACCGGAAGAGTAATAAACACCGAGGAGAGTAAGTGACAAGTGAGTAAATCTGGGATATGCACAAGCTCAACAAATTCAAGTGTTGTGACGCATTTTGATGGAGCAATGTAATATGATCTTGATCTTTTATGGCGTTAGCTGATTTGTGATGATTTAAAAGAATTGGAATAATTTCTATTAAAAATATGGTGAAAAATCATTTAAAGTGATTTTGACACGTAGGTCATTGGATGCGTTAAAAAAGAATTAAAAAATAAAGCAAAGAAAATAATCAAAGGAGAATTACTTCAAAATCCCAAGTAAGAAAAATAACTACTAAAAGTGTCAATAACAAATAAAAAGTTGTTATTTCTTACTCTAAAACTTATCATTATAATCTATTCAGTTGTTGAGATTTTTTAATAATTATTTTTTTTCCTGAAACTTTATTACAATTCTCCCAACAATCCATGATACTATTGAGCCGGACTTCTTAATTGACAATTTATTCAAAATTGGTTATTTATAAAGCTCAATAAGATATGATTTATACAGTTGACTCCACCTTATCTTTCTGTTAACATTTTCTTGAAAATAATTTTATTTTAATTTATGTAAAAATATTTATAAGTAATTATGTCTTAAAAAGAGACAAGTTTTCAAATGAAGTGCTAATAGGATACTGACAACAAAGAGGTAAATGGAAGCATCCAATGCTTGCAGGTTTGAAGTCTCATTGAGGAATGGCCCGCACAACAGAAACACCACATTCTTACTTTCCCAACTAATCCCGTGGGCTGTCTTGTCGTTTTGTAATGTTCTTCCGTAGAACACAAAACTGCGTTCTCACTGGCTAGTAATGCAGCAGAATTTGAATATACTCCTCCTGTATTTAATATAGGACTCAATTATTAAGCTGGTTTTGGTCTTAAATATAAGACCCATTTCTAATATTTATCAATTTTTTCTAAATTAATCCTATAGATATTCCCTCAACCATAATCAAGTAAAAGAGAGAGAGGGGGTATTAAGAAAGATGACTATAATGGTGTTTGGCATCATCAAAACCGTGATTTCAGAAGCACTTTTCCGCAAAATGAGGTAACCTCCTCCACATATTTACTTCGTAATCCATAAAAGCACTTCTGAAACCATTGTTTGGTTTCTATCCAAACACCTCCTATGGTGTTTTAGGAAAAATGTTTCACATTTCTTATAATTAACTAACTTACCTAACTTCCTTAATCTAATTAAATTAGTTAAATGGGTCTTATATTAAGGACCGGAGGAGTACCATTTTTTTGTATTCAATTTTATATAAAAAATAAAAAAGAAAATGGACATGATGTCTCTTTTTTTATAATAAGGCAAAATAATGTTAAGAAATAAAAGAGCAAGTACTCTGCAAGAAAATGGACATAAAGTCTATATCATCTTCTCACAGGAAAATAACTCCGTAAACAAATACTAAGTAAATTGTAGTTTTAATTTCTTAAGTGTTGTGGAACCAAAAGAAATAAATTTTTAATTGTTGATCAATGATAATAGTAATAAATGAATTTTAAAAATAAATATTATTTTTAAAACAAAAATTGATAAACAGTTTTAAGGGGTGTTTGGCAACCTAAAAGTATTTAAAAAAAATATTTTCACAGTAATTGAAATAAAATTTTTTTTTCACATATTTATTTTATATATATCATAAGATTACTTTTAAAATTACGATTTTTTTTAATAATTTAATAGAAAAAATTATTTAAAAAAATGGTTAGGCGTCAGTCACGCTACCCTAAAAGAGAAGAGAAACTGCCATATATGACGAGCTTGTCCTCCAAGCAACCAAAAACCGACCTTTTGATTTTGTTCCGAGTCAAGAGATCAGATCAACAATTTTTCTTTTTCTATTTGTACCTAATTTGATTCAGCCTGCATCATCGTACCAAACAAGTTAAAAAATTCGCTGGTAAAAAAAAAAAAAAAGTTAAAAGTTCGAAGCTACATAATGGTACCCGTTTGTTCTTTATGAATTCCTTCTAAATTTTTTTTTTCTTCCTAAAAGTTTAATTCTATAATATTTTGTCTGTATCTCCAGAACAACTATACCCTACACCTGCCACTCATAGAGGATCATGTGCATCAAAAACAAATTTGATCATGATTCACGAAGAGTAGTTTTTCTACTCTGATGATTTGAGTTTAGTTCTGGTGTCATGAAATTGAGATTCTAACGTGGCTCTTATAGTTGGAGATTGTGATAATAGTTTTATTTGATAAGATCTCATGAGATCGGAACTAAATCTCAGTAATTCTGTCAAGGAGGCTTGTCCCCAACGGTATATAGTAGTATCATAATATGCAATTATGTTTATCATATAATTAGTTATAAAAATACAATCGTCATAACATTATTAAATTATTAAAAATTATATATTCATAATTTTCCTTAGAAAAAAAAAAGAATATATGTAAAACTATCGATTAAAATGTTTTGATTTTACTTAAAGCTTTAATTACATAAAAACATGTTTTTATCATGTAAATTAGAAGAGAACTTGGTTTTCCAATTTTATCAAACTTCAAATTTAAAATTAAAATAATAAAAAGCTAAACTTATTTTTAAAACAACCAAAATTATCACAAAATGTCACCATTACTAAATCATTAAAAAGGACAATAATTATATTTTTAAAATATAAAAATTCATTTAAATTTATATTTTGACATCTATATACATATACATACGTATTACTTTCGCAAGGTTAACTTTTCCTTGACTTGTTCTTGTTGCCACTTCAGTTTTGCGGGTAATTACTTAATTATAGTATATCACATAATTTTTTCCAAATTTATAAATGAATCAAATTAATCTAAATAATAATAAATATAAATAGTTTGAAGTAATTTTTCTACTCTCCTAATTTTTTTTTTCCAAACCTCTTTTGACCTTGATTTGTCATGGCTCAAACCTTCTAGACTTTTCCAATCCCTTCAATAACATTCAATACTTACCTCGCAATATATTATTCAAATAGTTATATTTCTCTTGTCCTTAATATAAGACCCATTTAATTAATTTGATTAGATTAAGAAAGTTAGGTAAATTAGTTAATTTTAATAAAAGTGACACATTTTTCCTAAAACACCATAATCATCTTTCTTAATACCCTATCTCCCTCTTCTACTTGATTATGGTTGAGGGAGTATCCATAGAGGTAATTTAGAGAAAATTAATAAATATAAAAAATAAGTCTTATATTTAGAATCAAAACTAACTTAAGAATTAAGTCCTATATTAAGTATATTAAGTAGTGGAGTAGTACTTTTTGTTTCCGCAAACGTAAATAGTTATCAATAGAACTTCTTCTCCCACAAGTCCCGTGAGGATTCACGGAACTATTCAATTCAATTAAATGTTCACACAATTTGACACCGTCCATTATGGCGGCTCGCACCCAACAATATCCTTAACCTTGAACTCATTCACACTTCTCAAAAGTTGTTTTTACTCCATAATTAATTAATTATCACATACTTCACCAAACTATCTCATTAGAAACCCAAACTCTTTCGCCAAATGAAAGAAAATTCTCAGTTGACTAAAAATTCTCAGTTGACCAAACAAGGAAAAGAAGGGAGAGCCAAATGAAACTGCAAATTCAGGAACAAACCAACCAACCCAGATTTCATTCATCAGCAGAAAAACGATTCCTTTCTGATTATAGTCAGAACATTGTATTATTCCGTCCAATGGCTCATATGAACATTGAAGAGGAAACACTCAAGATAGAAGATTACTCGACGGAGGAAGCAAAAATTGAAACAAGACCAGAATATCCCAGAAACGATGAATTAACAACAGGAATTAACGTGGGGAAAAAAAAAAAAACTATGTACAGGAATCAAGATCTCTGCATCAAAACCCTGTTGATGAATCTACCTGGTGTTTGTGCAGAGCATACAATCCATGAGTCTTGACCAAGCTATGCGGACACGTGGGTACATCCTATTGGAGTAAATTCTTGATTCTCTCAGAATCTCTTCCATGACTTCCACGAACGTGGTTAGGCTCCTCACTGGAGGAACATACAGAGTCAGAGGAACCGCAGAGAAAGCCACTGTGAAGAACAGCTGGAGCATTTTTGTTTCTGTTTTCTCGGATCTTTCCAACAACAAAAAAGCTCAGATCTTTCCAACTTTGATCCAAAAGGGTATTCGGATTTGAAAATCTCTTTCCCGTTTATGAAGGCCCAAGACGAATATATAAGTTCAGAGAGAGAGGGGGAAGTTCAGAATTCAGAATTCTGGGTTCTGGGATTTGAGGTAACCCAACAAGACAAAGATGAAATTTTGGTAGGAATAAAGTCGGAATTCTCAATTGGAATATGAATTTGTATGTCTGTATTGTGTGGGATGTATAAGTATTTGGTAGTTAGGGAGAGAAGATGGAAGATGATGAAGAGGAGAGAGGAGAAGGAAATTCTGGAAGGCAGAAGAAGATGGAGGAGAGTTATCTCTAATGACCGAAAAAATAAATGCTCAGAAGAGAGATTTATTATTATATGAAAAGTTAACAGGAGAGGGATGGTTGGCGGATAAAGGTGGGGCAAATGTCATGAGCAGAGGGGGACCTTGGGACTCTATGGGGTCAAGCTCAGAGGTGGGGCTTCCTTAATTATTATTTTCTTTTTTTAAAATAATTATTTATAGATAAAATTAATAAGTTTTATTTTTATTGTAATTTAAAATTAAAGATTTTTGAATAACAAGATCTTCATATTGATAAAAAGATATGAATCCATACTAACAAAATATTAGTTCAAATAGCAAGTAATCTCATTTTCTAAGAAGAAGAATACAAACTCAAATCTCTAAAAATATATTTGAGTCAGCTACTTTGAGCACCAAAAAACAATATGAATCCACTTCTCTGTAGATATTGAGCATCAACCATTCTCTTACAAAGTAAATCTATTTACTATCATTTTTGTTTCATTTTTTAATCTAGATACAAGAGAAAGACAAACACGGACACTAATTAGGAGGATAATTCAAATTTTCTCCAGAGTGAAAACTATAAATATTAAGGTAAAAAATATTTTGAATTCTTTTAACTGATTTAAATCTAGAAATTTAGATGGTTCAGATCCAAATATTAAATTCTGGTTTTAAAAAAATCTGAATATTAATTTTCTTTCTTAATTAACAATTTAGACCTTAAGATTGAAAATTCATTTTCATTCTAATTATACCTAATTTAAAAAAGAATCATCAAAGGAAAATGCATTTGAATATTTTTCAGCCTTAAAAATTTTGAAAATTCAAAAAAATTCAAAGCGTTAATTTTTCTTTTTAAATTTCAATCTCAATTAGGAGAAATTCAGATTCAGAATGCTAGCTGGGGGAACATGGAGTGCATTGTCCCACTGTAATGGCACATGGAGCATATGATGTGAGACATGATGGCTCAAAGGATAGAAAAAGGTGCAATAATCACCGAAAACTTAGACATTAGTTAATTAATTAATCAAGTTATTTTGACGAAAATACCATAATTATTTACTGACTTAACCCTTAATAACAAGGACTGGCCATCACATCTTGATTTTGTTTACATTTGCGCTGCTTGTCAGTATTTACTTATATTTGTTCCATTTTCCTTTCACCATCAATTGTAATTTTGTCAAGGAATTTTCTAATATCCGTCTTTACCGAAGTAGGTTGGATTTTCAAAAAAAATTGTAAAAAGTGTAGATGCGTTAAGGAGATGCCTATCATTAAAATCACTCATGACTTATAATTATCTTCTTCTTTTTTTCTAAAAATCATTTTATAAGTATTTATATTTTTTTCTTAATTTTCAATTCAGCATTTATATGTTTTTTAATTAAATATTTTAACTTTACTCTACTAGCATGGTTAACTTCTATAATTTTGTTCTTTTAGCAACATTAATCTGAGCTAACGGTTAATGTATGAGCACCAAAATAAAAATTAAAGAGAAATGTAGTTACATGCAAAATAAATTTTCTTATTTTTTTTTGAAAGTGGTACATTAAACTTTTTCTCCAAGTAATATACCCAGCGTTCATTATGCGTTATTAATATGTTTGGGGATGAAATGTTATTTTTTGAGAAATAAACAAAACAATGTTCTGGAATTTTATATTGATAGTAATAGTTATCTTCTTCATAAAGACACACACATACAAAGATGGTATTTATCTTCTAAAGATAGGGTTGACATTGATAGCTGATAAATTATGTGCCTGTTTGGATTACGGTAGAAATTTCTTATAAGCGCGTTTTATATAAATCGAGACAAAATTCTTTTTATATACTTATCTTATATTTTGTAAATCATTGTTAAAAAAATAATTTATAAGTTACTTATAAGTTATTTCAAACAGTTTCTATATCTATCAACATTTGCCCCACACAAAAAAAAACAAACAAAGGAAGCAAAATTGTGATTGGCGGCTATTATTATTCCATGTCCACATCTGAAAATTGTGATTGGGAACGGAGCCTTTTGTTTCGGGGATGGGAAAAAATAAAAGGGAAAGACAGAAAAAGAAATGCATCTTGTTACCTAGGCTTCTTTCTTTTTTCTTTTTATTTTTGACCTTGTCGTGACATAGGCTTAATGTTACAATTTTTTTTTAAAGAATATTATTGTCCTTCCACTATCGCAAGAGCTACTAAGTTTTTTTTTTTTTTTTGCCTTGAAGCTGCTAAGTATTTTAAACTATGAAGCAATATTGCCATTCAAATATACAATTGTTACCATGTTACTCCTTAAATAACAGAAACTAGTACTACTTCCGGTCCTAATTATAAGAGCCAGTTGACTAATTTGAGAAAATTAAGAAAATAAGTTAAGTTAGTTATTTGTCCTAAATAGGTGTTGTCTTTCCTAAAATATCCTTGCTAATCAAATGTATTGACTAGAACTCTTATTATTAGAAGGGTTACTTTAGAAAAAAAATGTATAAATGTGAGAAATAAAGTGGATTGGGGTTTTATATTTAGGACCAAAATAAAAATCAAATAGGGTCTTATATTAAGGACTGAAGGTAGTATATACTAACGTTGACTTCTAACTTTATAGAGATGAATATGTTGTGGCATTTTTATCTTAGAATATTTATGCAAAAGCAATTGGCATCATATAAAGTTCAACAATGCAAAACAATTGATATCATGTTTATCAACACAAACTCATGATTCAGTTCAATATACTATTCACATTGCAGTACTGATTGTACTATTAAATAAAATTTTAATATTTAGAACTGAATGTAATATATATTAGGGAAAATGACAATAAAATACCACTTGAATTCCAAAAAGACAAATAAGGCACCTAAATAAGCAAAATGACATATAAGGGACTGGGTACCAATCTGGAATTCAGATTTTTGGCCAAAAGACCAAAATGCCCTATCTGAAAGTGAGAGAAAGGAGAGAGGAAGGAGAGAGGAAGACGTTGATGAAATACAGGAAGGAGAGAGGAGGAAGACGCTGATGAAATCGGGAAGAAGAGAGGAAAGAGAGAGGAAGACACTAATTTTCGATGGGTTCCCACAGCTTAAAATATTATTGCCTAGCATTTCTCTAAAAAATTTTGGTTCTGTCTCTGTTCTTCGCATAAAACCATTTTCAGAGAATGTGAAGCTGTGGGAAAGATGAACCTGTGGGAAAGATGAAGCGAAAATAAGAAAACAATGGCAAGCAATTACGTAACGTAACTGCTGTCATATGCCTGCTGGTTTTTGGTAAATCTCATTATGTGAGTGGTAAATTTCACTATACATGTAGTTAATTATGAATTTTACAAAATACATATTGTGATTTACAACTTTTGTAGTGAAAGTGACTACTTTGTTAATGGGTTTTGCAACCTGTTTTCAGGAGATAAACAACTTGTTTGTAAAAACTAATAAAATTTCACGTTAAATTTGACAAAACGTATAGTGGGATTTACAACTTTCATAGTAAAAATGACCACTTATTCAATGGGTTTTGCAACTTGTTTTCAGGGGATGGGCAGCTTGTTTCTAAAAACTAATAAAATTTCATACTAAATTTGACAAAACACATAGTGAGATTTACAACTTTCGTAGTGAAAATGATCACTTCTTCAATGGGTTTTGTAACATGTTTTCAAGGGATTGGCAACTTTTCACTATAAAAGTCGTAAATCTCACTGTGTGTTTTGTAAAATTCAGTGTGAAATTTTATTGGTTTTTAGAAATAAGTTGCTCATCCCCTGAAAAGAGGTTGCAAAACCCATTTAAGAAGTGATCATTTTCACTAAAAAAGTTGTAAATCTCACTACATGTTTTGTAAAATTCAGCATCGAATTTTATTGGTTTTTATAAACAAGTTGCCAATCCCTTGAAAACATGTTGCAAAACCCATTGAAGAAGTGATCATTTTCACTATGAAAGTTGTAAATCTCACTATGTGTTTTGTCAAATTCAGCGTGAAATTTTATTGATTTTTAGAAACAAGTTATTCATCCCCTGAAAAGAAGTTGCAAAATTCATTTAAGAAGTGGTAATTTTCACTATAAAAGTTGTAAATATCACTCTATGTTTTGTAAAATTCAGCAAAGAATTTTATTGGTTTTTAGAAACAAGTTGCCAATCCTTTGAAAACATGTTACAAAACCTATTGAAGAAGTGATCATTTTCACTACGAAAGTTGTAAATCTCACTATGTGTTTTGTCAAATTTAGTATGAAATTTTATTAGTTTTTAGAAACAAGCTGCCCATCCCCTGAAAACAAGTTGCAAAACCCATTGAATAAGTGGTCATTTTTACTATGAAAGTTGTAAATCCCACTATACGTTTTGTCAAATTTAGCGTGAAATTTTATTAGTTTTTACAAACAAGTTGTTTATCTCCTGAAAACAGGTTGCAAAACCCATTAACAAAGTAGTCATTTTCACTACAAAAGTTGTAAATCACAATATGTATTTTGTAAAATTCATAATTAACTACATGTATAGTGAAATTTACCACTCACATAATGAGATTTACCAAAAACCGGCAGGCATATGACAGCAGTTACGTTACGTAATTGCTTGCCATTGTTTTCTTATTTTCGCTTCATCTTTCCTACAGCTTCACATTCTCTGAAAATGGTTTTATGCGAAGAACAGAGACAGAACCAAAATTTTTTAGAGAAATGCTAGGCAATAACATTTTAAACTGTGGGAACCCATCGAAAATTAGTGTCTTCCTCTCTCCTTCCTCTCTTCTTCCCGATTTCATCAGCGTCTTCCTCCTCTCTCCTTCCCGTATTTCATCAACGTCTTCCTCTCTCCTTCCTCTCTCCTTTCTCTCACTTTCAGACAGGGCATTTTGGTCTTTTGGCCAAAAATCTGAATTCCAGATTAGTACCCAGTCCCTTATATGTCATTTTGCTTATTCAGGTGCCTTATTTGTCTTTTTGAAATTCAGGTGGTATTTTGTTGTCATTTTCCCTATATATTATCCACAAGTTATAGAAGTATTCGTCAGTGAAAAATCGGTCAAAAAAATTCGTTAGTGAAAAAAAAACCTATCAATCTTATATATAACCAACACACACATATATATAACATGTGATAACACTATTACTTTCTTGGGGGAAAAAAGACACCACTATTGGCTAAAATAGACTCCTTTTTTACCATTTATTATTTAGTTAGCTAGTCAATATAAACATGCATTATCTTCGGTTCTTAGTATAAACTTCAAATAAATAATTTGTGTATAATAAAAAATTAGTTAAATTAGTTGAAACTAATAAATAGATTAAAAATAAATATTTTCAAATATATTCTTATAATAAATGAGAAAATGAGAGAGCATGTGGTAAATAAGAGAGAATAAATAATTAAAAGCAAAATAGAACAAAAATACACTAAATATTAAGACAAATTTAAATTAAAACTTATAAACCCACAGATGGTCTAGAATTTGAAGCGGCCAAAAGGAGTATAGCATATGACATCATTGCTAATTATTCCTCTGATCTTATTTATAAGATAGGAAGAAGATTTTTCTTAGTCATATTTATAAGCTATCTCATTAAATTTTTAACATAAATATACTATTTTGTTATTTATTTATTACAAGAGATATAGTTACTTTCTCAAAAGGTTTGTTATATTTTAAGAGTTAATATGATTTTAAATTTTTCTTAATCAATATAAAATATGTTAAAAATATTTTATAAATAGAATCAAAAGAGTAATCATTGATGAGTCTTTTCCACTAAATATTTAGTTGGCAAGTCATGTGACACCCTAAACATGATGCTAGTGCAAGATAAGACTTTTTTTTTCCTCATTAAAAAATTTCTAGTTAGCACATTATGTAACACCCTAATAAACCGAAATAATAAGGGTATCAATCATTCCACATTATTGAACTTTAAAAAAAAAGAGAATCATAATGAGGTCCTCAAAAAATAAAATACTCTTTCATTTTTTAATATAAGAACTAATTAATTAATTGGAGTAAATTAATAATATTAGTTAAATTAATTAACAAATATATTGTTTCTAAAACACTTTAAGTATCTTTCTTAATTCTTTTTCTCCTTATCATTCTTCTACTTGATTATTGTTGGAAAATATTAATAGGGTTAATTTGAAAAAATAATAATAAACATCTGAAATAAATCTTACATATAAAACTAATACGAATTCTCTAATTAGATTCTATATTAAGAACATTAGAAGTAATTACCAATAAATCATTATAACAAATGAGTAGTTGTTATTTCATATATTAAAAATTATCATTACATACTGCTGTATTCTCACTAAATAATTATGTTGCCGTATCAGCTGGGGTCAAATGTAATTATCTGGTACACTTGGAGGATGACATCGTAATAATTTTTATATTTAAAGTACGAGATTGTTTCAATGAATAATTAAAGATATCAAGTGCTTCTCACCAAACACTACTCCAACGTCAAAAGCATCCCATTAATTTTTTATTTTCTTTCAAGCGTGGAAAGCGAACATTATTACAAGTGGAATCAAGCTTATGGCCAGTAAGTAGTACACGTGGACCCAAGTGATCGAGATTTATCAGTGTTTTAGAGCCACCAATAATATTCTTTATTTCTTTCTTTGCATTGGCATTTCCGTTGCCATTTCATGACACGTGTCCAGTTTCCGCAATTAAATGTTTCGATTTTATTTTTTCATAATCATAAAATTATTACTAGTATTTTATAATAATTGAAAATGAGACAGACCGTCACAGACGCATACAAATCCTGTGCCTTGCAACTTGCTTATGAACATAAAACTGAATAATAGGATCTATTAATAAATTTTATGAGGTCAAAATCAATTAAAAGCTGTTAAATGTTAAAAGTTTAGCAACTTTTAAAAAAAAAAATCCTTTGATTGGTATAATTATTTGAAAGGAGGAGGATGGAGATGATGGAAAAATCTAAAATATAAAAAAATAAGAATGTTGTTGAAAATATTTTATTAAATTTCACAAAAAATAATTTTTGTACCAAGGACTAAATATTGTGTCGGATGGAGTAACATTTTTCTTTTGTCATGCTAATTGATTTTAAAAAGTCCTTTTTAGATTTCACTGATCAACACATTGAGTTATGTTGAAGCTCTTTTTTAACAATAATTTTTTTTTCATATACCAGACGTTAATTCAAAATTTTAATGACTCACAAAATTTATGTAAATTTACTAAGAGTATCACAACTTATTTTGGAAATTTTTGTGCATGTTTTTGGCCTTTTCCCGTAAATTCTTTTTTTCACTTCTTGTTGTTATTCTTATTCCATTCCCTTTCGAACTCCCTATTCGTCTATTCCTTCACTTCAAGGTGGTTCCAAATGAAAGCGTATGTGAAGTTTCTTTTGAGAACAACATATTTAATCATGGCTGAAGCTTTATAAATTAAAATTAATAATCAGCCGGTAGTATTAATGGCAGAAGAAAACTGCTCTATATAAATTAAAAAACCTGGACCAATCCATTCAAAAGAGTTCAATTTGTCCTTGACTTTTTTATATGAATATTATCTTTAATTAGAGAGAAAAATAAGCAAAGAATATTATTAGATTTGAATCTCCAAGTATGGCACACACATACGTATCTATCTATCTATATCACTGTCAGATGGACCAATTAATATAATTATTACGTTTTCTTTAGATGATTTAACTAATTAGTGTTGTAGGTGCAGGTAATTAATGTAACACAGCGCGTTTGATTAGGTGGACTTAATTAACATGCTTGGCTTATTTTAGTAAGCCACGTTAACTCTTGTACGTGGATGTTGGATTAACCCCACCTCCCCAGTTCCATGCTCATTAGTCAACATATTGTTGATTGATTATATTAGCTAATTATTATTTGGTGATTAGCTATTGAGGGAGGGTGAACAAATTGCTGTTAATATTGTTAATATATTATGTTATATGAAATTAACTAGAATAAAAAATTATTATCTTATGGAATATATTAATGGGTAATGCACAAGACATTCAGTTGCATGAATTTTAATATGGCATTAGCAATATGTCTTGTGTGTGAAAGGAATTATTATTATTAATATTGTTATTATTATAACAACTTTTTTTTTTCATAGTTGTGTGATTTGATCTAATCTGATCGATTTGTTCGACTGAATGAAAATCAATATAAAACAATTGGTGCATATATAATTATGTACTATTTTTTGGGAAAGCAAATGGCTTATAATAACAATGGAAATTTGATATATATACGAGTGATTTGCTTGTTTGCATTAATTATTTGAAACAGTAGTGATGTTATTGATAATTTCAATTTGTCATGTTAATAAGTTTTTGTCATCCTTCACCTAATGGAAGGAATCCCATTTACCTATTAAATTAATAAAGGATCGAAGTCATAACCTTAGGGTCAAAAGGCTAAGTTATGCATTCAAGTTAATACCACCTCCCATTCTTAATATAAGACCTTGTTTGACTTTTATTTTGATCTTAAATTAAGACCTTAATCCACTTTGTCTCTCATATTTACAGAGAGCTTCTACTAGTGATAATTCTAACCAATACATTTGATTAGCAAGGATATTTTAAGAAATACAAAGCTTATTTATAACAAATAACTAACTTAACTTATTTTCTTAATCTACTCAAATTAATCAAATAGTTCTTATATTTAGGACCGAAGATAGTAGTTAAGATACTTTTCTATGATAATGAACAAGTTAAGTTGATGTGTTCCTTAGTTTTGAGAATATTGATTAAGGTATAAATTATCATGAGAATAAAACATATCATAATAAGGTGATAAATTCATAAACTTTTTTTTTTGGCCAATAAATAAATTCATAAACTAAGGAGGAAGGAAAATTGTCAGATAGATACGCGCATGACATTGCCTAACCCAAGGAAGACACTCATCTTTTCCAAACAGAACAACTAATGGTAATTGGGTGTTGATCACACCTTAACATAGACAATCTAAATTTAAAGTTTTAAATTTATACTTTTTTCAAATATAATAAAGGGAGAATCATAATGAAGTCCTAAGGAAGAAAAACAATTACAAAACAAGTTCTAGAGGTTGTCATTCTCCACTCTAGAACTTATCATTACAGGCTGCTCAGAATGTTATTGAGACTTTTTAGTAATTATTTCTCTTTCTTAAGACTTAATTGTAATTCTCCTTATAATAAATTCATTTTTTGTAATAAATTCATTTTTTGTATTAATATTTTAAAAAAATTGTCTTTATTATGAGTGGCAGGGTAAGCGGTTTTTCCGTATTTCATGTGGTAAGGATGAAAAAATGTGAAGTTATTTTTTTCCTGGTTTTTCAATAAGAAAAATAATTATTAAAAACTTCTAATAATAACCTAAGCAGTGTGCAATTATTTATAAAAAAAAATCCATTGGTTGATACAATTATTTGAAAGGTGGAGGATGGAGATGATGAAAACAGTAAAAAGGAAAAAAAAATGAAAATGTTGTTGAAAATATTTTATTCAATTTTATATAAAAAAAATATTGTGTCAAGGAGTAGCATGGGAGGGAGTAACCCTTTTCTTTTGTAATGCTAATTGATTTTAAAAAGTCCTTTTTAGATTTCACCGATCAACATATTGAATTATGTTGAAAATCTTTTTTGACAATATTTTTTTTCATATACCACACTTTAATTCAAAATTTTAACAAATCACATTATTTATGTTTTACTAAAAATATCACGACTTATTTTGGAAATTTTTTTTTCATGCTTTTGGCTTTTTCCCGTAAATTCTTTTTTTCATGTATTATTATTATTACAACTACTACTGCTATTATTCCATTCCCTTTCGAACTCCCTATTCGTTTATTCCTTCAATTCAAGGTGGCTCCAAATGAAGCGTATGTGAAGTTGCTCTTGAGAACAACATATTTAATCTTGACTGAAGCTCTAAATTAAAATTAATAATCAGCCGGTAGTCTTAATGGCAGACGAAAACTGCTATATATAGATTAAAAAACTTGGACCAATCCATTCTAAAAAGAGTTCAATTTGTCCTTGACTTTTTTATATGAATATTATCTTTAATTAGAGGGAAAAATAAGCAAAGAATATTATTAGATTTGAATTAATATCCACTTAGCAGAGAAGATAGCACATAGCCCCCCCCCCCACACACACACATCACTGTCAGATGGACCAATTAATATAACTATTACGTTTCTTTAGATGATTGAACAATTTGATTTAACGTAGTATAGTAGGCGCAGGTAATTAATGTAACATAACGTGTTTAATTCGATGGCCTTAACATTCTTGGCTTGTTTCAGTAGGCCTAGTCAACTTGTGTACGTGGATATTGGATTAACCCTACCTCTACAATTCCATTCTTATTAATATTGTTGATTGACTAGCTAATTATTAGTTAATGACTAGCTAATGAGCAGGGTGAACAAATTGATGTTAATATTGTTAATATATTATATGAAATTAACTAGAATAAAAAATTATTATTTTATGGAATGTATTAATGAGTAATGCCCAAGACATTCAGTTTTGTATGAATTTTAATATAGCATTATCAATATATCGTGCGTGTAAAAGGAATTATTATTAATATTTTTATTATTATAACAACTTTTTTATAGGTGTGTGATCTGATCTAATCTGATTTGTTCGACTTAATAAAAAGTTAAAAACCAATAAACTTTTATAAAACAATTGGTGCATATATTATGATGTAATATTTTTTTGGAAAGCAAATGGCTTATAATAGTAATGAAATTTGATATATACAAGTGATTTTCTTTTTTGGATTAATTATTTGAAATAGTAGTGATTTTACTGGTAGTTACAATTTGTCATGTTGATAAGTTTTTATCATCCTTCACTTAATGGAAGGAATCCCATGTACCCATTATATTAGTGGGGAATCCAACTCACAAGCTCACGCTTTGGAAAACTCAAGAGGAGTCTTAGCATTGTTTGACCAAAAAGCCTTGAGTAATGTATTAGTGTGTTACGCATTTATCAGATTACACAAGTCAATAGTTTAGACAAAGTCCTACAATAATGAAAAAGCTAAGATAATGTTTTGCTTAGTTTTGAAAATATTTATTAAGGTACTACCTCCGGTCTTTAATATAAGATCCTGTTTGATTTTTATTTTGGTTCTAAATATAAAACCTCAATCCACTTTATCTCTCATATTTACTCAATTTTTTTCAAGATAGTCTTTCTAATAATTATAGTTATAGTTAATACACTTAATTAGTAAGGATATTTTAGGAAAGACAACACCTATTTAGGATAAATAATTAACTCAACTTACTTTCTTAATCTCCTCAAATAAGTCAACTGGCTCTTATAATTAAGACCGGAGGTAGTATATCACTTTCTTCTTATTCATAAATCACTTGTAGGAAAAAGATTTATTCCTAAATACAAGTCACTTGTAGAGTAATTAATAATTTTTTTTCAATTTTATCCTAGTTGACTGAATAAATGCAAAAGGAAATGAAGTAAATGGAATACTTTACGCATTAGCTACAATACTGGTCCATACCGTATGCACAGAACCTAATAGGACTATTGAGGTATCTAATCTCATTCGTTTTCCTAACTTTCGTCTTTTCAGTGCTTTCGCCATTTATAAGACATGAATTCATTTTATTTCTCACATAATATTTTAGAGAAATTAGGTCATATCTATTGTTATTTAATTTATCTAGCTTATGTAATCTGTTGAAAATAATTAAGCAGTTTTTATATTAAATAGCGAAGATAATGGTATTATAATCATATGAAAAAAGGTTAACATAAGAGGGATGTTTCGCTGATAAAGGTATGGCCGGGAAGAGAGGGGGGCCTTGCGACTCTGGTTGAAGCTTAAAGGAGAGGTCGTTGATAAATTTTCGAGTCCAATTCGCCGAAAAATCAATCCTTTTTTTTTTTCTCTTTTTATGAAATTGTTTAAATAAACATTATAATTTTTTTAAAATTTATTTTTCTCCAAAAATACAGGTATTTTCCTCTTTAGGAAAAAAAAAGCTGATTCAGAGTGATAACTGGGGAACATGATTTGTAATGGCTCATGTAGCATCTGGGATTTGATGGTTCAAGAATAGGGAAAAAGAAGGTACAATCACAGAAAGCTTCAAGGTTAATTAATTATTAATTATTATTGGAGTGATTTTTGAAGAAAATGCCGTAATCGCTCGTTGGCTTAGCCCTTAAGAACAAGGACAGGCCCTCTCATCATGATTTTGTTTTCCCTTTTGCGTTGTTTTTAATTTTTGTTACTTACTTCAATATAAATGGCGTAATTAATGACATTATATTATTATGATAATAAAAACAAACCTATTTGACTCTTTTAAATTGAATTGTAATTTCATTAAGGAATATTTGTAACTCAAAGAAGGAATAGCCCACAAATATTAAGCTTTATCATAATAGGTTTGGTTTTAAAATATTGTAAGAATTTTAAATGCATTAGTTGATGTCTACTAGACACTACCATTAAAATCGTTGATTGATTTTAAAAGGATCTTTCAAATTTGGGTTGAGAGTAAGTCGGACTATCACTGTGAGGATGATAAAACTTTTTTTTTAAAAAAATAATTTTTCTGTAGGCTCATGATTTGGTCCTAAACAAGGTAGAAGAATTAGCAAGAAGTCTCAAAAAGAAACTTAATTGCTAAAAATTTTTGATAACAAGTAATCAATTTGAACTTGTTGTTATTTTCTTATTTAAAATTTGTCATTGTTTACTCTTTACTTGTTGATAGACTTTAATATAATTAGATCTTATTATTAAGATCTTATTGTAATTCTCTCAAACAAGATTGTGAAACTTGTGAATTTTGGCTTAGAAGTTTTTTTTCCCCTTTTTTTTCAACTGCTGAATGAAAGTAATATATATATATATATATATATTTTAATGGGCGTTAAACATTTTCTTCAAATTATGGGGAGTAAAGTAGGTAGGAGGAATAATGGTTGAATGTAGCTCTCATTACTTGTTATTTATGTTGGGGATATAAGATGTCAATTTTTGAGAAATAAATACCAAATGTAATGCCTCGCCCCTATCGTCTACAATTTTATAAAATGATTGATAGTGTTTATTTTTTTTCACATATACGCATTTTAGTCTTCTAGAAAAAAAATTTGGTTCAAAACATGAGAGATTAATACTTAATGGAGTAATTAAAGATAATTTTTTATTTTTACCCCTTATTATAGAATGAGAAAAAGTTTTAAAAGCATGAAAGAGAAGAGACTTTTCTAATCATATTTTTTAATAAGGATAAAATAGGTAAATAACTTCTATCAATTTAAAATAAATGTAATGATTCAACTAATTTTTTTCATTTGTGAGAAAACTTAATTAAAAAGAGATTATATACATAAGTTATATTTATCAATATAATATATAAAAAAGTAAAATTGTGATTGGCTGTTATTAGTTCACGTCACATCTTTGGAAAAAAGTGGGGAAGCACGTGCTCTCGCGGAGAGGCCGAAATTCCCGACGTGGAAACCCAACTCGTGGCATCCAGCTTACGGCCTGTAAGAATGACACGTGTACGAAATGATTAAAATGCGTCTGCGTTTGAGCAGGACAAAAAAAAAAAAAGAGCCACCAATATTACTCTTTTCTTTGCATTTATTTGGGGTTTGGCTGTAGCAGGTAGAAGAGTTGGTTGGGGTTTTCTTGAATTTATTTTTCGTAACAATAAATTATTTATATTTTTATGCATAAAATTATAAATTGTTTATATTTTTATACATAAAATTTACCTCATTCGATTCAAAATATAAGCATGAAATAACTAATTAATTCAAGTGGAAGGGTCAATTAAAATTGGCTAAATATAATAAATTTGTAAAAAATGTAATTTATTTTTCTAAAATACTTTATTCATAAAAAGAGTGGGTGAGAGAGAATGAATAAAAAAAAAGAGATAAAAGAAACTAATGAGTAGAAATTACAACAAAAAAAAGCATTGAATGATCCAACCAATATTGGGTGATGCTCATTAAACAAACAAGAGATGCTTATATTTTGAACAAGAAGAGGTATCTTTTGGGATAAATATGATCTTATGTAATCAACAAAAGTTGATCCAATTGGTAAGGAATTGATTGAAAACATACTCTATGAGCATTTTTTAAGCCTGAAAGCATAAGTTTGCAAGATTCATCCCAACTTTCTTCACCCAAGATATGGTCTTATTTATATAATAAATCTTAAAAAAGGCCTTATTTGATTTCTTGTTTTTTAAAACAGTTTTTTTATTTTTAAAAATGAAAAAACAAAAAACCTTATTTGGCAATTTGTTTTTAATCAAGTGTTAAAAAAAACAGATTTTTTTAAAACTAAAAAACTAAACAATTTTTTTGTTGTTTTTGTTTTTGTGTTTTTTTCTTGCTTCTTGTTTTTTTTTTTAAAAAAGGGAAACCTTTTCTTCTCCACCCGCTAACTATGAGCCCGTTTGGTTCAACCGCATTGCAGGCTTACAATGGTAATTATTATTGCATTACCATAAAAGGAATGTTTGGTTAGACTTATTAATGGTAATAAAGATTGCACTGGTAATGAGAATTGCACATTTTTTTGGTAATGTTTATTCCTAAGCGAGGGCCTATGAATGCTGATTACAAGGCTGCAATCCGTTTTAAATTGTCTATTTTGCCCATAAAAAAAACCCTCTCCCTCCTCTCGTATGAAGCACCATAATCTCTGCCTTTTTTTGCCATCAGTGCCACCGCAGTCAATACCTTTGTCTTCTCCACTACCTGCGATTTCTTCATCTTCATCTCCCCCACTGTCATCCACCACTTCCATCTCCAGTAAAGTCTATGACATCATCTAAGTTCAAGGAAGAAGATGGTGATGTTTACAATATATTGAAAGAGTTCTGAAAGAATAGATTAAAGTGGAGGATAACAAATCTACGTTTCTTTGCCACCGCCGACCTCTTCATCTACCCCACCAGCAGCCTCTTCCATCTTCATCTCGGCCGCCTCTTCCCTTTTCATCTCTCCCACCACCATCGACCTCTTCTCCCTCTCCATTAATGTTTGCGATGTCTCCTGAGTTCAAGGAAGAAGAAGATGATGCTTGTTAAATAATAGATCAAGGAGGGACCAAAACAGATCTACCTGCATCTTCTTCACCATAAGTGACCTCTTTCCTCTTCATCTTCCCATCAGCGACATCCTCTCCCTCTCCATTAAAGTCTGCATCTTCAACGAAGTTTAAGGTAGAAGAAGAAGAAAATGATGCACTGTACTTTCTTTCTCGTTGAAAGTATTCCTTTTGGGGTGGATGATGATAGGAAGGTGTCGGAGCATGGAAGGAAAAGAAGCCATTTTAATGGGGACAATTTAGTAATTTCATATATATTTTTATTTAGTTTAGTATAAAGAAATAACATTATTACCAACCTTCTTAATATCATACCAAACATGCTCATGGTAATAAAGACTACATCACGCTGGTAAAAAAAAAAAAAAGACTACATCACATTGAATTACATTACAATGCATTGCACTACCAAGGGAGGTTGCAATCAAACCAAACGAGTCCTATATTTTCATTTGAGGACTTAAATTATCACCGAGACTTCACTTTCCAATCCCAGCATGTTTATTTTCAAATGTAATTTTTTAGAACAATTATTCAAACAATTTTTTTTTTCAAAACTTGTTTTAAAAAATAATTTTATAAAATTATTCTGAGAATAAAAAAAAAAAAACAAACTGACCCAAAATTTTGAATTTTTTTTATTTTGCTTCCATTAATTCATATTATATTATTATACTCCTCCGGTCCTTAATATAAGACCCATTTAACTAATTTGATTAGATTAAGAAAGTTAGGTAAGTTAGTTAATTATAAGAAAAGTGACATATTTTTCCTAAAACACCATAATTATCTTCCCCTCCCCCTCTTCTATTTGATTATGGTTGAGGGAGTATCTATAAGGGTAATTTAGAGAAAATTGATAAATATGAGAAATGAGTCTTATATTTAGGACCAAATCAAGTTAAGAATTGAGTCCTATATTAAGGATCGGAGGAGTATTAATTAATTTTTTAGACATCTTCCTCCTACTCATTCTCTGTCTTATTCAACCTCTCAATATATTTGGAAAATAAAATATTTTTGACACATTCATTTTTAACTAATTTTAATTAATTTTTTAATTTATATAATTCAGTTATTTAGGTATTATATATGTACAATTAGAGAAATTACTACCTCCGTTCCTTAATATAAGAGTTTGTTTAACTTTTAGTTTGATAATAAATATAAGATTCCAATTCATTTTATCTCTTATATTTATTTATTTTTTTCAAGATAATCCATGTAATAATAGTAGTTCTAACTAATATAGTTGATTAGCAAGGATATTTTAGAAAAGATAATACCTATTTATTACAAATAATTAACTTAATTAGTTTTTTTAATCTAATCAAATTGGTCAACTAGTTCTTGTATTAAGGACCAGAGGTAGTATTATATACTTGGTGGCAGAAAAGATGAGAAATCATGATATACTACAGTAATAATAATTGAAAATAGAATAAAGGGAAAATGTCAGATAAAGAAGCTTCAAAATGTGAAATGCCAATTTGAGAAGCTAAGGAAATGTAATTACAGATAGAGAAGTCTTTCCCAAATTGGAATTTTGAAATTCAATAAAATGACAAAAATGCCCTTTGTCCTTTTTTTTTAAAAAAAAAAAACAGCTCCTCACAGTGGCCGGCGACCGGCAACCACCCCCGCCGCAACTGGCCTTCGGCGGCCGCCGACCGCCTCTGGCCACCAGCCGCGCCACCGGTGTGGTGGCTGCCGGTGAAGATTTTTGTGACAAGATTTTTTTTTTTTGGAATGGGATAATATTGGTTCAAAGTGGCGGGGTGAGATTTGATCCCACAACCCCTTGGCCACTTGGACCAACAAAAAGGAAGATAGCTATTGGGCCATCAAAGATTTCTTAACTTTATAATGCAAACAAAAATATAAGTTAACTCTTTTACTGTGACTCCAGCTCGTGACAACAATTTATCTGAGGATGACAAGTCTTAATTGAGAAATAACAAGTCTAAATTTAATATTAACAAAGCAACTTTTCCTTATACATAACAAATAGCAGCATGTGCATTAATTAAAAATTATCATAATTTATTTAAAAATGGCACGTCTTTACTGGAAAATAACAACAATTTATTCGGTATTTCTTGTTATGTATAAGGAAAAGTTGCCTTGTTAATATCAAGTTTAGACTTATCATTTTCCAGTAAAGGCGTGTTATTTTTAAATAAATTATGGTCATTTTTAATTAACGTAGATGCTATTTCTTGTTATGTATAAGGAAAAGTTGCCTTGTTAATATTAAGTTTAGACTTGTCATTTTATAGTAAAGACGTGTCATTTTTAAATACATTATGATCATTTTTAATTAATGCACATGCTGCTATTTGTTATGTATAAGGAAAAGTTGCTTTGTTAATATCAAATTTAGACTTGTTATTTCTCAATTAAGATTTGTCATCCTCAGATAAATTGTTGTCATGAGTTGGAGTCACAGTAAAAGAGTTAACTTATATTTTTGTTTGCATTATAAGGTTAAGAAATTTTTGATGGCCTAATGGTCATCTTCTCTTTTGTTGGTCCAAGTGGCTAAGGGGTTGTGGGATTAAATCCCAGCCTCGTCACTTTGAAATTTGAACCAATATTATCCCATTCCAAAAAAAAAAAATCTTGTCACAAAAATCTTTCACCGACAGCCACCACACCGGTGGCCAGAGGCGGTCGGCGGCCAGTCGCCGGTGGCGGTCGCCGGCGGCGGTCGCCGGCCATCAGTGAGTGGCTGGGTTTTTTTAAAAAAAAAAAAAACAAAGGGTATTTTTGTCATTTAACTGAATTTCAAAATTTCAATTTGAGAAGGACTTTCCTATGTGTAATTACATTTCCTTAGCTTCTCAAATTAACATTACACATTTTCAAATTTCTTTATCTGCCATTTTCCCTGGAATAAATGGGACGCCCATTATTTTTTGCTTCCTCTTTTTTAAAGTAAACTTTGGTGTCTTGCCATCAACACAAAGCTGAACCCACCACGTGAAAGCATGTCCACCAAAATACCTAATCAATTTTAGCCCAAAACAATACCTAATCAATTAATGCAAATTTTTTATAAAGCAAAAAATTAATATATTTTTTTTTTGAAGTGATGAGCAGATTACATATGTGATGTCTTAGAACCTGTTTGGAATAGCTTATAAGTAGTTTTTTAATCGTGATTTACGGAATACAAGGTAAGTATATAAAAGGAGTTTTGTCTCGGCGAATGTAAAATGTGTTTATAAGTGATTTTGATCGTGATGGCAAACGGCCTTAATATTCTTTGCCATCGTCAATAATTTTTTTAAAATGTAATTTGAATTATCTGCGCATGAAGAACAAAATTTATAAAAAGTTCATTAGATAAATATTATCTTGTTTGATGTACTGTGGTACAAATGGCTTGGGATATCAGTTTGCCTGGGTTTTCAAAGACAAGCCCAAATAGCTTTTAGGAAAGCCTACGTCAAACTTATGGACCAAATTAAATAACAAGCATTATCGGTCGTGGGCTTAGGGCAGTTCCGGAACGTTGAATTGAATTGGAATGATTAAAAACAAGGGAAAATAAAAAAGTTTTTTTTGGGGGGGTCTCCCATTAAAATTTTTAGTGATAATGAGGATATTATAAATTTTTATACATAAAAAAACCCTAATATTCTGTAAATTTTAATTCAAAAAAGAAGTGTAACATTTCTCTCTTAGCTCTCTCTTTTTTTTGCAACTTTAATTATTTTATATCTATCCAATATCTGTTGCCCTTAGGTATATTACATATTGGATTTATCTATAAAATTCAAATTATCATATTTATTTAGAAGGAAAAAAAAATCTCTTTCGTTTAAGTCTTTATTTATATGATATAACTCAAGTAAGAAAACGTGGAAAACTTATTTAACTTTTTTTTAATTGAAAGACAATTTTATTTAACACGCATGAAACGATTACATTGAAAAATGATCATCTTTCATAAAATAGCGAATCTCTTTTATTTTAGTCTTTATTTATATAATATAGTTGCTTGAAACTGAACCCCCAAAAAACGTGGGAAACTTATCATATGTAATGTGATTATAATTATCGATCCTAGGCCAAAAAAAAAAAAAAGATTATAATTATCAATGTCGTAAAGATGAAGCAAGTATAAGATCCTGGGATAAGTTATAGAATTTAGTGATAATTAAATCGCTAAAATTCGGCACTCGTGACGAACATTAAGCATGCGTGGAAGCAAAAATCCATATAGTCGAAAAGTCTTCGTTTTTTGTTTTGTTTTCATGGGAGAAAGCGAAAGGTTTGTCTTAAAAAAGGGGTACAATACTCTTCTGATTCTTAATATAAGACCTAATTATTAAATTAATTTTGATCTTAAATATAAGATCTATTTCTCATATTTATCAATTTTTCCTAAATTACCCATATGAATACTCTCTCAAGTAGAAGAGGGAAAAGGATAGTAAGGAAAAGGACATGTCATATTTCTTATAATTAACTAACTTACCTAACTTTCTTAATCTAATCAAATTAGTTAAATAGGTCTTATATTAAGGATCAGATTAATATAATATTTGATTTCTTAAGTTTGTCTTAGTCCTCTAAATTTTGAACTATAGGTTTTAATTTCTTAGGGGCAAAATGATCCAAGTTTTTATTAAATTATAAAGATTAATATTTTAAATGAAAAAAATTTTAATGAGTCAAAATTTATGATTTGAAATTTAAAAAACTAAAATTAAAATGAGGACAAATTTAAAGAACAAAAAATTGTACTCCTCCTATCCTAAATATATGACTCATTTTGTAGTATAAATTATATTACAAAATGAGTTTTATATTTAGGATCGGAGGAATATTAATCCAAAAAAAGGGGGAACGAAAAGTCAATCCCCTCCATCTTCTTCAACCTCCTCCTTCAACACTTCTTCTAAAAGCAAACTCCTCAAAATCACAATCTCATGCACTTTCTCTGTTAGAATTAATCCTTCATTAAACTGATGGACATGGCATCTGAGCAAACAGCCCTGATAAACAATGCCGTAGCAGATTTTGACCCTCCCGAGAAGCCTAAAAGGAACACGTATGCTTTGGCTTGTTCTATTTTGGCCTCAATGACTTCCATCTTGCTTGGTTATGGTCAGTTCAATTTCTGTGTTTCTTCTTTCTCTGCACCGCAAAATTGTTACTATTTTTTTGAGTTGAAAAAAAATTATTACTATTTTCTTTCTGCAAAATGATTTCGGCAATTATCACAGATATTGGGGTCATGAGTGGAGCAGTTATCTACATAAGGAGAGACCTACACATATCGGACGTGCAAGTGGAAATCTTGATCGGAATTATCAACCTCTACTCTCTCATAGGCTCCTTCCTCGCCGGAAGAACCTCTGATTGGATCGGCCGTCGTAACACCATCGTACTTGCCGGAGCTTTCTTCTTCGCCGGTGCCATTCTCATGGGCTTCTCCGTAAACTACACCTTCCTCATGTTCGGTCGTTTCATCGCGGGCATCGGCGTCGGTTACGCCCTCATGATCGCCCCCGTCTACACCGCCGAAGTGTCCCCCGCATCCTGTCGTGGCTTGCTCACTTCCTTCCCTGAGGTATTGTCCTCGATCATCTCCTTCATCCTCACAAACACAGAAGCAAAAACAAGTACAGAATATGAAGCATAGAATAGTTAACACCGGTTGTGTTATGCATTATATCTTTCAGGTTTTCATCAACACCGGGATTTTGCTTGGATACATCTCCAACTTAGCGTTTTCGAAGCTACCCCTCCGGCTTGGCTGGAGGCTCATGCTCGGAGTCGGCGTCGTTCCTTCATTGTTGATCTCATTCGGAGTGTTGGTCATGCCGGAGTCCCCCCGATGGCTCGTGATGAGGGGTCGGCTGGGCGAAGCGCGGCGAGTCCTTGACAAAACTTCTGATTCCGAAGAAGAAGCTAGGCTAAGACTGGCCGACATCAAGTCAGCGGCGGGGATCCCGGAGAGCTACGACGACGAGAACGACGTCGTTCAAGTGAGCAAGCAAAGCACCGGGAAGGGCGTATGGAAGGAGATGTTGATTCATCCTTCACCGGCCGTTCGTCACATCGTCGTCGCTGTCCTCGGCATACACTTCTTTCAACAAGCCATTGGTTTGGACTCCGTCGTTTTGTACAGCCCTACCATATTCCAAAAGGCCGGCATCACATCCGATAGCCAAAAGCTTGTGGCAACTATAGCCGTCGGATTCACAAAGACGATCTTCATCTTGGTCGCCACCTTCTTTTTGGATCGGGTCGGGCGACGCCCGTTGTTGCTGACTAGTTTCGGAGGTATCATAATCTCCCTTCTTACTCTAGCCACGTGCCTTACAATCATTGGCCATTCAAATACCAAAGTGATGTGGGCCGTTGGATTAAGCATCACCGCGGTGCTGAGCTCTGTAGCGACGTTCTCGATTGGAGCTGGTCCAATCACGTGGGTTTACAGCACAGAGATCCTTCCGTTGAGGCTACGCGCCCAGGGTGCGGCTATGGGAGTTGTGGTGAATAGAATCATGTGTGGGGTCATCTCAATGACATTCCTATCCTTATCGAAGGCCATGACTATTGGTGGGGCCTTCTTTCTGTATGCGGCCATGGCAGTCGCTGGATGGATCTTCTTCTACACTATGCTCCCAGAAACACAGGGCAAAACCCTCGAGGAAATGGAAGGGTCTTTTGGTAAATTCAGAGAAAAGTCTTAACGCCAACGTAAACTAAAGCACCAGCGGTCAAATTACAAGCACAGTAGCAATGTGATGTAAACTTAAGATTTGATGAATTATCCGCGCACGAGCAACACTAAGAATTTTATGTATTTCCTGTTACTTATATAATTAGGACCGGAGGTAGTATCAGATTGTTAATGTTTGTTTGTTTAATTAAAAAGGAAAGTTCCATTATTAATTATGGCCTTGTGTCAAGATCATGTGGTTTAATTCCAATTTGAAGTGTCTCCGGAACCCCTGAACATACAGACTTAAATCATCTGGGAAGCTCGACTTTTATTTTTTCTTTTGGTTACAACTTGAGTTTTGATAATTCACCGAACACATATCAGCAATATATCACTTAGCAGCCCTTTTAAATCCAGAAAATTAAACCCAGAGATAGAGCAACAAAATTTGGAATGATTATATATACCTCTGCTCACTGCGCAAATACTACAAATTACACTGATAAAGAGAAAACACAGATTACAATTCAAAAGTTAGGATTGAACAAAAGACTCGAAGTAAACTTTAATGTTGGACACATGCATACATGCATGTCAGGATAGTGCTTATTGAGGAGGGTTCAAGATGGTGAAGATGGCACTTCATTTCTTCACTGGAGCAAGAATGGAGGAGAGTCATCGAATAAATGAACTAGAACCACCGTACCAGGTCGACGGCGACGGAGAGTGAGGATGAGCAAGAATAGTCCACCAGAAAGCAGATACCCAAGAGGAGCAAACCAACCAGAAAGACGAACGGTTGATCACTCCATGCCGTCGTTGATCGAAGGAGCAAACCAGAAAATGTGAGGACCGTGGGAGAATCAAAGAAAATCAGCGTCCTCAGATTTTCCTTTAAACCGATTCTCCAACGAAGAAACCGTCGATAATCGGAGAAATGTAATATAGCAGAAACAACTACATTTCTTGAGAAGAAAGTCACTTTAATATTGGATAGTATTGACAACTCAAATTAAATCCAAGTAATCATATTAATTAAGCACTCTAGTTTTGGATAAGTGTTACCCAAAACTTGCAACACAAGGCGCAACTGACGTCACTGTGATACTGACTATATGACACCCCACCTTCGTCATCAGTTCAATGGAAGCTTCTTCTCCAAGAACCCAAAATCACTATAAATAGACAACCACCCAGACCGAGACACACGCACACAAAGTGAAAGACCAAATTAAAAAGAGACGAAGGAGATAGATTTGAAGCACCCAAAGTAACAAAATTTTCTCTTCTCACTCTCTTTCGATCCATTTCATTTTCGTCTTGTTTCTGTCATCGTCTGCTTAAAACCTCAGTCGAACACATGTAATGTAATTTAGCGTTTTAGTGTGTGAGTTTTCGTACTCTAATAATGGCCTTCTGTGGTGGGTGCCCCCTCGAAGGAAAGTAGGTTTTGCTTCTGAAAATCAATATTTGTCTTCACTTTGAACTTGAAGGTTTTCTGCGCCATGAGACGAAGAGGAAATGACACCGCTAGCTAGTAATGGATTCATACTTGAACTTGTAAAGGAATACTAATAATCAAGTTTGGCTAAAAAAACTCATAAGAATAACCATTACTTGAAGTTTTAAGATTGAAAATTATGTAGTTCTTTTGTTTATTGTCGTTTCAGATATGCCGGCGACACGACACACAACGGAGGTGAAATTGACTCTAGTGCATACACCGGGGATCGGAGACAGGCTGATTATCTCCGGAATTCAGACCTACACGGCGACGCAGATGCATCGCCACCCAAATCCTCCTCCGCCAGCACCACTATCTCCGCCGGAGGAGCGATCTAACGAGTCTATAGTTATTAGTACTAATATGTCGTCTTAGGATTCACAGTCATTTAGAACAACATATTGTCCTGTTAGGGTTGTGGATTTTACCTATGCATGTCTGTGTGTGGCTTACATATAATATGAAGCAATTATATAAATCCTGGTATATATGACCTCCTATTATACATGTTTTACGGTTTAGTTATGTGATGCCTATTAGCAAGTAGGCTTCACTTAATAAAACTCTTTACAGTTTGTATCACAGCAATATAATTCATTAATGACATGATGTCTTACTTATGCTTCGCCTCTCTTGTTTCCTTTTTCTTGAACAAGTTGTTCTTTTATGAACTTCAACTATACAGTATGGTTTGAATTGTTCTTGAGTAGCTTAAAGCATCGATCGGAAGAAACAGAACTGAAATTCAACAGTAACCAAACTATGGTTGATCTCTGATGCGCAGATATATATATATATATATATATATATTATTCTTATTCCATTCCCTTTCGAACTCCCTGTGCGTTTATTCCTTCACTTCAAGGTGGTTCCACATGAAAGCGTATGTGAAGTTGCCCTTGAGAACAACATATTTAATCTTGATTGAAGCTTTATAAATTAAAATTAATAATCAGCCGGTAGTATTAATAGCAGAAGAAAACTGCAATGTATAAATTAAAAAACTCGGACCAATCCATTCAAAAGAGTTCAATTTATCCTTGACTTTTTATATATGAATATTATCTTTAATTAGAGGGAAAAATAAGCAAAGAATATTACTAGATTTGAATCTCCGGTTAGCAGAGAAGATGGCACATACATACATATCTATCTATCTACCTGTCTGTCTGTCTATACATACATACATATATATATATATATATATCACTGTCAAGATGGACCAATTAATATAATTATTACGTTTTCTTTAGATGATTTAACAAGTTGATTTAACTTAGCGTAGTAGTTGCAGGTAATTAATGTAACATAGCGCGTTTAATTAGATGGACTTAACATGCTTGGCTTATTTTAGTAGGCCACGTTAACTCGTGTGCGTGGATGTTGGATTAACCCCACCTCCCCAATTCCATGCTTATTAGTCAACATATTGTTGATTGATTATATTAGCTAATTATTATTTGGTGATTAGCTATTGAGGGAGGGTGAATAAATTGATGTTAATATCGTTAACGTATTATGTTATATGAAATTAACTAGAATAAAAAATTATTATTTTATAGAATGTATGAATGAGTAATACACAAGACATTCAGTTGTATGAATCTTAATATAGCATTATAAATATATCTTGTGTGTAAAAGGAATTATTATTATTAATATTGTTATTATTATACAACTTTTTTTCATAGTTGTGTGATTTGATCTAATCTGATCGATTTGTTCGACTGAATTAAAATCAATATAAAACAATTGGTGCATATATTATTATGTAATATTTTCTGGGAAAGCAAATGGCTTATAATAGCAATGGAAGTCGATATATATACGAGTGATTTGCTTGTTTGCATTAATTATTTGAAACAGCAGTGATTTTATTGATAATTACAATTTGTCGTGTTAATAAGTTTTTGTCATCCTTCACCTAATGAAAGGAATCCCATGTACCTATTAAATTAATAAATGATCGAACTCATAACCTTATACATTGAAAAGATTTAAGGGGAGTCTTAGTGCTGTTAGACCAAAAGGCTAAGTTATGCATTCAATTTAATATTATTTCCGGTTCTTAATATAAGACCTCGTTTGATTTTTATTTTGGTCTTAAACATAAGACCAAAATCCACTTTGTCTCTCATATTTATTCATTTTTTTTCTCAAGAGAGTTCTTCTAATAATGATAATTCTAATCAATACACTTAATTAATAAGGATATTTTGGAAAATACAACACTTATTTATAATAAATAACTAACTTAACTTATTCCTTAATCTACTCAAATTAGTTAACTAGCTTTTATATTTAATACCGGAGGTAGTAGTTAAGGTACTTTCCTACAATAATGAACAAGCTAGGTGGTGTGTTGATTAGTTTTGAGAATATTGATTAAGGTATAAATTATCATGAGAATAAAAGACATCATAATGAGGTAATAAATTCATAAACTGAGGAGGAAGGACAATTGTCAAATAGACACGCACATGATATTTCCTAACCCAAGCAAGACACTCATCTTTTCCAAACACAACAACTAATGGTGATTGGGTATTTCGCTGATAAAGGTGTAGTCTTGAAGAGAGGGGGCTGGGGACCCTGGTTGAAGAAAAGGAGAGGTCCTTCATAAATTTTCCGGTCCAGTTCTTCAAAAATCAATCTTTTTTTCTCTTTTTACATATCATATTTTTCATATTATTTATAAATAATTCATATCAAATTGTTTAAATAAACATTATAATTATTGAAAAAATCCCAAAAAAATGGTTGCTAAATTTTAAAATTTTAATCAAGAATTATTGCAAAAATATATTGTTATTTGCTTTTCGAATTTAGCTATTTTCTTTATAAGTATAGTAACCAATATTGATATGAAGTTTTGAAATTTGACCATCACTTTTTTTAGGATTTTTCCTGATTTTTTTAAAATTTATTTTCCTATTTTCTTGTTTAGGGGAAAAAAAAGCTGATTCGGAATGATAATTGGGAACATGATTTGTAATGGCACATGTGGCACACGGGATTTGATGGTTCAAGAGTAGAAAAAAAAGAAGGTACAATTGCAGAAAGCTTCAAGGTTAATTAATTATTAATTATTATAGGAGTGATTTTTGACAAAAATGCCATAATTATTCGTTGACTTGGCCCTTAAGAACAAGGACAGGCCATCTCGTCCTGATTTTGTTTTCCCTTTTGCGTTGTTTTGAATTTTTCTTACTTTACTTCAATATAAATGGCGTAATTAATGACATTATATTATTATGATAATAAAAACAAACCTATTTGACTCTTTTAAATTGAATTGTAATTTCATTAAGGAATATTTGTAACTCAAAGAAGGAATAGCCCACAAATATTAAGCTTTCTCATAATAGGTTTGGTTTTAAAATATTGTAAGAATTTTAAATGCATCAGCTGGTGTATGCTAGATGCTACCATTAAAATCATTGATTGATTTGAAAAAAAGATCTTTCATATTTGGGTTGAAAGTAAGTTGAATTATCACTTGGAGGATGATAAAACTTTTTTTTTAATAATTTTTCCGCAGACTCGTGATTTGGTCTTAAATAAGGTGGGAGAATTTTGAAGAAGTCCCAAATTGATGTTAATATCGTTAATATATTATATTATATGAAATTAACTAGAATAAAAAACTATTATTTTATGGAATGTATTAATGAGTGATGCACAAGACGTTCAGTTGTATGAATTTTAATATAGCATTAGCAATATATCTTGTGTGTGAAAGGAATTATTATTATTAATATTGTTATTATTATAACAACTTTTTTTTTCATAGTTGTGTGATTTGATCTAATCTGATCGATTTGTTCGACTGAATGAAAATCAATATAAAACAATTGGTGCATATATAATTATGTACTATTTTTTGGGAAAGCAAATGGCTTATAATAGCAATGGAAATTTGATATATATACGAGTGATTTGCTTGTTTACATTAATTATTTGAAACAGTAGTGATGTTATTGATAATTTCAATTTGTCATGTTAATAAGTTTTTGTGATCCTTTACCCGATGAAAGGAATCCCTTGTATCTATTAAACTAATAAAAGATCGAACTCATAACCCTACGTTTTGAAAAGATACGGGGAGTCTTAGTGCCGTTAGACCAAAAGGCTGAGTTATGCATTCAAGTTACTATTTTACCTTTGATCCTTAATATAAAATCTTATTTGACTTTTATTTTAGTCATAAATATAAAATTTTAATCTATTTTATCTCTCATATTTATTTGTTTTTTAAGATAGTTTTTAATAATGATAGTTCTAGTCAATATACTTAATTAATAAGAAAATACGACACTTGTTTACAACAAATAATTAACTTAACTTTTTTTTTAATATACTTAAATTAATAAACCAACTCTTATTAGCACCGGAGGTAGTAGTTAAGATGCTTTCCTATGATAATGAACAAGCTAAGTTGATGTATTGCTTAGTTTTGAGAATATTGATTAAGGTATAAATTATCATGAGAATAAAACATATCACAATAAGGTAATAAATTCATAAACTAAGGAAGAAGGAAAATTGTCAAGTAGATACGAACATGACATTGCCTAACCCAAGCAAGACACTCGTCTTTTCCAAACACAACAACTAATGGCAATTGGGTGTTGATCACAACTTAACATAGACAGTCTAAATTTAAAGTTTTTAATTTACACTTTTTGAATATAATAATTCATTTTTTTGTATTAATATTTTAAAAAGATTGTCCTTATTATGAGTGCCAGGGTAAGCGGTTTTTCCATATTTCATGTGGTAGATGAAAAATGTAAATTATTTTCCCCCCGGTTTTTTCAATTCTCTTTCACGAACGAACACTTATCATTTATTACTCCCATATTTTGTAGGAAGAATTATAATAATTTTAAGAAAGAAAAATAATTATCAAATAATTACCTAAACAATTTATAATAACAAGTTTGAAAATTTTTAAAATTTGTTTTGTAATTATTCTTTTTTGAGGCCTTATTATAATTCTCTCATATTTATACCTCAAAGCTGCATGGAAGCGTGAATACATGTTATTGGACCAAACGCTCAAATTCTGTGAGAATCTCTAAAGAGGGTCCTATTGTCATTTCCTCATTTAAAACTTGTCATTGTTTACTCTTTACTTATCAATAGACTTTAGGATAATTAGATCCTATTATTGAGACCTTATTATAATTCTCTCAAACAAGATTGTGAAACTCGTGAATTTTGGCTGAGCAGTTTTTTTCTTTCTCTCTTTTCTTTTTAAACAGCTGAATGAAAGTATAATATATATATATTTATATTAATGGGATACGTTAAACATTTTCTTCAAATTATGGGGAGTAAAGCAGGTAGTCGGAATGGTGGTTGTATGTAGCTTTCATTACTTGTCATTTATGTTCGGGATATAAAATGTCAATTTTTGAGAAATAAATACCAAATGTAACATCTCGCCCCTATCTTCTACAATTTTATAAAATAATCGATAGTGTTTATCTTTTTCACACACGAGTTTTCTGGGGGGGAAAAAGGGTTCAAAACATAAGAGATTATAAAAGCATGAAACAAAGGAGATTTTTTCTAATCATATTTTTTAGTAAGGATAAAATAAGTAAGTAACTTCCATCAATTTAAAATAAATTTAATCATTTAACTATTTTTTTATTTGCGAGAAAACTTAATTAAAAAGAGATTATATATAGAGAAAATGCAAATAAAAACCCACCAATATGTGAAATTACAATTTAAGACCCTCAATTTGAAAAATAGCAAATAAAGACCTTGTCTCATATTGCAAATATAAAATATTGGTGAAATCTGAAATCACAACCCAAGTATACTAAATGACAAGTTGATTATAGAAAATGGCAAGTTTAGTTTAGCGAATGACAATTTCAGTAAATCAAATCACAACTGGGTTAAAGGTATACCAAATGACAAGTTGACTATGGGAAATAATAAGTTCATTTTAGCGAATAATAATTTTAGTAGATCAAATCACAACTTGGTTGAGAGGCATTTCAGATATTTTACTAAGATTTCATATTTATAATATGAGATCGGATTTTTATTTATCATTTTTCAAATTAAGCGTTCTAAATCATAATTTTACATATTATGAGCTCTTTATTTGCCATTTTCCCTTCCGTATATATAAAAGTTATATTTATCAATATAATATATAAAACAGCAAAATTGTGATTGGCCATTATTATTTCATGTCACATCTGGGAAAAAGGTTGGGAAGTACGTACTCTAGCGGAGAGGCTGAAATACCCAACGTGGAAAGCCACCTAGTGGAATCACAGCTTATGGCCTGTAAGAAGGACACGTGTACGAAATTATTAAAATCTGCGTGTTTTAGAGCCACCAATATTACTCTTTCCTTTGCGTCTGTTCGCTATTTCATCAAAATTATTCTTTATAACAATAAATTATTTATATTTATATATAAAATTTAGGGAAAATGACAGATAAAGAAGCTCCAAAATGTGAAATGCCAATTTGGGAAGCTAAGGAAATGTAATTACCCATAGGGAAGTCCTTCCCAAATTGGGATTTTGAAATTCAGTGAAATGACAAAAATACCCTTTGTTCTTTTTTTTTTTTAAAAAAAAAACCCAGCCCCTCACCGGTGGCCGGCGACCGGCGACCACCGCCGGTGACTGGCCTCCGGCGGCCGCCGACCGCCTTCGGCCACCGGCGCCGGCCACCGGTGTGGTGGCTGCCGGTGAAGGATTTTTGTGACATGTCATTTTTTTTTTGGAATAGGATAATATTGGTTCAAAGTGGCGGGGGTGGGATTTGATCCCACAACCCCTTGGCCACTTGGACCAACAAAAGGATGGCCATTGGGCCATCAAAGATTTCTTAACCTTATAATGCAAACAAAATATAAGTTAACTCTTTTACTGTGACTCCAGCTCGTGACAACAATTTATCTGAGGATGACAAGTCTTAATTGAGAAATAACAAGTCTAAATTTGATATTAACAAAACAACTTTTCCTTATACATAACAAGAAATACCGAATAAATTGTTGTTATTTTTCAACAAAGACGTGTCATTTTTAAAATGATCATAATTTATTTAAAAATGACACGTCTTTGTTGAAAAATAACAACAATTTATTCGGTATTTCTTATTATGTATAAGGAAAAGTTGCTTTGTTAATATCAAATTTAGACTTGTTATTTCTCAATTAAGACTTGTCATCCTCAGATAAATTGTTGTCACGAGCTGGAGTCACAGTAAAAGAATTAACTTATATTTTTGTTTGCATTATAAGGTTAAGAAATCTTTGATGGCCCAATGGCCATCCTTTTGTTGGTCCAAGTGGCCAAGGGGTTGTGGGATCAAATCCCACCCCCGCCACTTTGAACCAATATTATCCTATTCCAAAAAAAAAAAATCTTGTCACAAAAATCTTTCACCGGCAGCCACCACACCGGTGGCCGACGCCGGTGGCCGGAGGCGGTTGGCGGCCGCCGGAGGCCAGTTGCTGGCGGTGGTCGCCAGCCACCGGTGAGGGGCTGGGTTTTTTTTTTTAAAAAAAAAAGAACAAAGGGCATTTTTGTCATTTCACTGAATTTCAAAATCCCAATTTGGGAAGGACTTCCCTATGGGTAATTACATTTCCTTAGCTTCCCAAATTGGCATTTTACATTTTGAAGCTTCTTTATCTGTCATTTTCCCTAAAATTTATTCAATCATCCGATTCAAAATATAAGCATTAAATAACTAACTGACTCAATTAAAATTGGTTAAACATAATAAATTACGTTTTATTTATATATAAAACATAATTTATTTTTTTTAAAATGTTCTTATTCATGAAGAGAAAGAGTGTGAAAGAATTAATAAAAAACAGGTAAAAGAGAATAATGAGTGGAAATCACCCAAAAAAGAAGCATTGAATCATCCAACCAATATTGAGTGATGCTTATTAAACAAATCAAACCGTTTTAAAGACTTGATGTTTATATTTTGAATCAAATGAGGTACTTTTCAGAATATATATATATATATATATATATGATCTTATTTAGCCAACAGGAGTTGGTCCAATTGATAACAAATTAACTAGAGGCATACAATATAAGCAGTTTTTGAGTGAAACATAAATTTTTATGACTCATCTCACTTAAACTTTTTTTCAATTAAGATATGGTCTCATTTATGTGATACATCTAAAAAGGATGTCTAAAATTTTCAAGATTTTTTTATTTTGCTCCCATTAATTCATATTTGTTATGAAAATAAAAAAGTTAGAGTAGAAAGAGAATAGCAAAACAAGAATTGAGAGAGAAAACAAGGAGTATTTCTCATACATATATGTACAAATGCCTTGTATATGGCTTCCATTTATAGGCCCCCAACCATTAAAGTCTAATCCAAGAGTTATAAAGAAATAAATAAGGGAATAATGACAATAAACATAAAAAAACTCATCTAAAGTCATTCATTGAGGGGTTATGGGTTTAGGACATTCAAAGATCAAGAATTCTATGAAGAATCCTAAGAGTTGGGGGTTACGAACATCCACATATATATACAATATTTATAACAATATTATAATATTATATTAATTAATTTTTTATACACATCTTCCTCCTACTCATTCTCTGTCTTATTCAACCTCTCAGTATTTTTGGAAAATAAAATATTTTTGCATATTCTTTTCTAGCCAAATTTAATTAATTTGTTAATTTATATAATTAAGTTATTTATGTATTATATATACAATTAGAGAAATTATTATACACTTGGTGGCAGAAAATACGAGAAATTATTATACACTACCATAATAACAATTGAAAATAGAATAAATGGAAACCGAATGACATGTGCCTTTGACGCCCATTACTTTTGCTTCTTCTTTTTTAAAGTAAACTTTGGTCTCTTGTCATCACAGAACCCACCATGCGAAAGCAAGTCCACCCAAGTGCCTAATCAATTTCGGCCCAAATATAATACTCGCTCTGATCCTAAAGATAAGATTCATTCTGTAGTATAATTTAGAACCGGAATGAGTATATTATACTACAAAATAGGTCTTATATTTAGTACCGGAGGAGTACCTAATCAATTGATGCATATTTTTTATAAAGCAAAAAAATTAATGTATATGTACCTTCTGAAAAAAATATTAATGCATATATCAATGAAAATTTTAGAAAGAAGGTGAGAGTATGTTTTCCAAAAAAAAAAAGAGAGTATATTTTGATTGAAGTGATGAGTATTACATATGTGATGTCTTAATATTCTTTGGGATCGTCAATAATTTTTTAAAATGTAATTTGAATTATCTGCACACGAAGAACAAAATTTACAAAAAAATTCATTAGATAAATATTATCCTTTTTTTTTTATATAAAAAGAGAGGGAATTCACCCATACAAAGAAAGAAAACTAAACGGAGAGGGGAATAGCTCCCATACAATCATTTTGCCACAAAACCCGCAGATGAGACGGGCATCTATCAAAGTAAGAAGTTCTGGAGATTCCTTCCTTGGCTAGAGAGTCTGCTATGCGGTTCTGCTCTCTTGTTACGTGTTGTAACTTAACCTGCCACTTGAACACCAGTATCTCCTGAATATGGCAAACTACCAGGCTGCAGGAGTTTGTTTTATGTTTCTTTAGGAGTAAATCCACCAATTTTTGCAATCTGATTCAACAATAATGTTCCTGAATCCAAAATCCCAGGCAATTTGAAGCCCCTTCAGAATAGCCCATTCTTCTGCTTCAAATGGGGAGCATCGGCCTAGCATACTTGAAAATCCTACAATCCAGTTTCCTTGGTAATCTCTAATGATTCCCCCACACCCTGCGTCTTGGGAGCCATTGGACACTGCACCATCCACGTTCACTTTAAACCAATCAATTGTAGGTGGCTGCCAAGCCATTGTTGGATCCAATGGGTTCAAGGAAGGAGATGGCAGATTGTTCCCTTGCATAAAAGATTTCCAGGAATTTAAGATGACATAGTACGGTTGGGCTGGTTTTTGGAAGTCGGTCTCAAATATTGATTTATTCCTCCTGGTCCATAGAAACCAAGCAATGACAGCCCAAATCAAATTCCATTCCCAAGTATCATCCACAACCCATTTTTTTGACAGGTTGTATGACATCCAATCACATAGAGGTGTCGAGAAAAATTCGGGAAAGTACCTTGGCTTTACAAGCAGCTTCCAAAGCCCCTTGGCATAGGAGTAATCACGCAGAATGTGTATGGTATCCTCGCATTCAACGCCACAGTGAGAGCATATTGGAGAGGTTCCAGCCCATTTACTCCTCCATGTATTAGTGGGTAGTCTATTGTTGAAAGCAATCCATAAGAATACTCTAATCCGCTCAACACCTTTCCATTTCCAGATAGCATTATAAGTGGAGCTATAGTTATTAGGATGACTCTGTTCAATCAAGTAATAGGCACTTTTAACAGAGACTTCTCCATTCGTGGTGGCATTCCAAGTTAATATGTCATCTCCGGCTGCTAACATTAGTGGAAGCTTTGATATCAATCTTTGCATAACTTCATCAGGCGCCAGATTCGATAATCTTGGGAAGTCCCAAGTCCCATGTGCTACCCATTCAGAGACAGTACTCTCTTCCTCCTCTACAGAAAGCGGTCTTAAACAAAACTCTTTGATACTTTGTTTTTCAAATAGCCAAGTGTCATTAAAAAAGTTAACTGATTGTCCATTTCTAATCTGCCATCTAGATCCCAGATCCACAATATCAGATTGTTGACAAATGAATTGCCAGAGTTTTGAGTCTCCAGTTCGAACATTAAGTAAGTCATCATCACTTCTGCCCATATACTTCTGTTGTAGAGTTTGTGCCCACAAACTATCTGAGCCTAGAATAAGTTTCCAAGCTAGTTTTGCACCAAAAGCACGATTGACAGAGTTTAGCTTCTTGAGTCCCGGACCACCAGAGTTCTTTGGCGTAGTGACTTTTTCCCATCCAATAGAATGGAAACCCCTCTGTTCATTGTCGTACCCCAAATAAAATTGCGTTGGATTTTCTCAACCTCTTTGCAAATGCTTAAAGGAATTTTAGCAACTTGCATAGGATATAGAGGGATGGTGCTAAGTACCGATTTAGCCAGTGTAATTCTCCCGGCCATGGAGAGGCAATTTGACTTCCAAGCAGTAAGCTTATGGCGCACTTGATCAACAATATACTGAAAAGTTTCTGTAGCTCTCCTTTTTCTAGATAGCGGAAAACCAAGGTAGCGTCCGATTTCATTGGAGGCATTCATTCCAGTGATCCTTTGAATATTCCTTTTTATATGATCATTGACTTTAGGGGAGAAGTAAATAGATGACTTCTCTCTATTGACTTTTTGCCCCGCAGCACTATAGAACAGATCAAGGCAATTCATCATGCATCTAGCCTGATCTTCTATCGCCTCTCCAAATAGTAGTAGGTCATTGGCGAACATGAGATGGGAGACTAAGGGCCCATTTCTAGTTACAGATATAGGCTTCCAATGTTTCCGATTAACAGCATCATTAATAATGTGAGATAATCTATCTATACACAAAACAAAAAGATAAGATGAGATTGGGTCACCTCATCGGAGACCTCTCTTTGGCTGAAAAATTCCGTTTGGCCACCGTTCCAAAGCACATTATAAGAAGTTAAGGATATACAGTTCATAATTAAATTAACAAAATTCTCCTCAAACCCAGCAGCAAAAAAAACCTGCTTCAAGAAGCTCCATCTTATACGGTCATATGCCTTTTCCAGATCAATTTTCAGAGCCATTAAACCTCTTCTCCCCTTAGCTTTATTCATTATGTGCACTATTTATTGCCCCACAATGATGTTATCTTGTATGTGCCTTCTTGGGATGAAGCTCACCTGAAATGGAGAGATTAGATCATCTATCATAGTTTTCAATCTCCTAGTAATAATCTTAGTAATGCATTTATAATGCACAGAACAGAGAGAAATAGGTCTAAAGTGCTCCACACGTAATGGGGTGTCCCTTTTCGGAATCAGAGCAATTAACATCTTATTAGCCTCTTCAATGGAACATTTTCCCTCAAAGACATCTTTTATGAACCTGCAAAAGGATGGTCCCATAACACTCCAGTTTGCTTGAAAGGATATTGGAGAGTAACCATCAGCACCAAGTACCTTAAAAGGGCCCATAGCTGATACTGCTTCATGAATTTCCATATCAGAAGGAGCGACATGCAAATTTCTGAGACTATCTTTATCAACTGCGAGAAAAGTAGAAGAGGTTTGGATTGTCACCCCCTGGGTTGCTAGATTTTCCTCATGCTGAAAGAGTTGCTTAAAATAATTAATAACAAGCAGTTTCAAGTTCTCCTCCTCCTCCACCCATCTACCATTTTTGTCTTGAAGAGTGACCACCTTATTCCTTCTTCACCTAACATTGGTTTTCAAATGGTAATATCTAGTATTTCTATCCCCTCTAGGTATCCATTATGTTCTTGATTTTTGAAACCACTTGATTTCCTCTAACCGAAGCACTTCGTCTAGTTCTCTTTGGAGTGAGAGCTCCAAATTACAAAGGAATTCAGAGAAAGGGAAGGCCGGAGATTTTTGAATCCCATTTAGTCTCGCCAATAAAGTCCTTTTCCTTTTCTCAACCATACTGAAAATGTTTACATTCCAATGCTTAATCGTCTCTCTCATCTGGACAAGGTTCTTCTGCAAATCATTCGAGACAGACCAGTTTTCGTGAAGGAAACTCTTGAAATTTTTGTGTTTGAGCCACATGGCTTCAAACCAGAATGGATGATTCTGAGTATTAATTTGTTTTGAGAAACCTAGCTTCAGGAGGAGGGGATTATGATCAGAGAATTGTATTCTTGGAAGTACCTTAAGGACACAATTTGGCATCTCATCCAACAAGAGAGTGTTGACCAGAGCTCTATCAAGACGTTCATAAAGACGAGCATGTCCCGTAATTTTGGGGCCCTTCCATGTAAAGAAGGCTCTCGACGATCCCAGGTCAAACAGGTTGCAACATTGAACTCTGTCTCGAAACCATGAAATGCGACCATCGTTGCCACCAACGCCAACGATTCTTTCAGAGGTGGAAATTATATCATTAAAATCTCCTAAGACGATCCAGGGGCAGTCTATTCTAGTCGAAATAGCCTCTAATTTTTCCCACAGTAAGTGGCGGAAATTAGAGTGAGGTAAAGCATAAACCCCTGTCAGACGGAAAGGAGGCCTTCTAGTAATTTCACATTCCATATCCAGAAACTGCCGATCTTCTTCCAATATTGACACGCGAATCTCATTACTCGTCCAGAAAGCTGCTATCCCACCAGACCTTCCCTCACTAGGAACAATTTTTATGCAGTCATACCCCAGTGACAGGATATGGCGAAGTTTGTTTTCATCAGGACAACTAGTTTTAGCTAAGAAAACCAAATTGGGCTTAGACCCACTAAAGAGAAGTTTCAAGTTTCTGCAGAGGCTTTTATTGCATAAGCCTCTAGTATTCCAATAAAAGATTTTATCCATAAAACTAAATGGCTAAGGGAACGTAGCACAAAACGGGCTTAAGACATTTGGGATTCAGGTATCACTGACCCAATGCTATTAACACTCATGAGAAGTAAATCCTAGTGGGCTATCTAGTATCAGCCTAGCCCCATTTTCCCTTGGATCCAAATCCATTTCTCCTTTATCTCTTGGGTCATCAGGTAACGGCAAAGAGGGGACATTTTCTGACAACTCCTCTGCTTGCTCGCCCTCCATATCCCCATTCTTGTTGTCACCTTCCAATTCCATTTCCTTGTTTGTTTCCTCGTAGCAGTCATAATCATTTTCCTCTCCATTAGTAATCATCAAAACTTCTTTTTCTTGTCCCTTTTCCATCCTTAACATATATTTTGCCCTTTTCTCTCTCCTCAGATTGCTCTGTTGGCTTGTTGTGGCAGTTTATGCCTTTTGCTCAGCAACGCACACCACATTCTCATAAATGCCTTCATTCGTCTCCTGTCCACCCTTTTTTCCTTTCTTATGCCGTACCTTTAGTGGATGTTGCTCAGGCCACATAGTGGTCGTTTCCTTCGTTGTTACCTCCTCCATAATCCCTTGATTCCCGTCATTAATCTCATTCTCATTAATTCCCCTTTCTGCTAATAGATCAAACCTGGATCCCCCCTTTGATTGCTCAAAAGTTTCATTCTGCTTTTCTTTGTTTCGTCAGAGACGACGATTTTTTTGAACCACCTTCCACTGTTCTATATTAGTTGGTGCGTTTTGTGTCCCCTGTTCCCTCACTGCTGGAATAGACTCAGAATGATTCATCTCTCTTGCTTCCTTCAATGGACAAGTATCATGTCCATGCCCATAGACACCACAATTAGTACACAAGAGATGTAAACCTTCATATTCTAAATAATAGTCTTCACCATCGAGCCGGAATCCCGAAATAAGTTGTTTGCCCAGGTCTACTAGAACACAAATTCTGGCAAAATGGCCTCTCAGTTGGCAGGACGTATTTATATCCACCTTCAAAGTCTTGCCAATCCTGTTTCCTATAATCGTCAAAGCCTCTTCATCGTAGTACTCCAAGAATACCCTGGGTAGGCTCACCCATACTGCAATTGAATCAATCGTGGCTAAATGGGGTCTAAAGTTAGGCTCCCATGGTCTCACTATTAAATAGTGATCATAAATCATCCATGGTCCACCTGTCAAAGCATTAAAATAGTCTTCCCTGTTTGTCAACTTGACAACATAAAAACCATAGCCAATGTTAATAAGCTTAATAACTCCTCTCTTAGCCCACATAGTCTGTAGACAGGATTCTAGAGCCTTGAAACCAATGTGCCTCCCTAGTAACTTGACAATCACTGCTTTGCTCCATGCTCTGTGCAGTCGCTTTTTCATCTTATTGGAGAAGTTGAATGTAGGAAAGTTCCTGTTTGGATCCTCCGTGGTATAACACAGAGGCTCTTCCTTCTCTCGATCTTGATCTGAAATGGACTTATCAGACATTGAGTCATCTGATAATGAGTAATCTTCGTTTTCTAAATCGGTATCTGAGTTAATCTCACTCCCAGAGACTCCCTTCAGCTTGTATGTAAAGGATACCCTTGCATTCTTGTTTCTTCCCAAATTGTCGCCTAACTTGGGCCAATGACCCTACAGTATATTATCCCCAGTAGCATGCAATCCCTTCTTAATCTTTTTAGAGCTACGATTCAGCAAGTCATCCTCCTCATTCGAAGGAGGAGGAGCGAGAGAGCTCTTCTTTGCACCAGAGAGAACGAGCACCATAACTAAATAAATATTATCCTATTTGATATACTATCGAGTAATGTTAGCAAAGGGCTTGAAATATGAGTTTGGGTGGGTTTTCAAAGACAAGCCCAAATAGCATTTAGAAAGCCTACGTCAAACTTATGGACCAAATCGAATAACAAAGTTGCATTATCAGTCATGGGCTTATGGGTAGTCCAGAACATTGAAATGATTAAAAACAAGGAAGGGGAGGCTTCTCCCATTAAAAATTTTATTGACAATGAGGATATTATAAATTTTTACACATAAAAAATCCTAATATTCTGTAAATTTTAATTCAAAAAAGAAATGTAACATTTCTCTCTCAACTCTCTGTTTTTTTTATAATTATTTTATATCTCTTATCTATAAAATTCAAATGATTATACATTGGTTGAGGTGGTAACAGCCTTGCCCACATAAAGAGGAGAACATATGTTCGAATCCTGAGAAGCGCACTTGTTGGGAGGGCTGTTTCTTAACTACTCTAAACCCAACCCAAAAGGAATTAGTTTCAAGTCCAATATGACTTGGGAATACCCTTGTTTCATCTGAAAAAAATCAAATCTCTTTTGTTTAAATCTTTATTTATATCATATAACTCAATTCAAAAAGGTAGAAAACTTATTTAATTTTTTTATTGAAAGAAAATTTTATCCAACCCACATAAAACAATTACATAAAAAATGATCATCTTTCATAAAATATCATATCTCTTTTATTTTAGTCTTTATTTATATAACATAGTTGCTTGAAACTCAACCCCCAACAAACGTGGGAAACTTATTATATGTAATGTGATTATAATTACCAATCGTTGGCCCAAAAAGAAAAGATTATAATTATCAATGTCGTGAAGATGAAGCAAGCATAAGATCCTGCGGGATAAGTTATAGAATTTAGTGATAATTAAATCGCTAAAACTCAGTAGTACTTGTGACGAACATTAAACATGCGTGGAAGCAAATCCATATAGTCGAAAAGTCTTCGTTTTTTGTTTTGTTTTCATGGGAGAAAACGAAAGGTTTGTCTGAAAAAAAAGGGTTTAATATAATTTCAAGTTTGCCTTCATATTGGATATAGGCTGTAGTTCCTTAAGAAACAAAATATGTCCAAGTTTTTATTAAATTATATGAATTAATATTTTAAATAAAAAAATTTGATGAACTAAAACATATACTACCTTTAATGCTTAATATAAAAGTTAGTTTAACTTTTAATTTGATTTAAAATATATGACCCCAATCTAAAAAAAATAGAAACATATGTAGTAATTAGTTAACTAGTTTTTATATTAAGAATTAAAGGTAGTAATATGAAATTTGAAGGATTAAAATTAAAATGAGGACAACTTAAACAATTAAAAAATTGTATTAATCCAAAAAGAATGGGAACGAAAGGTCAACCGTACCCCTTCCATCTTCTTCAACCTCAAGGAATCTCCTCATGATCACAATCTTATGCACTTTCTCTGTTAGAATTAATCCTTCATCAAACTGATGAACATGGCATCTGAGCAAACAGCCCTGATAAACAATGCCGTAGCAGATTTTGACCCTCCCAAGAAACCTAAAAGGATCACTTATGCTCTGGCTTGTTCTATTTTGGCCTCCATGACTTCCATCTTGCTTGGTTATGGTTGGTTTAATTTCTGTGTCTCTTCTTTCTCTGCACCAAAAAATTATTATTATTTTCATTCTGCAAAATGATTTCGACCATTATCACAGATACTGGGGTCATGAGTGGAGCAGTTATCTACATAAGGAGAGACCTACACATATCGGACGTGCAAGTGGAAATCTTGATCGGAATTATCAACCTCTACTCTCCCATAGGCTCCTTCCTCGCCGGAAGAACCTCTGATTGGATCGGCCGTCGTTATACCATCGTATTTGCCGGAGCTTTCTTCTTCGCCGGTGCCATTCTCATGGGCTTCTCCCCAAACTACACCTTCCTCATGTTCGGTCGTTTCATCGCCGGCATCGGCATCGGTTATGCCCTCATGATCGCCCCAGTCTACACCGCCGAAGTCTCCCCCGCATCCTCTCGTGGCTTCCTCACTTCCTTCCCTGAGGTATCATCCTCGATCATCTCCTTCATCCTCACAAACGCAGAAGCAAAAACAAGTACAGAATATAAAGCAGTTAACGCCTGTTGTGTTATGCATCATATCTTTCAGGTTTTCATCAACACCGGGATTTTGCTTGGATACGTCTCGAACTTAGCATTTTCGAAGCTACCACTTCGGCTTGGCTGGAGGCTCATGCTCGGAGTCGGAGTCGTTCCTTCATTGTTAATCTCATTCGGAGTGTTGGTCATGCCGGAGTCCCCCCGATGGCTCGTGATGAGGGGTCGGCTGGGCGAAGCGCGGCGAGTCCTTGACAAAACTTCTGATTCCGAAGAAGAAGCTCGGCTAAGACTGGCCGACATCAAGTCAGCGGTAGGGATCCTGGGGAGCTACAACGACGACGACAACGACGACGACAACGACGACGACGTCGTTCAAACGAGCAAGCAAAGCACCGGCAAGGGCGTATGGAAGGAGATGTTCATTCATCCTTCACCGGCCGTTCGTCACATCGTCGTCGCTGCCCTCGGCATCCACTTCTTTCAACAAGCCATTGGTTTAGACTCCGTCGTTTTGTACAGCCCCACCATATTCCAAAAGGCCGGCATTGCATCCGATAACCAAAAGCTTGTCGCAACTGTAGCCGTCGGATTCACAAAGACGATCTTCATCTTGGTCGCCACCTTCTTTTTGGATCGGGTCGGGCGACGCCCGTTGTTGCTGACTAGTTTCGGAGGTATCATAATCTCCCTTCTTACTCTAGCCACGTGCCTTACAATCATTGGAGATTCAGATACCAAAGTGATGTGGGCCGTTGGATTAAGCATCGCAGCGGTGCTGACCTCCGTAGCGACGTTCTCGATTGGAGCTGGTCCAATCACGTGGGTTTACAGCACAGAGATCCTTCCCTCGAGGCTACGCGCCCAGGGTGCGGCTATGGGAGCTGTGGTTAATAGAATCATGAGCGGGGTCATCTCAATGACGTTCCTATCCTTGTCGAAGGCCATGACTATTGGTGGGGCCTTCTTTCTGTATGCGGCCATGGCGGTCGCTGGATGGATCTTTTTCTACACTATGCTCCCAGAAACACAGGGCAAAACCCTCGAGGAAATGGAAGGGTCTTTTGGTAAATTCAGAGAAAATTCCAACACCGACGTAAAATAAAGCACCAACGCTGAAATTATGAACACAATATTAATGGATGTAAACTTAAGATTTGACGAATTATCAGCGCACGTGCAACGCTAAGAATTTTATGTATTTCCTGCTCCTGAGGGGGGGGGGGGAAGTCAATGCCAAAGTTAGCAAAGTTTTTTTTATAGCTAAAGTATGGAATCTTTTTATTGGATTTAATCCTATTCAAGGTATTTTCAGACACTAAATGCAGTTTGTCTTAATAGGAATTTAAACATTGATCCGTTACGTTATGAAAAACTAATACCTTCTATTAGACTCAATCTCTGTTAATAGTTAGCAAAGGAACTGAAGACAAAGAAGGAAAGCAAAGTAAGTATCCGGTGGGTTTTCAAAGACAAACCCAAATACTCTTCCGGTCCTTAATATAAGACCCAATTCTTGAGTTGATTTTGGTCCTAAATATAAGACCCATTTCTCATATTTATCAATTTTCTCTAAATTACCCCTATAAATACTCATTCAACCATAATCAAATAGAAAAGGGAGATGAGGTATTAAAAAATGATTATGGTGTTTTAGGAAAAATGTGTCACTTTTCTTATAATTAACTAACTCACCTAACTTCCTTAATCTAATCAAATTAGTTAAATGGGTCTTATATTAAGGACCGGAGGAGTAGCTTTTAGGAAACCCAATGTCAAACTCAAATAACTGTCTTATTTTTAGCCTTGTGCCTTAACGGTATGCAAGTTTTTCTGGTAAATAGAACATAGCGGGTTTGATTTTGTTTGTAGTATCAGATTGTTAATAATGTTTGTTTTTTTAATTAAAAAAAGAAAATTCCATCATCAGTTATGGGCTTGTGTCAAGATGATATGGTTTAATTGCAATGGATGTGTCTCCAGAACCCCTGAACCAGTGAAGTTTTTCCAGCACAAAACTCAAAAATAAAAGAAATTAAATACCGACTTAAACTCAGCAATATATCACTTAGCAGCCCTTTTAAAGCCAGAAAATTATGCCCAGAAATAGAGCAACAAAATTTGGAATGATTATATATACCTCTGCTCACTGCCAAATACTACAAATTACACTGATAAAGAGAAAAAACAGATTACAATTCAAAAGTTAGGATTGAACAAAAGATTCGAAGTAAACTTTAACGTTGGACACATACATAGATGCATGTCAGGATATATAATGCTTATTGAGGAGGGTTCAAGCTGGTGAGGATGGCACTTCATTTCTTCACTGGAGCAAGAATGGAGGAGAGTCATCGAATAAATGAACTAGCTAGAACCACCGTATCAGGTCGTCGGCGACGGAGAGTGAGGATGAGCAAGAATAGTCCACCAGAAAGCAGATACCCAAATGGAGCAAACCGGAAAATGTGAGGACCGTGGGAGAATCAAAGAAAATCAGCGTCCTCAGATTTTCCTTCAAACCGATTCTCCCACGAAGAAACTGTCGATGGTCGAAGAAATGTAATACAGCAGAAACAACTACTTTTCTTGAGAAAAAAGTCACTTTAATATTGGATAATATTAACAACTCAAATCCAAGTAATAATATTACCTCCGGTTTTAATTACAAGAGCTAGTTGACTAATTTGAGGAGATTAAGAAAAGAAGTTAAGTTAATTATTTGTAATAAATATGTATTGTCTTTCCTAAAATATTTTTGCTAATCAAGTGTATTGGTTAAAACTACCATTGTTAGGAGAATTAACTTGAGAAAAAATGCATAAATATAAGAGACAAAGTAAATTGTGGTTTTACAGTTAGGACCAAAATAAAAGTCAAACAATTCTTATATTAAAGACCGGTAGTATTAACTAAGCAGTCTTGTTTTGGATAAGTATTACCCAAAACTTGCAACACCGTCGTCATCAGTTCCATGGAAGCTTCTTCTCCAAGCACCCAAAATCACTACAAATAGAGCACCACCCAGACCGAGACGCACACACAAAGTGAAAGACCAAATTAAAACAGAGGCGAAGGAGATACATTTGAAGCACTCCAGGTAACAAAATTTTCTTTTCTCACTCTCTTTCGATCCATTTTATTTTCATCTTTTTCCTATCATCATCTGCTTAAAATCTTAGTCGAACTAGTGTAATGTAATCTAGCGTTTTAGTGTGTGTGAGTTTCTGTACTCTAATAATGGCTTTTTGTGGTGGGTTTTGCTTCTGAAAATCATTATTTGTGTTCACTTTGAACTTGAAGGTTTTCTGCGCCATTAGACGAAGAGGAAATGATACCGCTAGCTAGGAATGGATTCATACTTGAACTTGTAAAGGAATACTAATAATCAAGTTTGGCTAAAAGAACTCATAAGAATAACCATTACTTGAAGTTTTAAGATTGAAAATTATGTAGTTCTTTTGTTTAATGTTGTTTCAGATATGCCGGGGACACGACACATAACGGAGGTGAAATTGACTCTAGTGCATACTCCGGGGATCGGAGACAGGCTGATTATCTCCGGAATTCAGACCTACACGGTGACTCAGATGCATTGCCGCCCCAATCCTCCTCCGCCACCACCGCTATCTCCGCCGGAGGAGCGATCTAACGAGTCTATAGTTATTATGTATTACTAACATGTCGTCTTAGGATTCACAGTCATTTAGAACAACATCTTGTCATCATGTTAGGGGGGTGGACGTTTTACCTATGCATGTCTATGTGTGGCATATATATAATCTGAAGCAGTTATATATATCCTGGTATGACCTCCTCTTATATATGTTTTACGGTTTAGTTGTGTGATGCCTATTAGCAAGTAGGCTTCACTTAATAAACTCTTCACAGTTTGTATCACAGAAATATAATTCATTAATGACATGATGTCTTACTTATGCTTCACCTCTCTTGTTTCCTCTTTCTTGAACAAGTTGTTCTTTTATGAACTTCAACTATACAGTATGGTTTGAATTGTTCTTGAGTAGCTTAAAGCATCGATCGGAAGAAACAGAACTGAAATTCAACAGTAAGAAACAGAACTCTCGCAATTAATCTAGGAAAAAAATCATTCTTCATGGCCCTGATAAGCACTTGACAGTCAAATTCAATTTTAGGGGATGTTTGAATGAAAATCAAATCATAGTTTCAAAAGTGTTTTTACAGTTTACAAACTAAATATGTAGAGGAATTTACCTCGTTTTGCAGAAAAGTGCTTCTGAGAAGCACTTTTGAGTATTGCCAAACACCTCCTTAATATTACCAAGATTGTGTTACATTACTTTGGGCCATTTGAATAGAAATTAAACTACCGTTTTAAACAAGTGATTTTGTTTTATATTGGTTTACGTAAAAACACTTTTATTTTTTTGAGTTTCCAAACAACCCAAACACATTTTTACTATTTTGGGAAATTAATCCTTTGGTTCTTATAGTTTTCACTCATTTACAATTTAATCTTTATATTTTGATCCAATATAACTCAATTTCTGAAATTTGACTTGCTGCAACTCGGTTCCTATACTATTAACAATTTTATAATTTAGTCCTTGTGTTGGACTAAATTATAAAATGTATAAAATTATAGGGACTGAGTTGCAACGATCAAATTTCAGAGATTGAGTTACAATCGAGTTAAAATTATAAGAATTGAGTTGTATCGAGTCAAAGTATAAAAACTGAGTTACAAATGTGTCAAAACTATAAGGACTAAAAGATTAATTTTTCCTTATTATTTATGTCCTACCTTTTATTTATTACTCTAACAGTAGGGAGCCATAGTGTTTAAATTTTTATCATGTCCTACTCTGGATATAATTTCAATATCATATAATACCAAACATGGTTACATCTAATGTGGTAAAAAAATATGAACAAAAAGAAACATAATTGTAAATACAGGGGACTGATTTGCTTTCTTTAAGCAACATAATTTTTATAAGTATATGATCATATCAAATTGCATTTCTCAAGGAAAAAAAGTATATATTTGGTCATTTAACTTTATATGAGATTTCAGTTTGGTTCCTTAATTTTAAAAACTATATTTTTAGTCTTTTAACTCTAAAATTGTTAGTCTTAAATAATAATTTTTTTTAAATACTCACGGTTGTTTTGAATATTAAACTTAACATGTTAGTATTTAGTAATTTTTTATCAGCATTTAAGAACTTAATATCATCATTTTTTATTAACAATTTTAATATTAGAGGACTAAAAGTTTACTTTTTAAAGTTAAAGAATCAAAATAAAATCTTGTGTAAAGTTAAAGGGTTAAAAGTATACTTTAGCCTGATTTCTATTTATTTCTCCGATCCTTAATATAGGACCCAATTCTTGAGTTGGTTTTGGTCCTAAATATAAGATCTATTTATCATATTTATCAATTTTCTCTAAATTACCCTTAGGGATACTCCCTCAACCATAATCAAGTAGAAGAGGGAGAGGGGATATTAAGAAAGATGATTATGGTATTTTAGAAAAATGTGTCATTTTTTTTATAATCAACTAACTTATTTAACTTTTTTAATCTAATCAAATTAGTTAAATATGTGTTATATTAAGGACATGAGGATTATATCAAATCAAAAGGGCGAAGTTACACGTGTCTAAATTTAGCTTCAGTTTGACGGAAGGACGATGCGCCGTTAGGGGCCTAGGGCAATCCCGTGCTTCCGGACCTCGCTTGCTTCCTATTCTCTGCCTTCATAGTTCGTCCTAGACAAAGCGACTAGTCTGGTTTCTTGTTTCCCCAACAGAACGCAGAATCATCTGAAATTAGGGTTTCTCGGCGATGGCATTGTGTGGCCGAATCAGATCAGGCATTTGTCTCGTCAACAAATTGACGCATCTTACTTCCGATTCTATCTCTGCTCAGAGATCCACACTTCCTCGATCCCTGATTGCCCCCTTCACTTCCCTGGTAACTGAGCTCAAACAACTTTTGAAACCATTTTCTTTGCAATGTTTTTGATTGGATGTCTTATTTATATCTTCGATGTAGTTAAACGATGTTTGGTTTCTGCAGAGTGCCTGCGGGGACGCTTAGATTGTTTAAGGAATTGAAGTTTTTTTTGTTTTTGTTTGATGTTGACGGAAGTTTTTCCAATTATTCGAATGATTTGGAGTTAAAAGTTTTCGTTTTTGTCTCATTTTTGTGGGTCAGTGCGACAGGTTTTCTTCCCCCCTCCCTGGTTCCTTTGGCCCTAGCTGATGATTTTGGATCTGTTAATGGCATCGTTAGCTTTTAAGGAATGTTTCCTCCTTTTTGCATACTCAAAAAGATGGGTGAATAGTTGATGACGAGTTGTTTAATCTCCAAACCCTTTTTCTCTTCAATTTTATTTTTCCCTTGTGTTTTGAAATTGGGACATGGAATTTATGAGACTGTTTTGTTATGTTCTACGAATGGCTATAGCCATATATTTCAAATGTTTAATAATCTATAACCTTCTGCCAATTGATAATTTAACCGCATCTTATTGTCTTCCCATATTATGCTTGCAGGACTCTAGGAATTATGCCACTGCATCAGGGAAAAAGGATGAAAAAGTAAAGGTAATTGAATATATCTCAGACACGCTTGCATACTGTGAAGGGAAATGGGAGTTGTTGACTATGTATCTAGTTATCTAATTTCTTGTGAGTATGCATATGCTGTGATTACGAGAAGAACAAGGGAAAAAATTTTTTTTTAAAAAAAAGGGATTGGCCCATCGACTGAAAATAAATGCAAGTAATGCAAGATATCTTGTGTTTCCCTTCACATGTCAGTGTTATGATATTCATTGCGTTAATTTACTTGTTTCATGTTTTGTTGCTTCTTGATTGCTCTGTAGGTACCACTGGCCTTGTTTGGAGGTTCAGGAAACTATGCCTCTGCTTTGTATATTGCAGCAGTAAAAGCTAATGCATTGGAAAAGGTTGAGTCTGAGGTTCTTGACTTTGTTGAGGCAATAAAGAAGAGTCCTAAATTTTTACAGTTTACAAAGGACTTGTCTGTGCCTAAAGATATCAGAGTTAAGGCCATCGAGGAAATTTCTAAGGAAGCTAAATTTTCAGATATTACGAAGAACTTCCTTGGTATTACAAGCTTACCTTTATTCGATTGGCAAAGTTATTGCTGTGTTTATAATGCTTAAACGAATATTGAAATATGTTTTATCTTGGTTTGAATGGCATGTAATTTAAATGCCCTAGCTTGTTATGGATCTTTATAGCATCAGTGCAAAATCCATACGTATCAATGAAAAAAGTGATCCTCTGATGATAAGTCAATACAGACCATTCCCCTAATCAACACAATGTTGAGATTTATGGGATTTGTAAATTTCTTTCTGGGTCATTATTTTTAGAAAAAGATAGAGTAAAATTATGCTTGCATTGCTGCTTTTGCAGGCTTACTGAAATCTAATGGCCATGTTTAAACCATAATTTTTGAAATCAAACTGACTTTGTTTGAGCCCTGCTTGATTCAGTCACCATTTATGTCTTATATAGATTATCGCTGGTCCGAAATTCTTTGTTCTGTTTTATCTGAGCAGAAAACTTAAGTAAATTTCCATAGGTGTCTACTATTTGGTTCTCAGATAACAATTAGGCTTGTGGAAGGACTTTTTTGGAAGACCCAATCATAGGATGTCTAACTGTAAAAGTTATACTTGTGTCATTTAGTTTCTGGAGAGCCAGATAAGAAACACTTGAAATTGTACCTATGTTTTGTCATTTATTTATTGTGTTAATGGACCAATACTAGTGCTATTTGACATTTGTTTAGGGATATTACTTGAATGCTTTTATTACTTATTTGTCTTTTAATTTTTTTGCAAAATTTGCTAGAACCTAGAAGTATGGTGCTTATCTTAAAAAATGCATGTAATATGCTACTCGTATAGTTGAACAAGGTAGAGTTTTGATCTTTTATCAACTTACGTGCATGGCGCAAGTGAATCCTCTTTTTTTTTTTTGGCCAACTGGTGCAAGTGAATCTGCTTATTACCTTTAATGATAATCCCAAATGCTGCCTCATTTTTTCTAGTCACTTGACAGATTGGTTTGCTTAGTTCCCTTATATTTTTGTAAACTATCCTGCTTGAATATTCGATTCTTTTAGTTCATTCTAATATTTGTATTCTTTCATGGTACGTAACCTGATCATCCAAGGAACTTCATTGCGCTTACTTGAATATTTTATCCACTGCTAATATCAAGATGCGACCTGCCTTAGCGTGTCAACCACTGCATTATTTTGGTTTGATTCTTTGCTAGCCAGAAAGCTATACCTTAGAAACATAGTGGGTGGTATTCCTTTATCTTCCACTTACTGTACTTAACTGCCGATTACATTTAATGCAATTGGCTTTCTGCTATCTGCTTCTCAAAATTGGTAAAATGAAACATAAATTGTGATGTAAAGCAGCACTGGAATATTTTCCTTTCATTCACAAGTAGCGTACAGTGAGTAAGAGACAGCTCGTAGCAGTCAAAACTCCATATAAAACGATCTATATGAAGTGAAACCAGATTACTAAGTCAAAGAGAGTGTTTGAGAGGCTAGAGTAGCACTCTCCCTCATGGCAACCCAGCCTTCAATGGTCAGCTTCTGACCCTTTCAGCCCCTCAGCCCTGTAAATTAACTCCCTGAATATCCTATTCTGCTTCACAACCTTAATCATTTCTTTGATTCCCTGATTCCTTTAGCCTCCATTTCTATTCTCTATCTGTCCATCTTTGGTTACACAATCATCCTCATGGGGTATCTATCCCTAATTCCCATGCCTATGCCATCTAGAATATACCTGTGATTTATCACATCATCATTCTTTTTATCGTCCAATGAGCTTGAACATTTGATTATAATTGTTCAGTTTTATGTCTCAAAATCTTGAGCAAGGTTCCTTAAATTGTCATTCTTCAATATTTTTTGTATGTCAATCTTTCTTAATTTATGTTCCTTCTACACACCTCTCATTAACACTTTAGAAAATGTGGCTTAACTACAATTAGATATTTTATTCATCTTAGATTTGACTTGGTAAAAATCCTGAGCTTGTTTTACAGCCATCTATCATTTACTATAAATGAAGCATTCATTTGGGGTAATCATCCTTATTCATCAAACCTTTGAATATTAAGGAAAGGGCTCTCATACCTCGCAAGGTGTATTGTCCATGGTAGCTGCATGATCTCCATGGTGGAATTGCATGGGGGTCTGAACTCATCTATCTTAAAGCCTCCAAAGTAAGGTGCCTTTATGGAGCTTGCCTTGGTATCCACCGCCAGCATGTGTTACTGGGGGCATAAACTTTTCTTTCAGTGTGAAAGCACTCCAGAACAGCCCCTCATCTGTAATGCACAACCATGCAGCTTGGTCTCTTACCCTTGAGGCTCCGCCTCCCTGGGATAAAATTATCACAGGCCTTTGTTTGCTCTTGTGCTGTTTCTGCTGAAAGCTTGAAATCTGTTTTGTTTTTTATGCGTGATTTACTGTGTTGGAAGGATCCGTTGATACATGTAGAAGATTTGACAAATATTTCATCACAGGATGATGTACATTGACCAATATGATGAAGATGAATACCATTTTGATTTGAATGCCTAACTAGGGTAATCAAATAAAAATGAAGCTCGGCCAAATTGTTGATGTTCTGGGGAAAAATAAAGCCAAATTGTTGATGGTTCCTTATGTTTGAAAATTATATCGTATGCTGAATTTTATATGATGTATTGTAAATATGATAGTAGATGAATGATACTAACTACTTATTTTAAGATTATAAATGTAAATTTTTGCATTATTTTTCTGCTGATATTGATTTATTGGTTTGTCTCTCTGAAAGTTATCGTGGCTGAGAATGGGAGGCTAAGAAACTTAGATACCATTGTAAAGAAGTTTTCTGAGGTGACCATGGCGCACAAGGGAGAAGTGAAAGCCATTGTGACCACTGTTATTGTAAGTAACACTTAGCTTTTTTTTTTTTTTATTTTACTTGAGGAAAAATTACTGCAACATGTTTTTACTTTGTTTTGAATTCCATTCTGTTGTTAAAAGGATGGCTGGAATTCAGTGATGCAAATGAACATTAATAGACTTATAAATTTGCAGCTGATGTGAGCTATAAACAAATACCAAGAGAGGCATTTTTCAGTTTTCAATTTTCTTTGCGTTATAAATACCTCAAACATCTTTTGGTGACTTGCTTATCTGTTAATTTAAAATTTCAATATGGTAAAATTATGACCTCCACTCCCCATATTGTTGCACGCCCATTAAATCTGTTATATTCTTTCAAAGTAAAGTATTTAATTAAATCAAGTTTGAATAAGAATATCTTCTTCCGGTGCATCCATTGGTGCATCTCTATATTTGCTTATGAAGGAAAACTTTTGAACTCTACTCCATGATTTATAGTCTTGTATTATAAGCTGTCTAGATGTGGTAACTTTTTTAGTGCTTAGTTAGCCTCTGTATTTGACTGTTTCGTTTTATGATTTGAGGTTATGTTATGAAACAATTGGGCAGTAGTTGCATTATCTAACCTTCGTGTGTTGGACCAGCCACTTCCTCCTCAAGAAGAGAAGCAACTGAGAGAGACCCTTCAGGAGATCATAGGCGCAGGGAAAAAGGTTCACATTGAACAGAAGGTATTGCGTCATTATCTTTCTTCCTGATATCTCTCATCACACACGCGCGCACACGCACAAAAATGCCTTCTTAGTCATTATCAACATTCTTGTTTTTGGTTTTTTCAGATTGATCCCAGCATCCTTGGTGGTTTAGTGGTAGAATTTAACCAGAAGGTCCTAGATGTTTCAATTAAGACTAGGGCTAGCCAGATGGAGCGGTTCCTCCGGGAGCCCATAAATATTGGCGACATCTAGATGGAAACAATTTCTTGTTGACATTTGCTTTCGTCTGCAACAATTTCCCTGAACAGTTCAAGAAAGAGATGAAGTAATCTTATTGCTTTTTTGTGTGTTTCTCATATCTGTATTTGTGGGATGCAATGCAAATCTTTTTGCAAATAAAAGCTACTTCCTCCAAACTTCTCATGATGCCTCGGTGCCCTTTGTATGGGATTGAGTATATCTTGATTTGGCCTTTTGAGTTATTGATTTGGTCAAATTACTTCTGTAACATCATCCAAGTCTTAAGCACATGAGCTTTCAAATAAATACACGATGGCCCTCTTGCTAGTTCACTGTGCGTGTTTCATAATTTGGATGCTTATTCAAGCTACCAGTTGATTAGAGAGTTTAATATGTGGAGCAAAATTCTTAATCACTGTATCATATTCTTGGAGTCAAAATGCTTCCATAGCACTCAATTTTGATGAAGGGATGGACTTCGTTTTCTCCTATAACTCCTAACGTGGTTTGCCTTGTGTACCCTTTGACATGATGGGGGTGACGACTCACCATGATGTGACTGGACATTGTTGTTTAACACGTAAAGTAAAATAAAATAAAATGACTTGTATATGAAAAATGTCATGTTTATGCACGGATGAGAACAAAAACGTATTATAATAATAAGAATATAATAAATATTAGAATCCGTTGGCACAAAAAGGGTTGATTATTTGTCAATTCTTCTTTTTTAATAAGATTATTTGTCAATTCTGATGTGGTCAACTAAATAGATGGATATTATAATTGTATATAGAGAAAACCTAAGAGAAAGTGTAGAAAGGATTTTTATTTGTATATTTATAATTTTTTCACGATGGAAAAGAGTAATTTTATATATTTATGTTAAAAAAAGAACCTAAAAAACGTGGCACATAACTACTTGCTAGGCGTTTTGCAGCACTAAAATTGGTGTACTTCAGTTTGTACTCCCATGTTCCCATATTATAGAGTATTCGTCTTTTTACGCTCATGATGCTTTTGAAGTACAGCCTCGGGGGTTTCTTGGGTTTTAGCATCTTTTTTTTTTTTTAATAAAACATTAATTTTGTTCATACTCAAAGATTACATAATAGTAACACCAAGGACACAAGGTTTGACAATAACTAAGTTATTTTTCATTATTTAATAACTAGGAATATAGGTTCTGAAATATGTTAATGTCACCCGGGTTTTAAATACTCCTTATTCTCTACAGTCTAAGGTACATAAATATTCAAGGTGTAAAAAAAAAAAAAAAAGGTACCAATACATTAATCACTTTCAGGTTTGATATAAAACTCTATAAAAGATTTCTCAATTTCACCCTTAATTTCAAGGAATCAATCAATCAATTAATTTCTTATATAATTAAACGTATGTTTTATTTCAACCCACAAATCTACTGGTCTAAGCAAGCAATCAACTTTACACATCGCCATACAATTTTATGTTTTTCTTAATTTTTACAAAGTATTTCCAGACAATACGTGTACATGTGAGTTGTATTTTCTTGTCTTGATAACAAAGTAGAATGTTGCTAGGGACGCCCTACTATGGAAGCTATGGAAACCTCTTCCTTATCCTTTGACACATGTTGTTTGGGGAAACAATGCTTTAGATAGAGATACATTTTGAGTAGCTTCACAGATATTCCTTCCCTCACTTTCTTATATTTTCTTTCTTGGAAAATTATGGAAGAAGTCCCTGTCAGAGAATAGCTAGAAAGATTGAATATAATGAAGTTGAGAATAACTATACTGCCCTTGGAGTATAATGACAAAGACATTCTAATATATGGGTTTGATTTTGGACTGGAAAGTGACTCAGATTATGGGAATTCATCGATCGGTAGTATTTTCCGGGATTCAAGAAATTTTGTTTGCCGGAAAAAAATGGCATGTAGGAAATGTTGTGATTAGGTAATGAAAGGGAATCACACAAAGGGGTATCACTTTACAGCCAGGAAGAAAAGGATCGATGGATGTGTCCATATTTTCATCTTCATATTCAACAACCAACAAAATTAGAGGGAAAAAGAGAGAGAAGTTTATTTATAAAGAATGAGTTTCCTTGTTCATGACTTGATAATAGTGTAACTTACATTTTATTGGCTGAATTATACAAAAATTACCTAAATTTTGAATCTTGTGCAAATTAAATAACTCTTTAACCTTTTAAAAGTTTATAAGAAATTGTTCACAAATTTTTAAGTCTGTCAATTAATTCATTAATGGCGAATGTTATGTACTTGAAAGTTTAGGAGGAGTTTATTATAAAATTTCAAGAATCAGAAAAGTTATCTGCTCAAAATTCAATAGGGATTATATATATGATTTATGCTATTTTATGATTAATATATTGATTGATATTTGATGATTGATGCCTATTGGTTACAACTAATGAAATCTCCAATGTACTTCAACTTAATTATTATAACAAATAACAATAAATTATTGCCGCCCTTCAATTGATTTACTAATTCGGCAGATTAAAGCGAAAGCCTTAGGTCCATCCAAAAAAAAAAAAGAAGAGAAAAAGGTGAAAGCTTTAGATTGTATACTTTGATATATATATATATATATATAAAATAAACTAAAATAAAATATTCTTTGTCATGTATGTTTCACGTTGACGGGAATATTGAATTATAGTAATTAATATGCTTTGATTTATGGCAACCATATATATAATTAAGATTTTGACAAGATATGTAAAGAAATTAAAAAAAGAAGATTGAAAAGGAGATTGCTTTGTTAGGAAGTGGACATCAAATGCTTTAGTTAAAATAAGTAGTTAGACCCTAATGGAAAACATGCAAATAATGTAAGCTATACACTACCTTAAATTACACATATCCCATCAACAAACAATTGTCAAGCATCAAACAATTTAACCTTTGATTTTTTTAAATCCCAACTTAAAAAAAATACCATAACATATATACATTTAATATAGTGTGAGCAGGGATTTTTAATAAAAGGTTTTAATTATTTGCTTTCATATTTTGTTTTTTATCACCATGTCATGTCATTCATTGCATTATATGAAATAACATTATTTTTGAAGCTTGAATCAAATATTATGGCATGCCAATAGTTAAGGGATGGCTCAAAATAGATGATAAAATTTTTTTTTGAATTGAAATATTATATATATATATATATATATATATATGAACACACGTGAGTTTGAAGTCTAAAACTTAAAGAGAGAGGATTATGTGAATTGGAAGCAAAAGGCCTTACGTTTGATAAAAAGAAAGATGATGATTACCTTGTGAGTGAAGTAAAATATATGGAAAGAGTCAAGAATTGAGTCAAAGACAAGAACACCAACCATCCCTCTTCCTGTCTCTTGTTACTTTCTTCTCCATGTATTATTAATGGAGAAAAGTTTTCTTAATTACAATCATTTTATCAAATGACAAAATCTCATTAATTATAATAAGTTGATTATATTATTCATAACGCATAAAATTATGTTTGAAAGTGAGTTATACATATGGCAAAAAAAAGTGAGTTATACATATCATTATTTTTATTAAATTTTAATTATCAATATTAACTTAACTATGTTTGCAATAATATTAGGAAGTCTCAAAAGTTAGTTGAAATAAAAGAACAACTAGTTGGATGAAAAAAATGAGGTCTGCAATGATTTTTAAGGGCTAAGGTGGATCTAACATCTTGAAATATTTTTTCGGATGTATCCAATATTCTAAAGTATTTTGTGATGTATCCGACACCCTGAAATATTTTTTTGAATGTGTCCAGTACCGTAAAGTATTTTTTGATTCATCCAACACTTTAAAATATTTTTTTCTACGTGTATCCAGTACCTGAAAATATTTTTGGTGATCTAGCACCAAGGTAAAAAAAAAAATACTCCAGTACTAGATGCACTTAAAAAATACTTTGGGATACTGGATGTATCACAAAATATTTTAGAGTGCTGGATGTACTTGAAAAATAATTTCAGGGTGCTAGCTGCACCTTAACTTGATTTTTAAAGCAATTGACTTTCCTTTTTTTTTTTTAACCCAAAAGCCATTTTAAAGTTGAAGCAATTCTTTTTAGCTTTTAACTTTCGGTTTTTGGGTTTTCTTCGTACTTGAAATTTTCAAAATTGATTTTTCAATATATCATACAAATAAGTTTCTGTCTCAACCTGATTTTTCTATAGTTTATACAAAGATAAATCAAATTACACTAATTAATTTTTATTCCAGTTTTAGTTTAGTTGGGATAAAAATCACTTTCAACTATGTTAATCCAAACAAGTCATAAGTATCAATCTACATTTAGCAGCCATGGATCTCTATACATTGAATTGATCATGATGTATATATATAATCTTGCATTTGAACATCCTTATGTTTAAAAGAAGTGATATAAGAGATTGCGTTCACATATGTATTTCTAAGCACACACTCAGGTACTACCTCCGGTCCTATTTATAAGATCTTATTTGTAAACTATAAACGAGATCTTATAATTAGAACCGGAGGTAGTACCCTTTTTTCCACCTTTTTTGTTTTAATAAAATGCATCTTCTATTATTGCAAATTTAAATTGACATATATTTTCTAGTTTTAAATGTAAAAACTAGATAACTAATTTATAAAAATAAAAAATAATAAAATTAATTATTTATAATATATATATGTTGGTTTCTGAAAGTTTCGTGTTCAATCATTTGCAATGAAAACTATTCCTACATAAAAACTCTTGTTCAGCATATGTAAAAAAAATTATAATTTTTGAAGGGAAGGTCCCCCTTGAGTCCGTTTTGTACTCTTCCCAGGATCAGCCAACGAACTCAAAAGGCTCAATACATGAACACATATATAATATTCATATAATTCCTATTTGAAGCAAACCCCACGAAACCATCAGAATCATCATCACCATTCCCACCCCATGAAGCTACCCCCCCCCTCTCTCTCATATTCTTCTCTACACAAGCACGCTCATATATATATATATATATATATATGTAGGTATAGTAATTTTCTCTTACATCACCACAAGGCCATCACTTAAGAAGCTTGCCTTATATATTAATGCTTGTTTGTGTGTGTAGCAATAAATAGCAACTAGCTAGATTTGATGATGGCGAAGGACAAAATGAAGAACAATAACAGTAATACTAAGAGCAAGCTGAGGAAAGGGCTGTGGTCGCCGGAGGAAGACGAGAAGCTGATGAGGTACATGGTGACGAATGGACAAGGTTGTTGGAGTGACATTGCCAGAAACGCTGGACTTCTTCGTTGTGGCAAAAGTTGTCGGCTGCGTTGGATCAATTACCTCAGACCTGACCTCAAACGTGGTGCTTTTTCCCTTCATGAGGAACACCTCATCATTCATCTTCACTCTCTCCTTGGCAACAGGTAACGAACTCATTTTTCCTCCGACATTGTTCTGAACCATGTTCTTATTTGCCTTGCAATTCTCTCAAGTTGTTTTTTTTTTTGGTCATGCATATGTTATTAATTGTTCGGTATCTCAAGAGGAAGTGAGAGTAGAAATATTCTTTTAAAAAAAAAAAACCTAGATAAGCTTATCCTAAGCCCATCTCAGTTTCATCACAGCTCTGATTACTTATTGCATATTTATACATTACAAGCTAAAGAATTTGGTTTAGCAGAATTATATTAGAATGAAAGATGAACAACTGCATGTAAAAGTACATCTCCCGTGAAAAAGCCAAATGAGATAGTACTATATATTAATTTTCTGTCATTTGGGATTTCTTGTTATGAAGCATATGCATATGCATATATATATATATATATATATATATATATATATATTTGCACACTTCATTCAACCAAAATAAACCTTCCCTGATATCCCAAAAAGAGACACATGATAATTTTAATTCTCTTGTACAAATATCTACAATATAAGTAACTTTCAATTTTTTCCCCTTTGATTGTCTTTTACATATAAAACTGCATATTGTTCTGCTCTACTCGTTCAGCTTATATATTATCCTTTTAGAGCTATGATCTAATGCCTTCAGACTGCACATTTTTCAATCACATTATTGCCTTCCACGAATCTCTGTAAATCATGAGTAATTTAAAATTCTATAGGGTTTGGTCCAATTAATAATTAATTTTTTCCTCATATTCAGATGGTCTCAGATTGCTGCGCGTCTTCCTGGAAGAACAGACAATGAGATTAAGAATTTCTGGAACTCTACATTGAAGAAAAGGTTCAAAAATAACAACACTTCCTCATCTTCATCACCAAACAACTCATCATCCTCGACATCCTCATCATCAGACCCTAAAAATCATGTCCTGATCAGTGGAAACTCATCAAGCATGATCGACCCATTAATGCCCATGAACTTCTCTAATTCCTCCACGTCATCCTCCTTGTCCATGCAAGTCCCCATCATCTTCGGAGATCAATTAGTTTCCGATACCTTTTTCACGTTGAATCATCATCTTGACACGAACAATGTCGAAGGAGCTGGTAATTTTCCTTTATCTGCAGAACTCGGCGACATAGAAGAAGGGCTTTATAATAATAATGGACATTATGGGACAACATTACTACAGCCTAGTTGCAACCTGGAAGGTGGTCGTGGAGGCAATATCGAGGTCCCAAATTTTCATGATCTTAGTGTGAAAAGCCACTACAACAACTTCAATAATAGTTGCTTCAATTACACTAATGATCATCATCAAATGATTCAGAGCTCAAGTAGAGTAGAGGGAGAGGGCATGTTTGGGTTAGGAAATAGCAATAAGATCATCAATAATCATACTGTTATTAATGAGCATCACTTAGGAGATCAAAACCTAGTGGGAGATCAATGGGATTTGGAAGATCTGATGCAAGATATGTCTTCTTTTCCCTTCCACGATTTTTCCAAGTTAGTCGAATAATAATTAAGCAGTGCCAATATATACCAATTTTCAGCGAGAAAAGAACCATATTTTGAATAAAATTCTGAGTGAGAGAGAGAACCAGAGAGGACTCTTTTTAGGCATTACTTTTACAAACCCTTTTTTCCCTTCATTGGAAGCGACCGACTCTGAGATTATATATCCAAATGTCTTAGGTGATATTGTTAGTGTCTGTGTCTCTCTAGGGTGGCTTACATGGGAAGCAATGATATTTGCGGGAATAGCTAGGGTTGGTGCAATAATAAATAATCATGAAGGGGAGAAATGTGAATAGTGATGATTAAGGATAGTGAAGAAGAGCAGAAGAATAAAAACGTAGTCAAGTTTAGTTGTGCTTTTGAATTTTAAATGTATAGTTTATGTTTGTGTATGGCTTAAGGAATAATATTGTTATTGAAAGATCGTGGTAGCTGATAAAAAAATGTACAATTTTCTGTATGATGTATCAATCTATCAGATCACATTTACGAATTAGGAACCACTTTGGATTTCTTATCTCCTCCTTCTCCTTCTTTCTCTCTCGCTCTCTCTCTCTCTCTCACACACACACACACACACACACACACATCTTGAATTGACTCCTCTAAAATTATGACGTGTTTTTAAAGTTGAGAGGAGAATTAAATTTGCATGATGTTGGCTTGCTTTATATGCAATTATCATCTATTAAATCATATTAGCCTCAATTCCAATTAACAGTTAAGAGGTGGCTCTTACAACGACCAACGAATTTTTTCTTTTTTTGTGTGTGGCTTTTATTCAAAATCAAATCATGAGGTTTAAGGATATCAATTTTCTTTCATTTGGTTCAATATCAGGTTGGGGTTCACTTCCTTCCCCCCTATGTGGTTATGTGCCTTTGAATATTTCTCATATACTCTTAGTTTCATAACAATTACTCCATTCTATCCTTTTATTTTTTTTTAATACACGATACAAATAACCGAATTGTGAAGATTAAGAGTTTGGGTAAAGTAAATAAATATGTAAAAAATGTGACTTATTTTCTGAAAAAAAAACACCATTCTTATATGGTGAGAGAAAGTAAGCAAATGTAGCGAGACTAATAATCAATAACTAGTGAGACAAAAATGAAAAATGATATTAAAAATTTCAGACAAACTATGAATGTATCTTATAAGTAGAAAAATGTCATCGTTAAATAAATTCTCTGTTTTTTTTTGCCAACTCTAAATAAAAAATTCTCTTGTATGTGGGACCGGATCGATGGAGTGTTGTTTAATCTACCATTGACTATTAAAGAAGCTCATGATAAATAGCTTAGATTTCTACGATTTTAATTATATTTGACCTAAACATCTTTATATTAATTATCTAATTATCTCCTAGACTCCTACGTAGTATCCTCCACACATCCTACGTTTTGTTTCTTTTTCTTTTAGTTTTTTTTTTTGTGTCTTCCTCTCTCCCTATTGGGGACAATCCCATTCGAGATACTGTTGGCACTAAATGTGAGCTTCTTTTCTAGTGGGGATTCAAATATTAATTCGTTATGTTATGAGAGACTAACTTCTTCTATTAGATTTAATCCTTGTGAGTTATTTTGTTTTTGGTAATATTATTTGAGTCATATTAACTAGACCAAGAACTTTGAAATAGTATAATAGCCCGTTGTTGGATAAAAGTTAATCAATGGGACCCCCTCGTCCTTGGGTTCAACTAGCGAAGAGAGCGGACACTCTCACAACATGGAGAGGGTTTGATCTTAGAGTTAGTCGAAATGTTGGGGGAGGCATATTTGCAGTTTAGTAAAACTAGGAGATTCCTATCTATTAGACCTGATGAAAAAGGGTTTACTTGTCATGCCTTCGTGCCTATGGGGGTTAAGTCCCAGTAAATCATGAATTAATTTTCTTGCTTTTAGATTGTGAGTGAGCCCAAATCCTTTTCTAAAATTTTTGTACAAAAAAGCCAACAATGAGAAGTTATTGGGTATTAATTCTTAAGCCCAAGGAATTAGGCCCGTTCCAATAAATAATTATAGAAAAAATAGCAAATAAAGACCCTTCAATATGTGAAATTACAATTTGAGATCCTTAATTTGAAAAATAACAAATAAAGATCTTGTCTCATATTGCAAATATAAAATTTTAATGAAATATTTGAAATGCCCCTTAGTCAAATGATAAGTTGACTATGAAAAATGACAAGTTCACTTGATCAAATGACAATTTTAGTAGACCAAATTACAACTTAGTTTAGGATATGCCAAATAGCAAATTAATTATGAGAAAATGATAAGTTCACTTTAACGAATGACAATTTCGGTAGGTCAAATCACAATTGGTTGAGGGGCATTTGAGAGATTTTACTAAGATTTTATATTTACAATATGAGACCAGGTCTTTATCTGCCATTTTCTAAATTAAGAGTCTCAAATCGTAATTTCACATATTATGAGTCTTTGTTTGCAATTTTCTCATAATTATATGTTTGGATAGGCCCATTAAATTAAATTATTTTCAAAAGCAAAATACGAGATCATGCAAGCCAATAAGAGCGGTTTAGCTAATAAAAAGTGGGTTTATATGGTCCATAAAGTTGTGAATTCAAATTTTATTGCAGATGTAAGGATCTTGTTGGTGAATAACCTGTAAGTACTTTTGCAAACGCTCTTTGAGTTTGAAAATATGTTTTAATCCTAGGAGCCTTTGAAACTCAACCCATCTAAATTTTTTTTATATATATTATTCCTCTGGTCCTAAATATAAAGTTTTTTTGTAATATAATTTACACTATAAAAAAAATCTTATATCTAGAATTGGAGGAATAAAAAAACAGAGATCATGCAGCCATATGCGATAAAGTTAAAAAAGGGCAAAAGCGAAGGAGCTTGTGGCTTCCACACGAAAGTAGTTGTGGGGAAAACAGAGAGAGGAAGCCTCTAGAAAATTGCTCCGATCAGGCTGTCACCCTTCGCCCACTATACTTTGTCGGCTATCCTATGTATATAAACTAGTCAGAGAATTTATCTTAGCCCTATATAAACAGGCCTCTTGAAAACTCTCTCTGGTTCTTTTACTCCCTTTTACTTTTTAATTAAAAAGTATTGGAGTTCGGTCCTTAAAAGAGACAACTCGGTTTGTAAGTAAATTTCTCCGCCCATATTGAAACAAGCTCAAGCGTTGTAATTTGGTTCAATCTTGCCCCATCTCGACCTGTGAACACAGTTTTTGGGTTTTGGTTGAAAACAAGCTGCCAGAAAACTCTCTCTCGTTCTTTTTGCCTTTTACTTTTAATTCAAAAGTATTGTAGTTTTTTATTCAAAGACAAAATTCGTCAGTAAATTTCTCTGCCCGTATTGAAACAAGCTCAAGCCATGCATGAGTTGACTCAATTGCCTCTCAATTGAGATGCAATTGACTTGAAATGTTTCAGATCTGATTTATGGACTGTCTTAATTGTCTAGATATATTGAGGAAAATTGAGAAGTAATTGAGCATCCTGTAGTGACACCCATCGGCTTCTTAATTAGTCCCTTACCCCCTAGTGACAGGATGCTTTATGCGGGCTTCCCATCTTTTGATGGTAAGGACTCAGGAGACATTACCATTGGTCAACAAGACATCTAAACAACCGCTGCTAGGCCTTCATAACTTTGAATTTGAAGCACTTGTTTTTGCTTTCCTATATTTGTGGCTTTTTTACGACTGGTAGAATCGATAATGAAGTTTTTTCTACATGCCAGATCTTGAATTAGCAATTTCATCCTATCTCCAAAAAAATTGCAGTTGTTTGGAATTTTTTCTTTTCGGAAATGGATTATTTACAGAATTCTCATCTCATTGAATTTGTAGCTCAGTGATGGCTATTGTTACCTGCTTGGTTGGCTTGCAATACGGACATATTATTCTGAGCTGACGGTTCATAGTAGTTTTCTTATATTATCTACTTTTCAACACGATATAATGTTAATTTTGTAAAATGTGTCTAACAATTTTGTGCCTACCTTTCAATTTTTTTTTTTTTAAAAATGCGGGTTGATGTTTGTGGATATCGTCGCGTTACGACGGTCATGAAATGGATGGGTATAGCGATATATACCCTTGCCGCTTGCAACGTATTACCTTTGATCCTTGATATCAGATTTCATTTGATTTTTATTTTAGTTCTAATATAAGACACCAATCCACTTTGTTTCTAATATTTGTATATTTTTTTCTAAGGTAATCTTTTTAATAATGGTAGTTCTAATCAACACACTTGATTAGTAAATATATTGTAGAAAAGACAACACATCTATTACAAATAACTAACTTGTTTTCTTAATTTTTTTAAATCAGTCAACTAGCTCTTATAATTAAGATCAGAAGTAGTATTTCCTATCGTCCTGCAAGGATTTTATTGGGGCCACCCACGGAATAATATCGCAAGCCCCTCTGCACCCTAACCTGTATTTTTAATTTCTTTGCATACCCAGTGCTTGTTTTTGGGTTAATACCATTTATTCTTTGAATTTGGTTTCTGAAATTTCGAACAAGTAGTTTTGATCATTAAAATTTGATTTCATTTTGGTTACGATCCTGAAATTTGATTTATTTTGATCCGCCTAAAGATTTTTTTGTCCTTTAAGCTATCGGTTTCAAAATTTCAAGGACTAAAAATGAGGTAAATATCAATGTGTTTTTTTTTTGGGGCCCTGAATGGTCTTTACTCTTGGTTTTTACAACTGAAATTAAATCTGCAATTTTTACATTATCCTTTATGGCAGCTTAAGTTAGTTGGAATCGGAACTTGAATGGAAGAGGCAGATAAGATCGTGGACTTGATTTATTTGGAGTTCGAAGTTCAACTTTGGGCTAGTTGTTGAGTGCTTGGTTAGGGGAAGCGGATCGCGCTCCACATCTACGGGAGATACCTATTTTGGAGGCAGCTTCACCTATTGATTATTAGTTGGCCTGCGCCTACGCTGTTTAGTTTAGCGAGTAAACGATGAAAGCCAAGATCTCACGATGAATTCACGTTTGACTGAACATCGATGCAAAATTTTAATTTTCAATTATTATTAGTATGCATTATTTAGTACTACTTCCGGTTTTTAATATAAGGCTTTATTTGACTTTTATTTTGGTCCTAAATATAAAATCTCAATCCACTTTGTCTCTCATATTTATGCATTTTTTCCCTAAGATAGTCTTTCAAATAATGGTAGTTCTAACCAATATACTTGATTATCAAAGATATTTTAGGAAAGACAATACTTATTTATTACAAATAACTAATTTAACTTATTTTCTTAACATCTTTATATTAGTCAACTAGATTTTATAATTAGGATTGGAAGTAGTATTTACTGACATAGAAACAAAAAATATTCCCTGTTCGACGCCCCCCACATCATTTAAGGGTCTGTTTGGACCTTTGATAGCCAAGAACCCGTTTGGCATTTTGTGAGGTGTTTGGTAGCTTTTGGCCAGTCTTATTTATAAGCTAAAAGCTGCTTTTTTTTAAGAAAGATTGTAAAGTTATGTGAAACTTACTTATAATTTATGGGAAAGTATATTTTTGAAATTAAAAGATATTTTTACTCTTATGTTGTCTTTATACTTCTCTTTGCATTTTTTTTATGCTTCCTAATCAATTTATAGTTATTTATTTTTAATGTTTTCTTGCATTTTTAATTTTTAACATGATGTTTTATAATATTTTTTATTTTTAATGTTATTTTTTATTTTATATTTATATAAATTGTACAAAATGTATCATCCAATTAATTATATAATATTATTTGGTTCAAAAATTTTCACATTACTATAATTTCTAATTTAAAGATATTGTATCCATAAAATATAACATCTTCCCATTATAATAATTTAAAATTATTATATTATGCAAACTTATGATTTTTTTTTTCATTTTTTATTATTTAATAGAGTTATATCCTTCTTAGTTATTTTACAACTAAATTTACTTATCCAATCATAATCTAAATAATTTTTTTACTTTACAAATTAACTTTTATAAAAGCCAATTCAACCAAAAATTATATTACCCAATCTCAGTTTTTTAAAAGTTAAAAGTTAAATTGAAAATAAGTTATTTTTTCTACTGCTAATCCAACTAGATCCTGAGTAATTCAAAAGGAAGCATAGTCGTGTATTTTTTTTCCTCTCGGAAGAATCTTAATTTGGAACCAATTTGGGAAGTTAATTATGGACAAAATTTAGATAAATTACTTAGATTTATTAAGTTAAATTTATAGATGAATTTGTAAATATTATTTTAATAAATAATAATAAAATAATAAATGTTGAACCAGGTGAATCCCCCATGACATTGAAATAATGACTCCTATCTTATTTGTCCAAAAAAAAAAAGGAATACGTTATAAAAAATTAATTAATCAGTTGGTATGTATTTAGAATATATTTTACATTTATATTGCACTCCTTTTGTCTTTTTAAAATAAAATACAATTAATCAAATTACGTTATTTGAAATGTTAAAATTAATTGAAAACTATCGACATGTAAAAAATATAACTTTTTTGCCAAATATAATCTCATTTACGTGGAAGAGTGGGTGTGATTAAGAGAGAATATGTGAAAATTAAATACAATTATATAAATAATTAAATAAGTGTAAAATAAGATATTAACAAACAAATTTTGTTATTATCTCTAAATATCTCTTATAAAAAAAACCGGAAGGAGCACAATTTTGTCTTGACATTTATGCTCATGTACTTTAAATTAACACGTTTATGATATTTGCTGTCAATTCTGAGCTTGCACACCCAGTTTATACCATGCTCCACATTTGTGTTTGATAATGGATAATGACAAAAGTATGAAGTCGTCATCACTAAGATGTTGTTTTGATTAACTTTTTAAAAGTGTTTTGTTAGATTTCTACCTGCATAAAAATACCATCTTTTAAGTGTTTTTAGGAGTTACCAAACACCCCTCCTAAGTCTGAAATGTGATACTAAAATTTGATATTTGATTAAAAACGTATGACCTCACCATGCAAATTGATTTCTTGTCATTAATGAGCCGCTAATTAATCACAACCTTAATTTGCAGGAAAGTGTTATAGTACCTCCGATCCTTAATACAAGACCTCATTTGATTTTTATTTTAATCCTAAATATAAGACTTCAATCTACTTTGTCTATCATATTTATGTATTTTTTCCCAAGTTAGTCCTTCTAACAATAGTAACTCTAACTAATACACCTGATCAGCAAGAAAGATAACACATATTTATTACAAATAGCTAACTTAACTTCTTTCTTTAATCTCTTCAAATTAGTTAATTAGCTCTTATAATTAAAACCGGAGGTAGTATGATATTTTACCTTCAGCTAGTTTTTTTTTTTAAAAAAAAAATAGAATATGCAAGATGCTCATGGAAGAAATTAGAGGTTGAAAAAATACATATCTTTTCACTATATTTTACCATATCAATAATATTTCATGTATAATATAATAATGATCGTACAATGTGACAAATGACGCAAAGGAACTTCACATGGCCAACTCCTTTGCTGACGACTTTTCTAGTACTTGGACCTACTGAAGAAATACTCTCAACAATTAATTCCACTCACCACCAATACATGGATTCTTTTAGCTGTGTGACTTTCATAAGTAGATCATTGGTGCAAGTGTTATCACAAAAAACAGTCCTAAGAAGAAAAGGGATAGGACAAAAAAAAAGTCCTATAAGGAGTCGGCATAATAGAACATGTCAGAGACTAAATATGAATATCAACCCAAAAGACTAACTCTTTTCAGGGCACTTCATTTCCAGATAAGTTCTACCCCAGGTCAAAAGGGTTATCTTTGAACAGAAAGCTTTTAGCTATTGAAACGTGACTTTGAGTACTTCTTGATTCTCAAAGAAATAAGCACACTAGATAGTATACCAACTACTGGAAACAGGTAAGACCATATTGGAGATTTCCCAGAGCCAGAGGCCGTAGCAACAGCAGCACCAGCAAGGCTTCCAAGAGAAGTATTCTGCAGGATCATTGGGATGCATCCGATAACAGTGGGAAGCAGAAAATCCAACAAGAACCCTACTTTAGTAGCAGCAAGTGCATAGTTAACAACATAGGAGGGCAAAGGAGAGAAGCGAGCAAGAAGTACAAATTTCCAACCATCTTGCTCAACTCCTCTAGAAAGGAGATGAAAATATTTGTTTTTCTGAGCCCACCCTACTGCTGAACTTGAACTTCTCAAGATTAACCTGAATTGAAAAAAGGAATCGAGTTGAATTCGATTGAAACAAATAACGTCAAACATAGGAGGACTTATGCGTGTTAATTGCAAACATAACATTTAATGCAAGGGAAACTGTTGCTCAACTTGTTAACAAGAGTAGGGTAGCCTTCATGCAACAACCTTATTGACTAATGCTATCCACCAACAAAATTTAATCTCATTAGGGTAGCACAACACAGGCAGTTTTCAGCAAACTGTCGTAGTGATTTTCATGTCATTGAACCAAGAATGAGAGCTTAATCTCTGGTAATGTAATACTGTTTAAACTCACCATATACTTTATGAACCTACTTATATCAGGATAAATTCATGACTACCCCTCAGATAAAGAACTATCTGACTCTTTCTTCTGAATATATACATAAGGCCATAACCTGAGCTTGTGCAAGAAGTTAAATAGACGCAATAAAACCACAAAATACAAGGGCATGATTCTGACTCTTGTAGTTCCTGGCACACATATCTATTGAAAGACAGAAAGAAACTAAAATTATTTTTCTCAGGCAATTAAGCTTGCAAGATAAACAGCTGATAAGAATTCCTTTTCCATTGTTATCCTAAATAATAGGAGATATCAAGGAGTATTTTCAAGATATTCCCAGGTTCTCAGAACCAGATGGATATTGAAAGTAGAGTGCATTGATGCATTCTTTAGATTCAGTAGCGAAGACATTGGTTGATCAAAACCATCGAGAAGTGATTATTCAATACGGGTTAAAAAGGAAAAAGAAAGAGGGTCACAACCTGTAATTCTAGGAGTCTCTACGCTCTAGTCTCGAGCAAATGACAGCCCATTACCATTTATCGAAAAAGACGGTTTTAAAATAAGATTTACATACCCTCAATTAGTACCGATGAGTAGGTTTTTTGTTTTACCTCACTACTGATGAATAGGTTAATATGCTTATATAGGTAGAATTTCGCTATTCACCTTATACAAAAAAAATCAATGATCAATATCAGGAAACGAGTAGGGTAGTGAAGGATGAAATGACTGGTATACAATTACAACTCATATGAATTAATCCAGAGTCTCTCCGCGACTTAATTTGATGAAGACTGGATTCAACTTAACAGATTGATCAGAGAATAGCTCAGCTGAGTCCGTGACTAATAAGACAAGACGCCAATCTATTTTGTTTTTTATATTTATATTTTTTCTAACATAATTCTTCTAACAATAATAATTTTAATGATTAATAACGATATTTTAGAAAAACAACACATTTATTAAAATAACTAATTTAATTTTTTTTTAATCTCTTCAAATTAGTCAACTAGCTCTTATAATTAGGATGGAAATAGCATTGAACAAGGAAAGCCAGTCAAAATTCAACCAAAACCTAATAAAGATATGAGAGTCTTGTTCCATTGACGATAAACAACGAAATTGATATAGAAGAAGAAGAAGGCAAACCTGCCGATCCAGAACGAAAGAGAAGCACCGAGCACCTTAGCCGAGAAGACGCAGAGCAGGGCCGGGAAAAAGCCAATAGCAGAGAAGCGGCGGCTTCCAAGAAAACAGAAGAGGGCAAACAGAGAGCGAGAGAGAGTGTATGTATAGCGACGTACAGTGGGATGGCCCAAATACCCAGTTTATCATACTGATCTTTCAATATCTGAATAGCTACGTCTTTGTCCCAGTCCCATCCATAATTCTTTATCAATCCTCTAAATATCCCCAGGATCCCCACAAGCACAGCTATCTTCAACCATCTTCCCATTCCCATTTTCTCCTACGCAGCTGGGGCAGAGATCTCGCGCACAAATTTCTCGCTCCTTATCGCCGCCCTTCGTTCGCCGAGCGTTTGGATCGGTCCGGGGCACTTCTATCCAAACACATTATAGACGTTAGATTTTCGTTTCCGGGTCATACCTAAATTTTGACTATTTGACTTTTGGAAAAATTAAAATGACCTGCGCAGTTGACTATTTGAAAAATTGTGGTTATTTGAAAAGTCTAAATTAAAATCCTTTCGGTTTAAAATATAAACTAAATTTTATCTATTTATGTTTATAAAAAAAGTTAAAATTAGTTTGAAATAATAAATATGCAAGCCGTATATTTTTTTCCCAGAATGCTCTTATCAATAGAAAAAATAAGTAAAAGATACAATAAATGAATCAAAGAGGAAAGAAAAAGTATGATGATAAAATTAAAAAAAAAACTCATTAAATACTTAGATAAAAATGAATGTTATTTTATAAAAAAATCAAGCATTTTTAACAAAATTTATCTTATATTTTGAACCGGATGAAATTAAAGAAAGGAAAATCCCAAAAATATATGCCCTAAAAATTTTACATAGCAAGTGTGGTGATTCAAATATGAAAGATAACGTTGGCAAAAAAAAGAAATAAAAAATATCGAATCAGCTTAGTTGAATCAATTTGAAATTTTCAAATATTGTCTTAAAGACGCCACTGCCCCTACTTACATAGAAAAGGAAACAAGGCAAAAGGAACGTAGACACTGTAAAGGAGGGAAACAAGACTAGACAAGTTGGACACGTGGATTTTCTCCATTAAGTATCTATTTGATATGCTAATTAGTAATTCCTTAACAAGGGAGTTGTACATTGTCTGAACCTGGTCAAATATTCACTATTTTATTAGTTATGTGCTTGCTGCTAATTCTGAAATTAAAAAAAAAAAAAAAGGTAAGGATGAAAAGATTTTACTGATCGAGAAAGGCAAAAAGCAAAAGAAGAGATTATTCTAGATTATTCTCTTAGTTACTCCTCCGGTCCTTAATATAGGACCAATTCTTGAGTTGGTTTTGGTCCTAAATATACTCATTTTTCATATTTTTAATTTCTCTAAATTACCCCTATGATACTCCCCCACCATAATCAAGTAGAGAGGAGATGGGGTATTAAAAAAGATGATTATAGTGTTTTAGGAAAATGTGTCACTTTCTATAATTAACTAATTTACCTAACTTCCTTAATCTCAAATTAGTTAAATGGATCTATATTAAGGACCGGAGGAGTACAATATAACAATGTTAATATAGAGGAAGATTTATTTCTTGTGATAAAGGATAATAGGAAAAGCGACTAACTTACTACTATCCAGATAACAGGGTAAAAGTGCATTACATAGACTAAGGTTTAATTACACGGATGAGACTTGAAGAGGGAAAATTTCACATCTCTCACATAAATCCCTATAGATCATCTACATGGCAAACAAGAAGTCTCATATTTTAAGTTTACATTTAAAATCAAAACATCGCTCCCTCTCTCATTTATGTAGAGGTGTGAGCTAGAAACAAAGATAAATATGCAGATTCACACAAAAACCAAGGTACAAAAGTGATGTTGAAAATATATGATACGTTAATATATAATTATATATACTCGCACGAGGCTGTCATATTTCATAGGTCATTCCGACCTTAAGAAGCCTTTTACGAGAAACAGCCATATGTGTGACCCCTTGCCTAAAGTTGTGCCTCAAGAATCTGTAAATATAATTGACAACGATCTTATTGATGAAGGATGAATTAGGCTTAGCCACCACGTCTGCTTCCCCCAACAAATACACCACCCCTTTCTCCCTTGCTTTTGCCACAAACTTGACCTCCTCATCAACAGCATTGTGGCCTTGAGGGGCACGGGTAGAATCTGATGAGGCACGTGAAATTCCCAGATTTAGCTCTGGTGCTATCCTGTGAGAACTAGAGCTTTTCCCTCTCATCACCTCACCATCACTCTCCTTCTCGTTCCAGGCCAAAGCACCAACTTGTGCTGTGCTTCCCTGAGCCTCTTCATGGATCATAATAAGATCTTCATGACGAATAAACTCCTCTAAGTGTTGAACTAGTTGATTTTCAAACACCTCTGGTTCTTCAATCCTATCATTGTAACCATACCTCACAACACATCGAAACATCCTGTGCTCTCTTGGTCCCACCTGGCGAAATAGGAACCTCTCTTCTAATGCGACTCTGCTAAGAGGAATTGACTTTATGGAAACAAACACAACCACAGAGTGGATTGATGGTACATTGGCAATGAAGTGAGGGAATATGGGAGGAATGCCCTGAACTAGCTCAGAATATAGAAGTCCGATTCCGGGCACACGGTTCACATTCGAACCATTGATCAATTCATTTACATGTTCTGTGGAGATCTTGTTCTCAAGCTCAAAATTGTATCTTTCTTTGTGCACATAATGCCATATTCCCATGATTATGGTAAAGAAGATAGCAGATACAATTGGAAGAAAGCCTCCTTGTGGAAACTTGGTTAATTGAGATGAAAGATAGAGTGCCTCTATGGAGCCAAATATCAGAAGGAAGAGAGTAACCGACCAGAGACTTGTCTTCCAAATAGTTAGCATTATAAGTGTAACCAGCGAGGTCGTGATCATCATGTCAGAAACCACAGCAATCCCTGCATCACATGTAAAAAGGTTAATTAAAATGAAATGATTCAACCAAATCAAAATAGGTAGATTAACAGGACTTATTAAAAAGAACGGCCACATTTACCATATGCATGACTGATATTTTCTGTGGTCTTGAAGGCTGCACAGATAATAATACAAGCAATCATGAACATGTAGTTGATCTCAGGAATGTAGACTTGGCCGCTGTGCTTCACAGAAGTGTGAACAACCTTCACCCTTGGAAAACAACCCAGATTTAGAGCCTGTGATAAGATGGAAAATGCTCCTGAAATCATTGCTTGGCTAGCTATAATGGCAGCGCCTATGGCTACGACAAATGTTGGCCAATATAAGGGATCTGCATGTTATTATTCACAATTGAAGGGCTAAATGTCAGGGATTAATCCTTTCCAGTTCAAAAGTTTTTGTGTCTGTCTCCTTTTATAATGAATAAACTTACCAGGTATGCTATCATAGAAGGTATTGGACACGTTTTCTGGGAACTTTCGTAGATATGCTGCCTGCCCAGTATATGCAGCTAGTAATGCAGGGAATGTGACACAAGTGAAGCTAATCTGCAACATTATTATTTATCATGTAGGTCAATTCAATTTGTTGCTTCACCAAGGAATTTTCTGGGACAATAGTGTTTTTCTTAGTAGAGAATCCTTGAGAAAAGCTAAGGGATAACGCAGCTTGAGAAAACAGAACCAAAACAGAGTATGCCAAGCTGAAAGAATGATGTGTTGAGCATACTGAGATTTAAGCTTTTTAATTTCTACGATATGAAATTGAACTCCTTTTGCTTTTAGAACTTTTTTTTTAAAATACCCACCTTGGGAATATAATGCTAAATGAAGATTAAACATCGACTTACTTGAACTGCTCGTACGCTAAAGTGACCCAAGTCAGCAAACATGGCTTCTGATCCTGATATTTGTATGTATAGAACACTAATCAATAATTAGAATTTAAGGGAGATCCAAGTCAAAGGAATAATTAAAGATTCAAAAGTAGCTACGTGCCTGTAATGCATAAAAAGACTCCTCCAAGTGATATCCATCCTTGCTTACCATTCCTCTTGAAATAATCAAATATGTATTTTGGATTGAAAGCGCGCAATACCCCAACGTCGTATTTGAATAAATTGTAAAGACCGATTCCGCCGATGAATGAAAACCATATAAGGACAATGGGAGCGAATGAAAATCCCACTTTATCAGTCCCAAATCGTTGAACAGAGAAAAGGCCCACTAGGATCCCTATAGTTATTCCCACAACAGCGCCTGAAAAGATCCAAATAGTAAAAAACAATTTCCAATTACGTATACGATCACCTAATCTCGAATTGATTCGTAACTTCAAATATTAATTCACACTTATATGAGAGTATACTACCTTGACCCATGGATTCACTGATCCCGCTTACCGCAGAAAGGACTGCATGCATATAGTTAAAAAATGGATCAGAAACTGAGCAATATACTTTGTCCGGTCCTAATTATAAGAGCCGGTTGGCTAATTTGAGGAGATTAAAGAAGTAAGTTGAGTTAGTGATTTGTCCTAAATAGATGTTTTCTCTCCTAAAATATCTTTGTTAATCAAGTGTATTGACTAGAACTATTATTATCAGAAGGGTTACCTTGGAAAAAAATGTATAAATACAAGAGACAAAGTGGATTGGAATCTTATATTTAGGACTAAAATAAAAGTCAAATATGGTCTTATATTAAGGACCGGAGGTAGTATATATATACATGTATAATTCTAATCGGTTCTAGATATGCGCATTTAGACTGAGATTCAAATACCTGAAATTGATGGAGTAAGAACTCCATCTCCAATCACCATCGAAGTTCCCGCAATGGTTATAAGTACGAGCAAAATCCTCACAGGCTTACTATTTTCTACCTTGTTCTTTATTTTCTCGGCCCGCTTAAGTTGGCTGGATGGTTCTTCCAGTCTGTAGTTTGAAAGCTCCCTGTCCTCTGGCTGTTGATTTGGAATGAGACCCACCTTTAAGTGGCGACATATCAACGAATAGAGCGCAAAAGCTCCGCCTACAAACAAATAAAGTTCATATTTCAGACCCCCCAAAAAAAAAAACAGAGAAAGAAAATAAGTACACAGATCGACCCCACGCCTTTATATCCAAGAAAGAAAGAAAGAACATATACAAGCACAGTAATAAGTAGAGATCTTACCGTTTCCATTGTCGTTAGCCCATAGGACGATGAAAACATACTTAAGCATAGGTACGAGGATGATGGTATAGATGATAAGGGACAAGACACCGAGAATGTCATCGATGTTTTGAATCCCTTTGGTGAAAGTACTGGCATACACATAAAGTGGGGACGTGCCGATATCTCCATACACAATCCCCAAGCTTTGAAATGCTAAACTCAGAGTGACTTTCCAAGTAAACTGTGAACAAGCAAAGCGTGAAATTAATTAAGATTCAATTACAATAAAGTGAGAAAGACAAAAGGCAAAACCCAGGAGAGAAATAGTGTACCGTTGAGGTTTGGGTCTCAGAAACTCTTCCAGCTTCCAGATTGAGAGAGTCAACTCGACGGAGCTTTGCCCATGAGACCTTACGCTCTTTGAGCTTGTTTTCTTCCTTCGTTGTTTCCATCTCCATCTCTCTTTGTGCCTCGGATCTGCTTTTAGGCTCTCACGCACATGTGCATATATAGTATCCAGTATATCGTTACATTGGACAACTTTGCTTCTCCATTCATTTTTAAAAGGTTAAACTAATAACAAAGTCAGACATCGCACTCAATAATTGTCTTATTTTATACCTTGCACGCCGTCTCCTACGGTCAGCATTTTGCGCGTCCATAACAAAGTGAGCAGAAGCTCAATTGTTGGCCTTTTGTTTATTTTTGCTGCGGTGCTCTCGATGATGGAAAGGCATGATTCGTCATCTCCAAAGACTTTTGGCCTGTTTTTTTTTTCTTTTTTTTCTTATTCCCAAAAACATAAATGTTTTTGGGAAAAAAATTTTTGTTTAGAAAATAATTTTTTTAAAAAATCACATTTAGAAACAAATTATATAAAAAACTATACTTTGACATGTTGTAATTGTCACCGATAGTGATAGTTAGCAAGTAATAGGTGAGAAGAGAAGAAGATTTTTTAAAATTTTCAAAACAAAAATAAAAAACACAAGAACAAAAACGAGAAATATATAAAAGTTGTTTTGGTTTTTTAGTGTTTTTCAAAACATATTACTATTTTTTTTGTTTTTTAAAATAATCAATTACCAAACAAGTTTTTTTTAAACCAAAAATTGTTTTCAAAATGGAAAACTAAAAAATTCCTTTATTAGTAGACTTTACTACTTCCGGTTCTAAATATAAAAAGTTAGTTGAGATTTATTTTGAATTTCAATATAAAATCTTTATTTACTTTATTTCTTATATTTATATATATTTTTTCAAAATAATAATTACACATATTAAAATGTTTTCATTCTGATACACAAGATTAATAAGAATATATAGAAGATAATATTTATTTGTTACAAATAACTAACTTAACTAATTTTTTTAATATCATAAATTAGTTATCTAACTTTTAAATTAAAGATTAGAGGTAGTATTTTGTTGAAACGTCACGTCGGTTATACTCGTTGTGTTTTTTTAATAAATTAAAAACGACATTAGATGCAGATGAATTTGGGAACTCTTGGGCTTGAGATTTGTTTCTCCGTTTACTTTAATTTTAATTTATAATTTTTGGAATCATATGATTGCGGCGTTCTTGGGCTTTCTCTCTCTCTAACATAGGGGATATAATATTTATTTCTTTCCTATTTACATGGCTAATAAATTTGGAAGAAAAAAAAATTTGCCAATAAAATTTTAAAAATGAATGATGGTGACTGTTACATTGATTAATTTTAATGAAATATTATTCATGATTTTTCAATGGGAAAAATGAAGAAAAAAAATATATTGAATTTCAAAATGACAAGTGGATGATTTTGACAAATTGAATAGTAAAAACTATTACAAGAGTAGTTAGTATTACCTATTTATCTTTTCCAAATTCAATAAGTATTTTTTTATCATTTTTTCTGTCAATATTGTGACTTAATAGAACTTTTCTATTTTATATATAATGATTATTTTAGTGTGAGAAAATTAAAAATATTTATAATCAACAAGAAAATTCTGTGTTTTAAAAAATAAAAAAATTATATGATTTAAACTTGTTTTATTAAATTTAAAAAAAGTCTATATATATTTTTCTATTTTGTCTCGACTTAAACTCTGCTTCCGCAAAGTCCGCTAGAGTGTCAACCGAAATAAAAAGTTAGGGTGCTCATGGGACAAGTCATCCGGATAGGATGACCTCTCCTCATGTGTCCCGTTCTTATCGAGAAGGGACAGAAACATTCTGTTTTTTTTTCTTTTCTTTTTTTTTCTTTGTTTTACTTTTTGAAAATAACTATATATGGAATATAGGAGTTCATGATAAAAAATGTACAAAAAAAAAGTAGATGAAAAGTGAGAAGGACTGAAAATTGAAAAAAGGTTTCTTGAAAGACAGAAATACATAAACTCAAAATATCTACGGAAAAAAATCATGTATCATCTATATAAGAGAACTTGTAAACAATATAATTAAAATAACAATTGGTAATATAAGTAAAATGCATTTATAAAATTAAAAAAATAGTATACTAGGATAAAACATAATTATCTCATGTATTGTCCTATTCTGAGACAATTTTATCTTGTCCCAAAATAATTGAGATCCAAATGAGAAATTAGGATGGGACACACTTAAATAACCCGAATGTTATATTTAGTACGAAGGAAATGGAGAAAAGAAGAGGGGATGAAAAATTTTAATAAGTCCAATTTAAAAAAAATAAAAAATGTGATTTTAAAATTTTAATAAAAAAGATATAAGATGAAAAGATAATAAGAATTAATTAAAAACTTCTAAATTAATTTTTTTAATTTTTAAAGTTAAACTTATTAAAAAAATTTCTCGTTTTTATTTCCCAGGTAAGAAACGAACTTAGAATCAGCCTGTGACCTTTTACTGCCGCACGCCCAAGTCCCAAGCCTAATCTCTCTTGTCGTATTCTAGTGTATTGTGATAGTCATAATGCATTAAAAAAATCAGGCAAAAAAAAAAATGCATTAAAAAACAGAATTACGTCACTCATGCGGAAAAGCAGAAAGAATTACAAGTACTCATTACTTCATACTACTACTACTATTTATTTAGAGGATAATATTATGTATATATATATGGATGTTTTTAACAAAAAGTCAAAACAAGAATGGAGTGTTTTTTATTAAAAATTTCAAACTCAAAATCAAGCCTCCGTGCAACACTGGTTTCGTTTGCCGTATGTATTTTGCCCACCTTAAAACTTTATTCACATGATGTTCTGACCCAAAAAAAAATTATTCACATGATGCAATCATGAAATGACACACACACACATTTACACACACACACACACACACTATATACACATACTTATCTCTCTCTCTCGTTAATTCACTTTAATTCGCTGTTCTCTCTCTCTCTCTGCATATTAAATTACCCAAACACTACCACAAACACAAAAATGGGCTTTAATATAATAATGTTATGGATATTATAACACGTGGATGTACATCTCCTCTTTCTCTTCAACTTCATCAACTCCCACTATTTCTATTAAGCATTGATCTTCCACTATCTTTAATCTTGTAACTCACCCTCACTTCACATTCATCTGGTTTATTATCCACTATCTATCATCTAAGTAATAGTGTAACTTATATGTAAAACTATGCATATAAATAGGACATACCATTGTATTATGATGCGAAGTGAAGCAAGTAAAGAAATACAATATCATTCTCTTATTTTTTGTCTACTTCTCTTCTCCAATCTACTTTCATCGTTGGTTAATTTCATAACACGTTATCAGCACAATACTCTACCATTTGAGTTCATGGCTTCTAGTTGATACACATTGATGTTTTGTTCGTTGAATGAAGATAGTTTGATTTGAGTAGTTTGATAAAATTTCTCCAATTTACTTAGAGAAAATAATGGTTTTCTATATTAACCTTATTGATTCATTGGTAACTACATATTTTATTTATCATATTGAGATATGAAAATTTTTATTTCTATTTCTTACTTTTCTTATATTTCTATGATTCTATTATCTTTATACTTTTTGATTTGCTATGAGGTTTATGTTCATCTATAAAATTACTATATATGATTATCATATCTGATATTAGTTAATTGTTGTCTTAGAAAGTAAAATATTAAATATATAAACGAATGGCTAATAGCTATTGTACTCTTGATTTTGTGATTAGATAGCTAGAAACCACATCATGTTTTAATGATTATTTGATAAAAGACTATCTTGTGGTTGTAACAGATGGCATGACAAGATTGTCACAATTTGATAATCTATATCAAAGTCTTAAAGATTGATGGTTTAAAAAAATTAAACGATATAAAAGAACTTCGTAGTTTTGAAAAATTTGTTATAGTCCGAAAGACTAATATTTGAGAAAATTGATAGTGTGCTACTAAAAGTAAGGAATATATCCATAGTATTGATAAAGAGTATGATCACATTGTATTAGTGGAACTAATAACTAAAAAGACAATAATCTTGGGACTTGACTATTGAATCATAACAGAAGAATTAGTAATAGCCCTATGATCAATATGATAAAATTATGAACAAATATTATAATATGATTAGAAGTCATATAGACAAATATGTATCAATTCATTGAAAAGCAAATGTTAAAAAAGAAAATGGTTATGGAATCAGAAAGACTATGTGATATTATGAAAATATCGAAGGTAATTCTAATATCTGAAGGCAATAAGTTGTAAAGAAAGAAAGATGCCTAAAGTATATATAAAAATAGAAGACATATAACTATCACTACAAAAAAATGGACTTTCAGCGTCGACAAAAAAAGTCGTCGCTGAAAATATGACTTTCAGAAAGTTAGGCCTTTTAGCGGCGACAAAAATGTCGCCACCAAAAATGATAGTAACGACGGCGACTTGTTATTGTCGCCGCTATAGGTGCAGCTTTCAGTGGCGTCAAAATTTGTCGCCGCCGAAAGGTCGCACTACGGTGGCGACAAAAGTGGTCACTGCTGAAAATGTACACTTTCCGTGGCGACAATATTTGTTGCCGCTAAAACTGCTTTCAGGGGCGACAAATCGTCGCCATTGAATATTGCTTTTAGCAGCGACAATATTTGTCGCCGCTGAAACATGCTTTCAGCTACGACAGATTGGCCCTACTGAATCTTCTTTCAGCGGTGACAAACAGTGTTGCCGCTAAAACACCCTTTCAGGGGTGACTTTTTGTCGCCGCTGAAAGTTTTTCCACATTTTTTTACGATTTTTTATAAAAAGTTTATATTATAATCTTTTATTTGTGTAATTGAGTAACTTTGATAATTATGGTTTTTTTATGTATTATTGTGTTAGAGAGCGACTAAAAGAAAGATAATGTGGTGTTTGAGAGAGAAAGGGAGAGGAAGAAAGTTGAGAATGTGTATAAAACACATATATTATATCCAAATGTTTGAGAGATGGAATAGAAAAACATTGTGCATGGGAGAGAAATGAGATGGAGGCATACATGAGAAAGTATGTAAGTTTGAGTGATGCGAAAAGTAGTGAAGGATAGAGTGTATGTAAGAGGTAGATGTAAATATAATTGAAAGAGAGATAGAGTGTGTGTGTGTGTGTGAGAGAGAGAGAGAGAGAGAGAAGGATATTATAATTGAAAGAGATAACATAATTAAATATATGAGAGAGATTATTATAATTAAATTAGTATGAGTATACTTAATTGACATAATAATATTTGATGATGAACATATGTATGAGAGGATTGAGAAATAAAATTATTGAAGGAGATAATATAATTAATTAAAATATGTGTGAGAGATATAGTTAATAAAATCATGTATATAGTTAATTAACTATTATTACTATTTTTTTATTTAAAATGTGATTAATTAAATTTTATAAAACATATATGGTTCATACTATATATATTTTCTGTTGCCGAACAACTATAATCAAATTCATTAGCTTGGCTGGCCATGTCTGTTTATTCTAATATAGAGTTCCCGAGTTCGAATCTGACAAATGCCCATGTTTCACACACTCATTTTGCCACAAAAAGGATAAAAAATAACCAACTTGTCATTTGGCTGGTTCAAAGACCTGGTGAAAGTTAACACCCCCCATTGCCAGTAAAGCCACGTGCGCTATTGGTAACATTGGCGAATTGTTTTTATATACTCCTCCGCTCTTAATTATAAGACCCAATTGATTTATTTGAGGAGATTAAAGAAGTAAGTTAAGTTGGTTATTTATAATAAATAAGTGTTGTTATTCCTAAAATATCCTTGCTAATTAAGTATATTGGCTAAAACTATCATTATTAGAAGGATTATTTTGAAAAAAAATACATAAATATAAAAGAGAAAATGGATTGGGTCTTATAATTAGGATCGAATAAAAAGTCAAATTGAGTCTTGTAATAAGAACCGAAGGAGTATAAACTTTCTTATTTTGAAACCCAAAACAACTTGTTTAACCCGCCTCATGTTCTGAAAATTTCACTTTTCCCTCTCACCAGCGCCGCGCAAATACAAAGCTTTGAGCGTCTGACTTCCAGCGTCCATCTTCGTGTTTAGTCCATCACTTCCAGCGTCCTTTCTTGCCGTCATCCATGTATGTGCGCCGATCTTCTTCTTCGCTTGAAGTCTTGTGGTGCTGTACTTTTTTTCATTTCTTGTTCTGCATTTTGAGGTCTATTTTTTCCTCTGGTTTGTTGTGATTGTTGTGTGTTTTTTTTTTTGAAATCCCCTTCTAGATTTAATGGCTGTTGTGTGTATGTGTTGTTTACTGAAAGAAGAAAATATTTTCTAAATGAATTCAAAACTATGATACAAAAAGAACCCTGCTATTGGTAACTATATCTCACACTCTACAAACGGAAGCCCACGTGTAGTCAGAAGGATGAGACTCTTATGCGCAGACCATTTGGTGCTTCCACTCTGGGAAATTTCATGGTTTGCTGTCTTTTACTCAATCATTTTTGAATTTGTGTCAGACATTTGTGAAAAGTGGCTTTCAGGCACTATCTCGTGTTTTAGGTGCAAAATGAGAATTGGAGATGGTTTGATTTCCGCGTTTGGATTCCCTGGTATGAGCAAGAAAAATCTATTGATCATTAATTTGCTGGGTAAAGCTAGGAGGCAAAATACAGAATTGCTGAACAGTTGTTAATATTTGTTCTATCTGAAGCCTAAGGGCGTCCTAAATTACATTTTTCAGATTTAAACACATATGTTACTGTTTGTAATTCCAAGGTTAATTCATATTTGATTCTCCATCATGCAGAAAAGAACAAGGGAAGGAATATGGAGGGTCTTCTCTTTGAAAAAATGGCTCTCTGCCACAAATAACTTTAACTGTGATAACAAGCTTGAAGAAGCAGAATTTGGCAGTGTCTACTGGGGCCAGCTTCGGGATGGATCACAAGTGAGATGATAACTTTCTCTTCTGTTTGTTTTTGTTGCATGAAATCAAATCAGCTTCAGTTTCTGCTTCCTTTTAATCTTCCTAATTGTAAAGTGATTACATATCTTCAGTAAGAAGTCGTGGACTTATGGTGATTAATTATACTTACAGCAGATATCATTGCTTTCTGCCATAAGTATCATTTGCTTCTGCTAAATCATAAGTCTACTCTCACTGGTAGATCCTCATAATGTTTTCACTTAGAGTTTGAGTTGGCCACTATCTTTATTCTTTACTATTATTGGGATGGTCTAGGACACTCAAGGAACAGTCCAAATCGGTTATTTATTCTGCTGAAAATGTATGGAACATAGGAATTTGGAATGCTTTTGCATGACAGATTGATCAAAAGCTCAATGAAACAAGGAGACATAAATTTTCAGGTACTTAGAATTGTTAAGATTTTATGTTGCAGTGGTTGGGCTAGGTCCAAGCCCATGATTTTGCTTGTGTTTACGGATGGCTTAGTGTGTAAGCTAACTCACTGAACTATGTGCATGTTTGAAATAACGTTAAGAAGCCTTCTAAGTTAGTTGGAACTAAAAAAAGCTACTTGGCTGCAATATATATCGATTATGCACTTCAGATTGAGTTAAGATTACTTCTCATCTAGATCAATGATAAGATTACCTTGTTGTTTTGCCTTAACTTATGAAGATCCATATAGTAAATGCACTAAAAAACTTGCTATGAGTTGAAGGGGCCTGTTAACATTTGTGGCTCGATGTTGAAGCATCTTTTGCAAATTTTCATATATCTTCGTTGATTGAAATTCTGAGGGTGAAATTTTTGTATGGGCCAAGATTGTGGCCATATGGTAAAAGGTACTCTTTCACATATGAATATATACGTTAAATTTTCTTATCGTGATTTGGAGGTGAACCTAAAATAGTTCATTGTTCTGTAAATCCATGTACATCTACAGATTGCAGTTAAGAGATTGAAAGTTTGGGGCAACAAGTAATTTTCTGTTGAAGTTGAAATATTGGCAAGAATACAACACAAGAATATTGTTGGCCTAAGAGGATATTGTGCTGAGGGCCAAGAAAGGGTAATTGTATTTGACTATATGCCAAATTGGAGCCTCTTCTCTCATCTTCCTGTACAGCACCCTGAAGAATGCCTTCTTGATTGGAACAAAAGGTTGAACATCGCAACTGGGTTATCCGAGGGCATCGCGTAATTTTTAGCCTTGATTTCCTTCATCTGAAAAACACAGATAATATCATAGATATTGAATCACACAACATATATAAGTACATTAAGTTTTACATCATGTTTAGCTAACACCTTTGTGACCGTTTGTTTTCTTTCAGATATCTTCACCACCAAGCAACACCATGAGTAATCCATAGAGGTATCAAAGCAAGCAATGTGCTACTGGATGCAGATTCTGAGGCTTGGATTTCAGGATTTGAATTTGCTAAGTTGATTGGAGAAACCCATGAGAGTATCAAAATTAAGGGAATCGTCATGGATCTCACACTAGAATATGCTTGTTTGGATGTCTACAACTTTGGAATTCTCTTGCTGGAACTTGCTAGCGGCAAGAGACCAATTAAAAAACCAAGTGCCATATCAGTATCTAAATGGGCACTTCCCTTGGCTTGTGATGAAAAATTTGGTGAGCTTGCAGATTCAAAACCAAAGGGAAATTTTGTGAAGGATGGTGCAATTGATGGAACAGAGAATACAGGCTCAATTCACTGCTTTCATGCAAAAGATGCAATTAAATGCTCCTGCAGATACTCTTACTTCTAGCATTCCTAGTATTGGTCCCTCTACGTAATTTTCCTTTTGCATTATATAATGTATCTTTTACTTGAACAATTTTTTTTTGGTTAAAGACATAAAAACACTTTGATGGTTATAAATCTTATTATTTAATATATTATATTTGTTAGTTAATTACTTTGTTTTTATTGAACCTTATGATAATATTTATCAGGAATTTAAATAAAATTTTTTGCATAATTAATATATTATAAAAATAATTAAACCTTCAGTGGTGGCGATACCTGTCATCACAAAAAAGGTAATTAGTGATGATGTCATTAACACCATTGAAATATAATCAGTGGCGACAAAAATGTCGCCGCTGAAAATGGTAATTAGCGGCGACACTTTTGTCGCCGCTGATTGATGTTTTAGTGATGACATTAGTCGCTGCCGATTCTTATATTTCAGTGGCGACATTTGCTGGTAACAAGCTCATCACCTTTTAGCGGTGACTTTTTGTTGCTGCTGAAAATACACTTTCAGAGGCAAATTTTTAGTCGCCGTTGAAAATAGACTTTCAGCAGCGATATAAAAAAATCGCTGCTGATAAGTTTCAACCACAGCCGCTACGGTAACGACTTAGTGGCGACAAAATGTCGCTGTTGAAAGTCAAATTTTTTGTCGTGTATAGACATATAACAAAAGTTACTAGTTATATTTTTTCTTTATATCTTATTCATATGATCTGATTTAATATTAGTTTTAAATATTTTAGATGTCTATAGTACCTTGATCAATATTGAGAAGTTTTGAACATTATTTTTGATTTGTACTTTATTTTCAAAAGTTCATTTTAAATATTCTTTTACATTTTTGTGTTTTCTCTATATGTATTGCAAGCTAAATCTGTGATACTCATAATTATTTGTTATTATGTTAATGATATATTAAAATAAAGTTATCTTTCATATTCCTCTTAAATTATATAGTTCTTGAAGAACTATATGTAATAGTATTAATATGATTCTAGAAGAACTAATACTGATTTTCTTTTATAAATAGATAAAGTATTGATAGTGAAAAATATGACCTATAGATGTACATTATAACTTTGGTTCTCCAAAGAGTGTAAATGTTATAGCACAATTGGAATAAAGTTCCTAACTATATATGAATTAGGAAGTACTTGAGCTTTCAAGCAAAAAAATATATTATTGGCCTTAGCCTATTATAGGCTCGTAACTATTTATGAAATATATGAATAAAGGAATCATGTTCGAATGACTCACACTTGAGGGGTAGACGGTTGGAATACAAGTATGAGTTGATATTGGCTATATTTTTCATATCAATTTCATAAATAGATATTATCAATCATATATTATATTGAAAAATTTATTGTTAGTAATGAAACATGGTACAGTAAACCAGAAGTTTACTAATATAATTAGATTTATTATTGGCATGACTTGTTTGATCATCTTGAACTATATGATGTAACAAATTATTAAAGATTGTGTATTGATATCCATTGAAGAACCAGAAGATTCTTCCGAATAGCCAATATTTTTAAGAATTCGTATATGCTGCTTGTTCTAAAAGAAAATTGATTATAAAATATCACTAGTTATGTTTTGTTTTCGAATGGATCACTACATTTATGGAAATATATTAAACTCATATATATGGGCCCGTTTAGAAGCACATAAGCCATACAAGTATTCAATATTTGATAGATGCATCTATATAAAATGGTAACATGTGTAACTAACATTAGTTTGCAACCTGAAATTTGCAAGATTGTTTAGATAAATATTTCCAGACTATGTGATCCTAAAAACTTGATTTTAAAGATGCTAGTGAATTTATATATCAAGCTTTTAATGTTGGAAAGCTTGCTTAACAAAATGATCTAGCAAAATCATTTGTTAATGTCTCTGTGAATAGCTGAATCAATATTTATGAGAACAAGTTTTTCCATTTTAGTGTTGGCATATTTAATTTAATATATTGCAGCACTTATATACAACAAGGCAACAAAGTTCTCCCAATGAAATTGGCTTTTAGTTAGGAGCCAGATATTTTCCATCTAAAGATTGAAATGTGCAATATTTGTTCCTACCAATCCACCACAATGCACATAGATGGATATTTAAATAAAGTTGGGACATATGTTGGGTAAGAACCTCCTTCTTCTTGTTGTCTCTAAATGGAACAAAATAATGTTCCTAAAAGAAGCAAATGGATTTAGGAGACTTATACTGCATGCTTAGTTGACTGTTATTTGACAAAGTTTTTCTAACATGAGGGGGAGAAATTGAGTAGCTGGAAAAGAGAATGGATGGAATGCATTATTACTATCAAATACAGATCCTCATATATATTAGTATGGACCAGAAGTTCATCAAAATTGCATTCATGAAATGCTACAAAATATTTTACTGACCTGAATAAAAATTTCTTAATCTCTTATTCCAACTGAAAATGCTCCAATTAGTATAAATAAAAATGAGACATGCCTGAAGCATGAGAAGTTAATCGGTTCCAATATAAATATATTGAATAGAGAGGAACATACAACCTAGAAGTTATATTGATGAGGCATGTACTCTAAAAGAGTGTCAAACCATAACTAATTGTAAAACCCCAGAAGAGGTTCAGGTACCTGAAGAGGAAGAAAGAGATCTCAATAAGTTATGTCACAAGAGAAAAACGAAACTGAAAAGATAAAGGTTATTGATAATAATTTTGATAAGAATATCACGTGATAAAAGGAGGATCTTACACATAGATCTATCATACAAAGTAGACATAAATTTAGCCAAGAAGAAAAATAAAAAGGAAAAGATGTGATGAAAATATTATTTCGATATATGAAAATGGACCTGCAGTCCGAACACATGAAATATAAAGTTTTTATAGAATATATGGACGTTTATGTGAAAATAAAGATTTTCACAAATAATTATGATGAGACATATTATTTTTGTGGTTGATATAATTTTGCATATTTGAATAGTCTGGCAGTTATGAAATGTGTCTGTTAGATATTATTATGACCCATGGATGAGGATCATTAAATAGTGAAATTTACATGATAATCCTTGAAGGATCCAAAATATGCCAGGAGCATATATAAGAAAATCTTTCAGTATATGAAATATTATGAAGATTAAAATAATTTCAGTATGTATCATCTATTTTATAGTTCTGGATCAAAATATATGAAATTCCCTGAAAGATTTCATTTGCCAGAAGCATAAAATTTAAGTTCTTGAGAACAATAATTAAGTTAAATAAGTTGGCAAAAGCAATCAGGGCATATGTGGTATGACCGACTAAGTAAATATCGGTTGAAGAAATGATATAAAAATAATCTAATTTGCCTATGTATTTCCATGAAAATTTTTTTAAAATGAGTTTGTTATAATTTTTGTTTATATTGATGATATAAATATTATCAGAACTCCTGAAAAGCTCATAAAAGCTATAAATTGTTTACAAGAAAGAATTTAAAATGAAGGACTTGGGAAGAACAAAGTTTTATCTCGGATTGTAAATTGAATACTTGAGAAATGAAGATTTTTGTATATCAAATAATTGATACAAGAAAGGCCATAAAGTGTTTTTATATGGGTAAATCACATCTATTATGTACTTTGATGGTTGTGAGATTTGTAGAGGTGAATAAAGAACTTTATATATTTCGAGAAGGTGATGAAGAACTACTTGGTCCAGAAGTATTAAATTATAGGTCTAGAAGTTTCATATCATATCTTATTAGTCACGCATGACCTGACATATCATTTACTGTTAGCTTACTGGTAAGATATCGTTCTTCACCAAAGACATTGGAATAGAATTCTATATTCTTTTCTGATTCATAGGCTAGTAATTCCAAATGGAGTATTTGTCTCATAATATTCAAAAGATAGTGAAATATATATCTAGCAAATTCGTTGAAATAAAAATTTAGGAGATTTATTCACCAAGTTACTTCCTATTACAATATTTGAAAAGCTTGTTTATGATATCGAATGTCACAGATTCAAGAATATCAATTGATGTTATCAAGAGGGAGAGTTAAATACACACTGTACTCTTTTTTCCTTGTCTGTGGTTTTTTTCATGGGTCGTTCCTAGTAAGGTTTTTAATGAGATAACACTGAATAGTGTATCGATGAATGTGTACTCTTTTTTTTCTGCTAGGTTTTTGTTCCACAGGGTTTTTCCTAGTTGAAACACATATCTTATATAATGGACATCCAAGGGAGAGTGTTATGAATATTATAACATGTGGATGTCCATCTCTTTTTCTTCAACTTCATCAACTCCTACTACTTCTACTAAGCATTAATCTTCCACTATGTCTTTAATCTTGTAACTCACCCTCACTTCACATTCATGTGGTTTATTGTCCACTATCTATCATTTAAGTAATAGTGTAACTTATATGTAATACTATGTCTATAAATAGGGCATACTATTGTATTGTGATGCAAAGTGAAGCAAGTAAAGGAATACAATACCATTCTCTTATCTTCTTCTCTACTTCTTTTCTCCAATCTACTTTTATTGTTGGTTAATTTCATAACAAATAACACATTTTTTCTTTCTTTCTTTTTTCATGTGGTGTATAAGAAACACCGTTTTTTTAACGCGATGGCGTTTCCAAAGTACTAGCTATTAAGGAAGTAGCGCGTTGGCATAAAATAATAATAGTGAAAAAAGGGGAAGCAGTAACAACGTTTTTCTCTATTAAAACAAGCACTATCTTTTTAGGAAATGGCAGCACTTAATTGAGAAAGCGTAGTAACACTTTTTTTTTTTTTTTGAAAAAAATCATTTTTAGGCTCTTTTTTTTAATTGTCCGTCTGCACATGATTTTTATCAGCAAATCAGATATGACAGCAAAATATCATAACTTGCGCAAGAAAGTAAAATATTAATTACAAACAATATATATAGACATATATTATAAAAACAAGGCTTAGACCTTGATGATTAGATCAGCTGGTTGGGACTGTTCTAACTTAATCATGGGTTTCTAGTTTGAGACGTGGGAACGCAGCATCTTAAGGGCCAAGGACACTAACCTTAATTGTTCCTATCATGCCTCAATTCAGATTAGTCTGAGCCCGTTGTTATGCCTGAAAGATGGCCTGGCTCAGGATACTAGGTGCCAACGCAAAAAAAAAAAAAAGGCTCAATCAAACAAAACCTCCTCGAATTTTAGAACCGTTGCATATAACCTCCATAATATTTTAAAGTTTAAATTTAATCTTCTGATCTTTTATTATTTTGTTATGGACACCTTGTTGTTAACTTACCGTTATCTTTTTAACTGAATTTTGGCATGTCAAATTACCATAAGACACTTTGCATCTGGCATCCTCTCTAATATAATCATTTTACAATAATTATATCACTTTTATATGAGGATTAAAATGTCATTTTATCGTTTAAAAAAACTCTTATTCCTTTTTATTCTTATATTTTTTATCAACATAAATTTTTAGATAACAAATTTCTTCTACTCCCTCCGTTCCTTATTATAAGAGACATTTGATGCTTATGGCATGTTCCAATATATAAGAGACACTTACAAGTTGTCTCTACTTTTTTGTGTTGATTACTATTTTACCCATATTTATTATCTCCAACTCACACTCTCTCTCCCTCCCACTTCTCTTTCTTTTAATAATTTAATTGTTCTCTCTCATGCTCTCTCTCCTTATTAATGAGGGCATTTTTGAAAAAAAAATTATACTTTTTACACATTAATTGTTCTTAACTAATTTTAACTGTTTTTTTGATCAACGTACTTCGATTATTTGTCTCTTATAATAAGGAACGGAGGGAGTATTTTTTTCCACACAAACATTGATATTTTAATTAATAAATGATTCTCAAAATCTTAATAAATTTATTAAGATTGCAAAATAAGATCATAACATTGTAAAAATGTTACCATGAAAGTAATGAGTTGGTTTTGATAAGCATTAAATAGGAAAAAAAAAAAGTAAGATAAGAGGGTTTAGTATTAAAATGTCAGAGGAGTTATGTTCAACCGGCTTAAAGTTCAAGGAAGTTTTATAAAATTAAATTAGATAGGATGCTATGTAAGATGCCACTAAGATGTGAAGTATCTTATGTTGATCTGATGTGGTAAATTCTATTAAAAAGATTAAGGGGTCAATTAAATTTAAACTTTAAAATATTGGGGTAGTTATATGCAACTGCCACATAGTTCAAAGGGGTTTTGTATAATTTAGCCTAAAAGCAGTTGTAGATATTACGAAAGGGTGATGTAATAGTTATAGATATCTCATAGTGAACATTTGTAATATCCTAAATTTTATTTTAGGGTTTATATAAAAAATTTCAAAGAACATAATAATATTTTACTAAAAAAAAAACAAGAAACAGGTTTCCACCTTTGATGGAAAGCTAAGGCAGTAATGAGGAAGGAAGAATTTTGGGACAAGGGATTTAATGCAAGAAGAAAATTGAGAAAGGTGGTTAGAGAAGATGGAGATAAAAAGAGGGCGAGAGGGAAAGAAAGAAAGAAAGAAGGGAGAGTGAGAGAAAGAGTGTGGGAGAGAGAGTAAGGAGCAGATTGTGATTATTGTGAGGCAGAAGATAAGCTTTGAGAATAATTTAAATACATAAAATTACTTCTTTTCATCAAACTTTCTTCATGAATATTTCCTGTATATTTTACGCTTCTTTATAGTAGTATTGTTATGGTAATTATAAAAAATTTTAAGACTTATATATGATATAAGTATTGAGTTTTGATAATATATAACTATAGAAATTTAAACGTAAATGAGTAGTTAATTCTAATTCGTTTAGATTTGTCTATTTGTTAGTTTTTAATATTTAAATTAATTTGTTTAGTTGAAAAATCTGTTATATATGACATATGTCATATTTTTACTGATTAAATTTAAGTTAAATAATTTATTTATATTGTTTGACATATTATTGAGATTTTAATCAGTTTAGTTTTATTTATTGATTGACTGGAGCTTTTAAAATAATTATTTTAGCTAAAAATTTTATTATTTATGGAAATATATATATATATATATATGATAGTTATACCATTAAAATTTTGATTAGATATTTATTTATAAATATTTGGAGTACTATTGAATTTTTGATGGTTTAATTTTGAGGTTTAGACTTTAAATGAGATTTTTATAATTTAAAATATAATAATTTCGTATTTAGAAATTTTGGAAAATTCCTTTTTTTAAGTAAATAATCCTGGAAGATGTAAATAAATAATCTGACTTGCTAGAAAATTATAAGTTGGTTCTAAAATACTTAATTATGGGTTATGAGAGTTACATGAATTTAGAATAAAAATTAAATTAAAATAAAAATTTAACTAATATATATAAGCTTAATTAATTAATTAATTAACTTATATTAATATGTGGTTATATTAATTATGCAGATTAATTATTAATTGAGCAAAGGACTGACCTTGTGGTAATCCTTTTTATTGCTTTGGTGAGAGGTAACCACTTTCTACTTGTTATATATGGTAATATTTTGTTTGTGAGTATTTTGCTATTTTAGAATAATGATGTGTTATTTGAAAATCGAGTAGATATGTTATACCTTTTGAGCTATGAAAATTGTCTTGTAGGATTTTTGGAATTGTGATTGAGAAGTTTGAAAAGATATATTATTTATATCTTATGAATTATACTGAGAAAAGATTGAGATATTTTTTGTTATATTGTGAATAATTGGTTGTTATTTGGGTTTTAGATTGAGCCTTATTCTACCACATGGTAAGACCACCATTGGTACATATTGGTTGGCTTCCTTTATCCCCAGAGTGAGGGATAGACCTTTGAGACTTCTTATTCGACCCCCAGAGTATGGGATAGGCCTATATGTCTGATTGATCCCCTATAGTGAGGGATGGACTTATATGACTTGTATGTTAGCCCCCGTAATGAGGGTTTGTATGATTGAGATTATCTGAAAATACATATTTTATATTTCCATTGATATATCTATATTTCTTGAGATTTAACAATTGCCCCACTTAACACCTCACGAGTACATGTTAGCATGTATGATGAGTTGGAAAGCTGGTTACTGAGGCGTTTGTCTCATCCCCTGGTTTCTACTATCTTCAGGTGATAGTTCAGGTGGTGGTCTATTAGAGAAGGCTCCGGAGGTATAGTGTACTGTTATAGCTTGTATAACCTCCCTGCTTTTGTTTTATGTGCTGATTTATTATATATTGTCACATAGGGTTTATCTACTCTGATATTGTAAACTAATACTTTTAATTACTACTATTTGATATGAGAGGGCCGTTAGAAGGACAGAGACCTCTAAAACTCTGCATGTGACGCTCTTTTAAAGTGTTGACTTTTGACTAATTGACTCCATAGCTTAAATTTAAATGATTTATCAGTTTGTATGTTTGAAAGTATGCGTTTAGTTTGGGCTAATGGTTAAATGTTATTTCTAGACTTTGAAAGTTCTAGACCCAAGTTAATGATCGATGTTGCTCGTGATATAAGTTTATTTCTTTTAACCATGATAGTGATTTTATAATTTTAAGATTTATTCTTTTCTATTATGGTTAATCTTTGGAATAAATTATTTGATTTAATCTAAATGGATTTTGAAAGAACGATCGTCACATTTTGGTATCAGAGCTAAAGATTTTGTGAATTGGATTGCATTACATTGCATTCAGTGGCAATATATAATAATCTCACATAACCTTCCCTGTTAGTTTATGTCTGTGCTTGACATTACTTTTTTTGTTCTTTTTTGATGGGTTCCATCTTTAGGCTGGGAGGATGGTACAGACTCGATCCTGACAAATCGATCAGGATGGGGATGAATTCAGAAACCCGCTTAATCATCTACCGAATCCTCTGTAGTTTAACCAAGAAACCTTACTGCAACAGCTAAGGAAATTGGTAGTTATGGTGGTAGATGACAGGGTAAGGAAGCTGAAGGAAGACTTGAGAAGTAAGAAAGTTGTGGAAGAGTTCGAAGAGAGTGGGTTTCTTGAGCCACCTATGGGTAATTTTGGAACCTGTGGGGGTTCTGTTGAGGGAACCAGAAAGGAGAGTAGCTCACAAGGGCGACAAGAAAAAGAAGAGACTATGAACCTTAAGAGTGTATGGAAAGACATAGAGCGGCACCACCGGAAAACTTTTGATGGAGGTATGGATCCTAATAAAGTTGAGGTTTGGATCGATGACATGGAGACAATATTCAAAGTTTGTGGTTGTAATACTTATCAAAAGATACAAGCAGTGGTGGTCTTATTGAGGAACCAAGCTAAGAGGAGGTGGAGGAGCGTGAGCCGCATCGATGACTTGGGGGTTACTTAGATAAAATTCAAACAGATGTTCTTTGATCACTATTTTCCTCCAGCCATGAGACAAGAAAAAGAAACAACCTTTTATGCTCTTCGATAGGAAAACATGCATGAAGATGAGTTTATTGCCAAGTATATTGACCTCTCCAAGCATATTACCTATATGCAGCAAAAAGATAACCTGGAGTGGATGACCTGGCAATTGATAGAACGGGCGAGGCCAAAATTGATATATAATCTAATATTATATAAGACTATTTTAGAAAGATCATGTTACATTTATTACAATTAAGTAATTTGTTTAACTTCTCTTTTTTTTTTTTTCCAACATTTCATCTGCTTTAATTTATTCAAATTATTTTAGTGTATTTCTTATATTTAGTATTAAAACAGTATTATATTTCATGTTAGCTAGTAAAATATTTTAACCCATATTATCACCATATTAGATTAATTAACATAATAATTAATATGTATTTGCCAAGTTGAAATTGTTTGACAATAAATTGCCATTTCATTGCCAACGGAATAAGAAGTGACACCATGGTTAAGGTTTTGCTTGTGGGCGTACTATTTGGAAAATGACATTTGCATCTTAACGAAGAATATATAATATATATTGTTAAGATCTTGTTTTTTAAAAATGAAAAATAAAATATTTGTCATCAAGAATTTTTCCCCCCCAATCACAGGCCATTGTTAACAACTTTTCAGTGAATGGTTACAATAATAGGCTTCTTTTTTTTTCCAAAAAAAAAGGTACTAAACTACATAAATTTTTAAAGAGAACTTTTTAAACACCAGAAGGTATTCACACCCATCATTCCTATATTCACCGGCCCATTTTAATGACATGCTAAGATGGCTGGCCAAAATATTTGATCTAATTTGATCATAACAGAGTGAATATATGATATTTTAACAGTAGTTAGTCAATATTTATGATGAATGAGGCTTCTAATATTTTATATTATACTCTAATCTTTAATATAAGAGCTAGTTGATGTTAGAATTTGAGAATAAATATAAAACCATTGATCGTTAGTATAAAAGCTAATTGATGGTAGAATTTGATAATAAATATAAGATCATAATTTATTTTGTCTCCCAAATTAACAATTCTTTTTCTAATTATTTCTATTGATTGTAAGGGTTTTCACAAAAGAGTAACACTAGTGGATATGATTAAAAAGTATAGTTTATGAAAACTAACACATATTTATTACAAATAAGTAACTTAATTAATTTTTTTAACATCCTTGCATTATTATTTAGCTCTTATGTTAGGAATCAGATGTAGTATATAGATAATAAGCATCCAATAATTTTTAATCTGAAACAGCATTCACATTATTAATTGTCAAAAAATGCATCATAATCATCCCAAATTATTTTTTCTTTAGTGTGCGCCCAAATAAAAAAGAGGTACTTAGGATATGTGGACAATATTGATGTGTGTGCTTGTTTTAATTTGTCACCTCTGACCTCACCTTTACTCTCTCAAAAAAGATCCTTTCCCTATTTTTGTTTTCAATATATATTATAAATAAAAAGTATTTCTCATATTTATTATATTAAATTCTCCAATCACAAATATTTGTATCCCATTTTTAATGTGTCTTTCTAATTAAATGATAAAATTTCAAAAATAGGACACATAATCATTTGTGATAGAAGAACCTGATATAATGAATATAAAAAACTTCACCTAATTACTTTTCTATAATTAAATATTGCTGGCTTGTGGCATCCACGCGAAAGTTTCAATATAATACACACACACGCAAAATTATATTATATGGCTCAATTTGGCACAATCATTCAGCCTACTTTGGCTTTTTATGCGAATAAAAATATCTGATGACAATGGCAACACGGCTCTTATTAAAAATATGTCTTAAAAAGATATAAAAACATTCATTAAAAAAAGTGATTGATTATTTTTCCATGTTTCTTCCACTCTAAGGTATTTTTTTCCCTATATTTTCTTGTCATAATTCACACATCTATTGATGTTTTATTGTTCCCATTTACACACAATTTTTTTTTGTAAAATCTAAAAACTAATCAATAGGCTTCCTTTTTATATATAAATTCTTATTATCTATTAACATAATGATGCTATAGCATCACATCTTATTTGATTGTTTTAAATAAATCCACCTAAACAATTGTATAAAAATTAGATTTGTGTGTTTCCTTTAAATTAAGTATTAGGTAAAGCGATTACAAACACATTTGGATTATTTAAATGGCAAAACCCAGCAAGCTCGTGGCAGCCACACGAAAGTGTGTGTGTGTGTCTCTCTCTCTCTATATATATATATATATTAAAGCAGGCCTTCAGTATGGGACATTATGTCCTCCAAAGTGATTTCTATTTATAATAAAAGACATGTCAGATGATAATGACCACATATCTTCACTCCTTTAATCTTAATAAAAAGAGAGACACAAAAGCACGCATACACAAAGTGAATCTAAAACAAACTCAAGTCCATGCGTAGAGGAGAAAGACAAGGAGCAAGTGCTAGCTAGCGTAGGAAGGAGGATAATGCCCATTAATAGTGAGGTTAATATAAATTATTACACAAAAAAGAAAAGAATAGTGAGGTTTATATATCTCGAAACCACAAAAAATTAGGTCAGACTGATTCCGATGAGTTTCCAAGTTCTGCGTGTGATGGCTTATATTGGAATTCTTACGAAGCCCACAAGAAGACCACAGACTTTAATTTTAACTCCGAAGAAAATTAAACACTATTATTTTGTAGCCTAAAGTAGAACAATATATTATATGCTTACAAGCCAACATCGATATAACAGATCATCAGAGAAAGCTTTAGATTATTAAATCTGTGAATGTATATCAGACATAATAAATACTATAGTCCTCCATCAACTTGCAATTATATACTTCTCATCTTGAACTTAACTCGCATGGGATACGAACCTTCCCCCCTCTCTTTATAACGTACAAGCTTTAATATATTTAAATTTGAATGTGGTATCTGGAAGAGAATTTGAGGGGTCTATATATGTGTGCACGCGTCTCTATAAATACTGTGTGTTGTGTGTGGTGTGTTTGTGGGAGGTTAGAAAGCAAAGCAGGGGAGCTTAGGTTCAAAGCAGAGGGTTCAAGCTTCAAACTCTCTGAGAGCATTGTATTTATCAAAAGACACACACACACGCGGACAGATCAGAGGTATGCAAGCTAGCTAGTTCCATGACTTCCATCTATATATGTGTATAATGAGCATGCATAAAGCTGACAAGTAATTAAGTTTCATTATTTCTCGTTTAAATTGTATATTCTATTGTGTGTGTGTGAGTTTGTTTATTAGGTTTTATTATACACATTCATCCCTCTTAATTCTTCATATTGATGATCAGCATGTTTGCATGCATGAAAATGGCCTTACTTCTCAGCTAGCTCTTCGAACTTTTTGATGTATTTGTAATATATCGTTTCCTCATACTGCATCCAATAGTTTTAGTTAAAGTTGTTTCCTCCTCCCTTATCCATAGTTTTAGGGTAATAGCTTTAGTTAAAGTTGTTTCTTCCTACCTCATCCATAGTTTTAGGATAAAGTTTCTGATTAAATTAATCACTGTGCTGGCCTGCAATAAAAGGGCATGAAGCTAGCTAGCTAGTCCCCACCAACCCGCTTTATGGGTTGAATTGATAAAATTAAATGCAAACATTTTGATTCTGGGTGTTTTGGGACATTAATTTAGCTCTTTTTTTTATTTTTTAGAATCTTATGGCAGACAATAATCATGGCAGTACTGTGCATGTATCCGATAATAATAACAAGTGGAAGATGCCTCTCCTTGTTTTCTTCAAAGATGCAAGGTATATACCATCTACACATACCTGTCATAGATTGTATCATCGTCCACTGATCAATTTAATCTCAAACTGTGTTCTTATTCCCAACTTATGATTATTACCATGTGTTTGTGGGTGCAGAAAAGTGTTGAAGCTGGACTCAATTGGTAAAGAATTACTGGGAATTGCGTTTCCAGCTGCTTTGGCTGTGGCCGCTGATCCTATTGCTTCTCTCATTGACACTGCTTTCATAGGTCACCTAGGTACGTACGTAAGCTTCAAAATCATATGCTTCTGGATAAGTATATATATACATATCAAACTAAAATCAAAAGTGTTGCCCAAAAAATTGTTTCTCATTTGTTGATGATTCTTAAATAGGACCTGTGGAACTTGCTGCTGCTGGAATTTCCATAACCCTGTTCAATCAAGCTTCAAGGATCACCATTTTCCCTCTGGTCAGTGTCACTACATCGTTTGTGGCAGAGGAAGATACTCTTCAGAAAATTACAGACATTGAAAAAGGTTTACCCATCAAAGAGAATAATGATAATAACAATAATGGTGATGATGAGAGCGACACTGTTGACAAGGATAGTGATAAGAGTAAGAGTTAGTTAGTACCGTGTCATCTATTCAGTGAAGTTTGCATAAAAATAACTTTAACTTTATTTGTAAATTTAAACTCTTAAAACTTAAATTTGCTGAATTATCAGATATCAAAACGAACACGCCCAAGCCTTCTTCCATGGCTACAAGTAGTAAGAATAAGAAGACAAAAAAGAAGCAGATAGCTTCAGCATCAACAGCATTAATATTTGGGACAATCCTTGGCCTCCTTCAAGCGTCAATCCTTATATTTGCTGCAAAACCTCTATTACTTGCAATGGGTGCGAAACAAGTAGTATCTATTATCTAACGAAATAAATCATGTTGTTTAACTTCTAACTTGTGGATAATGTGAATTTTCATGAAGTTTATTGTTATATTGACTAGAACACACAAAAGATGTGTTCTGTAAGGTTAATAGAATGATTTGAATTTGGTTAATTAATTAGGGCTCTGCTATGCTGATTCTCGCGGAAAAGTACTTGAAGTTAAGGGCATTAGGGGCTCCAGCTGTTCTTCTGGCTTTGGCTATGCAGGCAATCTTCCGAGGTTTCAAGGACACCAAAACTCCCTTATATGTTATTGGTAGGTTCAATTTCTTTTATAATATTGGGCTTAAATTAACTAGTAAAGCGAACGTACTATAATTTCTATATTGTCTGATTTGATATATGTTTAGTGCTCGGATATGCTCTAAACGTGGGTTTGGATCCAATACTTATATTTTACTGCAAGTTTGGCCTCAAAGGTGCAGCTATGGCACATGTCATCTCACAGTAAGTCCTAATAATCATCCTTTTACCCTAATAAATAATCTTGACCATTTTAATTGTAAGAATAATATTAATATCACACTACTTCTTCAGGTACTTGATGGCACTGGCTCTCTTGCTGATATTGATGAAAAAAGTAGATCTCTTACCTCCTAGTATTAAGGATTTGCAAATCTTTCGCTTCCTTAAAAACGGTGAGAACCTTAAATCACTAAAAGTGAAACCATACAAGGAATGACTTTAGTATAACAACTGATGACATTTACAATTATTGTGCGTGCAGGAGGGCTGTTGTTGGCAAGAGTAATAGCAGTAACATTCTGTGTGACATTTGCTGCTTCATTAGCAGCAAGATTGGGTACAATTACAATGGCTGCTTTCCAAACTTGTCAACAAGTTTGGATGACTTCTTCTCTTCTTTCTGACGGTTTAGCTGTTGCAATTCAGGTAAATGAGTTATATTATTTCCAACTTGTAAATACATACACACTCGCTTTGGTTCCTAACATAAGAATTAGATAATGCAGAGGTTAAAAAAAATTAGTTAAATTAGTCATTATTTGTTTAAAATATGTATTGGTTTCTCTAAAAATACCATCTTTAGTCATTCGCTTTGGAACTACCTTTTGATGCAAACCATCTTCACATGTGTGATCAGTATGTATAGTTTGGGGAAAAAAATATAAATTTCAAAAACAAAGTAAATTTTTTGGCCAAAAAGAAAAGAAAACAAAGTCAATTGAGGTTTTAGATTTCGAATCAAAATAAATTTTGTCATCAGCTTTTATATTCAAGACCGGAAAGAGTAGTAATGAGTTATTCGGAGCATGATAATGACTTTGATTTTGCTGGACGACAGGCAATTCTAGCATGTTCTTTTGCTGAGAAAGACTATGAGAAGGCCAAAGCAGCAGCAGTGAGGGTTCTCCAAGTAATAATGATGAAACTTTGAATCTCAGAAACTGATGAATTAATTTATCACTTAAGTTAATTAATTTGATTCAATATATGGTATATCCAATGATCGTGTTGTTTGATATGATATTGTGCAGATGTCTTTTGTGATGGGAGTAGGACTATCTCTTGTCGTTGGAATAGGATTGCACTTTGGAGCAGGCGTCTTCTCCCAAACCCTCAGTGTTCTCCACCTTATCAAAATTGGCCTCCCCGTATGCTTCTTTTATTCTTAATCCTAATGAAACGCAATTTTCTAACCCAATCTCACTGGTCTCTTTCAATTTATCTCTCCACCATAATTACTCAATAATCTCCGTGCCCATGTTATATCTTCTACGTGTATATATTTTTTTTTATACACAGGATAGTGTGTGTATGAGTATACTGGGGACGAATCCGCTTTCCCTGCTCATCCAATTGATAACTAGGGAATGCGGACCCATCATGGTACAAATGTCAGCAACTAAATGTTATGTTGAACTGAATGGAACAGTTTGTAGCAGCAACGCAACCAATCAATGCAATAGCTTTTGTGTTTGATGGAGTCAACTATGGAGCATCTGACTTTACGTATGCTGCAACTTCTTTGGCAAGTTTTTACTTACCCTTAACCTTAGTCATACCAAATCAAACTTATAATGTATCTCTAAGCAATGTATTAAGATTAATGAAAGTACGATTTTGTTCGTTGTGTTGATATATGCACATCAGGTAATAGTTTCAATTGTAAGCATTGGAATAGAATTTGTGATGTGTAAGATGAAAGGGTTCCTTGGCATCTGGATTGCTTTGACAATATATATGGCTCTTCGCATGCTTGCTGGTTTTTGGAGGTATATATGTATACTTTTCCCACATTATGATACCTTCATTATCATCAGACAACGTTGTTTTTGGGAAATATGATAGATCCATTTACAAAAATATTTATTTAATTAATGTTCCTTATTGCAGGATGGGAACAGGAACAGGACCATGGCATTTTCTTAAAGAATAAGAGCCATAATGCATTTGAACTTGGGATACAGTTATAGTTAATTATAGCCTAATTACCAATCCACAAACTTTGTTGTATCACTATATATCAAGACATAATCTATCATTATTACAGCTAGTGATTATTGGCTTCTTTTTTTTGCACCATTTAAACATTTTCATTTTTGTAATAATCCTGTGGCTTTTAGAGGGTTCCCATTCCTTTCGTATGTTATGTATCTATGTTTTAGATGCTCGTATATGAGTTGTGGAAAATAAAAGTTGTCATCTTTATGAATTGGGAAACAGTATTTAAATCTTAAAATATTGAATTATTGACAAGTAGGGCTTTTTTTTTAATAAAAAAAAGTGAGTTGTAAATATCGATTCAAACAGTTGCAAACCGAAATTCTAGTTATAAACTAAGAATTACATTTGAAATTAAAATATCTTATCTCCAGTTGAGGCTCTTCAATTTACAACTATATCTGAAACAATATTTGCAACTCATTTTTAAAATTTTTTTGTCAAGAACCTAATTATATGATTGATTCAATCTTTAGAGACCTTACCGTTTTTCTCTCTTATAAATTAAAGTGAATTGCTATTTTTTCTTTGCAGAATTATTGAATTTCAAGGTAGGTCTATATAGATTTTTAGAATATGCATATGTATATATATTTGATATGATATACACTAAAGGATGTGAACCCTTAATTAATCTGCGTCTGCACTATTTTCTTATCATCTACAGAAGCTAGTCTTAAAAATTTAATAAAAGAAAAATAAAAAATAAGAAAAATTAATTGAAAGCTTTTAAATACCAAGCAGATCTACGTCCGATATATTTTATACTGATCAGGAAATAGCGAACTAATGGAATGCATGTATGTACATTGAACATGCATAAATCTTTATCCAGCATTTATCTCACCTTCAATTGAAAAATAAAGGAAGGAAAAAGCAGAACTATTTGTTTGGTTCTTATCCTCAAAATTTAAGCAAATATTTATTAAGATTGAGCTTACAAAGGTTAATATATATATATATATAAGCTATTAAAATAATTATGATCATATATATGTATAAGTGTATATATGAATAAATAAATAAAATAGTGATATTAAGAAGTCTCATATCAACTGAAAATGGAGAGATTGAGCTCTAAAAGCCTATATATATAGGTGGTATCATGGTAGTAGAAGAGAGTTAAGAATAAGTCAAAAAATTTTCATAAAAAATTGAGACAATCAAGTGTTATTTACGAGTTTGTCAACCGATGGATCAGGTTAAAATTTAGCCAGGATATTTGTGATTTCAAACTTATCAATTTTAATGGTTGGATCATCAATCTGATATTTGAGGAACGAGTTATTAAGTATGCTTTAAACTTGTTTTTTCAGATTTTGTTGATAAAACTCTGAATAGTAAATTATCATTTTCAAATTTGTTTACTGCTAGATCAAGATACAATTTGGAGAATTGATTAATGACATCTAAAATGTTAAATTGAATGGTGAGATCAATAGTTATACTCCTTTAGTATGAACAACTTAACTCATGTTAAATCTGTTTATCTGAGTTTTCAAGAATAGAACATAAGTTATAAATTTGAGAGTTTTTTTTAATCTAGGTTGTGAATTTGGTGATTCTAATAATATAATTTAATAATTAAAGGATAATATAAGTTAATAAAACCTAGAAATTCAATCTAAATCTTTATATATATGTTCCTATTCCAAACCTTAGAAAAATCCTTTGGAGTTAGAATTATGAGTAATAGTTAAAAAATCTTAGAGGGAGAGCTAGAGGCTAGAACTTTGTGAGTAGTTTACTTTAATACTTAGAGATAATGTTTTAATTTCATTTATAGATATAAACTTTATTGTGGCATTTTCGAGTTTGAGTCTCATTTGTATTTGACTGCTAACTAGGAGACCAATTAATTGAATTTCTATCTATTGCATGCTCTGGTATGTGTTGGAGAGTGGTTTTTATAACCAAATTCTTTTATATAAAGTTTTTATTTGCATAAGCTGTCTTGTGGGATACTGTTTTAAAGGGAACTGAATAAAGTGAGTTTGAAAATAATTGATATAAGGAATGTGATGCGTGAGTCAAAGTTTTGATGTTCCTGTATATGTGTATATCCACTTGAATGTTTTGAATCATGTGCATTTGAGATGGGTGGTGGATGAGATGATTGGAGTTACTAAGATCTATATATTTACCATGTGATATTAGTCTTTATACGGAGCTCTATGGTTGGCCACTGTTATTGTCCTACTAGTTCTTTGAGAGACTACAACACCCACTGGTTCTTCGAGGAGGGACCCATGATCTACTAAGTGCTCTGTAGTCTTTGGTTGGTCCATATCACTCATATGGTGAGCTTGTGAGAGTACCCAGTCAAGTCAAAACAACTTAGCCCATGGATATAGAAATAAGGAAGATATAAGAGTGGATTTGGGTTTAGGCATGCATATGACATAGAACCTTTATTGATATTTATGTGTACTTCAAATTAATGGAAAATACATGATCTCTTATTATATTATCAATTGCATGAGGCTAGCAAAAATATCTAACTTGTATAGTCATTGTGAGTTTAACTGTTAAATAAATATTTATTGATTGTTATTAATTTTGTGTATCCCACTTGATACCACACTAGCTCATGCTAGTTTGTGTAATAGGTAGGGATTTACTTACTGAGACATTGTCTCATCGTGGTTGTTTAATATTTTTCAGATGAAAGTTTTAAAGGAAGGACATCAGGAAAGACTCAGGAGAAGTAAAGCTACATTAGCGACTTATAGCGACTCCTCAATTTATGAGTTATGTTATTTCCTGTTTATTAATTGCTACCTTATAACAAATTATGTTTAATCAATTCACGCATTATACCGGAGGTAGTATTTTTGTGTTCTTTTATTTGTTCTGTTATGATATACATGCTGGTAGTTAGCCAAAGATTTAGGATTACATGTGATTTGTTTATTATGAATTTATTATAAAATATGGACGAGATTTAATTCTCACTATTTTAGTTTATGAGCTATGCAATATGTTGTCTTATAACTATGTTATATGAGATTGATCCTTTCAAACATGGTTAGCATGTGAATGAGTTAAAAAAAGTTTTTTTATTGATAGTATGTAAAATTAGATCCCACTCTTTTCTATCATGGATAATACTCCTCTAGTCCTAAATATAAGACACATTTTATAGTGTAATCCACACTACAAAATAAGTCTTATATTTAGAATCAGAAGAGTATTATTATAGAGTGAGTTAGTTTATATGACTATGATAGATTTGAGTCTATTGACAGCATGATTTGAATATAAAAAGATATTTTTAAAAGTTAATCTAAAAAAAAAAGTTTATCAATTTATTTTAGAGGGTTGTTTTATTTGACAATTCATTAAATTAAACATTTACAAGTGCAAAAATGGTTAAATACTGTGCGGTGCATAAAAAGCTATGCCTGAAATTACTCCCAGAAGAATATGTTGGAGCAATAAATAATTAATTAAATCGCACGCTCACTTACTATATAATAGTCAAAAGTTTGTGTATATATATCTCTCTAGCAAAAGTCACTACCACTAAGTTTTTTTGCTTGAAGTCAGTGGTCAAAAACGAAATCCCATAATTTTTCTAGAGAATCTCCTAATTATTTCTTGCAAGTAAAAAAATATTCTTTAATCAGAAAAAATTTAGTTCAGATAAAAGATACTTATCTAGAAGTTTTTGCAGCTCAATCATGTACATGGAACCGTCAAAGATTTGAAATTTTCGAATTCTGTTGTTAACTCACTGTAGGCTCAAGAAATAAAGGAATATTTGTAATAGTATTTGATACACAATACATCGTATGCATTTCTCTCTTTTTTTTTTCCTGAATACTTACCATATATATTTTTTTGGACAAAAGGGCTAAGCACAGGCTTGGAAAAGGAAAACTTCTACGAGCTAATCGGAGGACCCTCCTCCTCCAAAAGGACCACACATTCTGGGTGGGGAGTCGTCCAAATCCCGAGGTTGCCCATCCTATCATGTGCGGTTTTTGTTACTGACCGAAAGTGGAGGAAATGAATGTTACTTTATTACACTGCTTAACCAAGTATATATACATGTTTAATATATAACAGAAAGGTAACAGAATACATGATTAGTTTCTAACTTAATAACAGATTAATTCCCTAACACCCCCCTCAAGTTGGAGCATGAATGTTTTGCATGCCCAACTTGGAAATAAGTTCGTGGAATCTGGCTGGATGTAGAGGCTTGGTGAAAATATCAGCTAGTTGATTTGCTGTCCGAACTGGGAGTAGATGAATAACCTTTGCCTGTAGCTTTTCTCTGACCAAATGACAGTCAAGTTCGATGTGTTTTGTGCGTTCATGGAAGGTTGGATTGGAGGCAATCTGAATAGCAGATTGATTATCACAGTAGAGCAGTGCAGGATCTATGTGAGATAGGTGGAAGTCGTTTAGAAGGTAGATAAGCCACTGTAGTTCACAAGTGGTGGAGGCCAAAGCCCTGTACTCAGCTTCAGAGGAAGATCTAGAGACTGTGGTTTGTTTCTTGGCTCGCCAGGAGATTAAAGAGGAACCAAGGAAGATGGCAAAACCAGTGACTGAGCGACGAGTATCAGGACAACCAGCCCAATCAGAGTCACTGAAGCTTTTTAATTTCAAGTCTGATTGAGAAGAGAAAAGAAGTCCTGCTCCAGGAGATGATTTAATGTATCTTAGAACACGGTGGGCTGCCTGAAGGTGGATATCAGTGGGAGAGGACATGAATTGGCTCAACTGCTGTGTAGCAAAGCTCAAGTCCGGCCGTGTGGTAGTAAGGTACTGAAGTCTACCAATAAGTTTCCGATAAGATTGTGGATCAGTCAAAGGTTGACCCTTATCTTTGAAAAGTTTCAAATGTGGGTCCATGGGAGTGGAGGCAGGTTTGCAAGCCAGATAACCAGTGTCCTGAAGTAGCTCTAAGGCGAATTTACGTTGAGATAGAAAAATGCCATCTTTGGACCGAGCAAGTTCAAGACCAAGAAAGAAACGCAGTTCACCAAGGTCTTTGATTGTGAAGGCTGCATTTAACCGCTGCTTAACAAGAGAGATTTCAGCCAAATCATTTCCAGCAAGGACCATGTCATCAACATATATTAGTATAGCAGTAAAGGAATCAGAAACAGCTCTGAAAAAGAGGGAATGATCAGAAGCTGACTGAACATAGCCGTAGGAAAGTAAGGCAGAGGATAATTTTGAATACCATTGGCGACTTGCTTGTTTCAAACCGTAGAGGGACTTTTGTAATCTGCAAACCAGATTTGGAGAGGAGGGTGTGAAGCCTCTTGGAAGGTCCATATACACTTCTTCATGTAGGTCTCCATGAAGAAATGCATTATTGATGTCTAATTGATGTAAGAACCAGTGTTTTGCAGCTGCAATGGACAGTAATAAACGAAGAGAAGTCATCTTGGCAACTGGTGAGAAAGTGTCAAAGTAATCAATGCCCTCTGTTTGTGTATAGCCTTTTGCTACAAGTCTGGCTTTATATCTCTCAACTTCACCAGTAGCTTTATACTTAGTTTTGAACACCCATTTACACCCAATGGTTCTCTTGCCAGGTGGTAAAGGGGTTAGAACCCAAGTCTGATTCTGTTCTAGAGCATGTATTTCTGCTGTCATAGCATCCCTCCATTGTGAATATTTAACAGCTTGACTATATATTTTTGGATCAGGGGAAGAGGTGACAGATAATACAAAATTACGATAATCAGAAGAAAGAGAAGAATAGGATAAAACTGAAGATAGAGGATACCTAGATGAGTAACCTGGACTTGATGATTGGTCAGCAGTAGAAATAAGGGCACAATGATAATCTTGCAGATATGATGGAGGTTTATGGGGTCTAGTGGAGCGGCGAGGGAAATGGGAGGTAGTCTGAGGAGAGGGAGGAGAAATGGATGAATTGGTAGATATAGAAGGAGGGATCATTGATGAAGAGGAGTTATTATTATTATCAATGGTTTTGGCAGAAGCAAAAGAAGAAGTGGGTGAAACAGTGGTAGGTTCAATAGCAACAGGAAGAGAAGTGGGTGAAACAGTGTGGGGAAAAGGGACAGAGGAGGTGTTGTTGTCATCATCTAAAAAGGTGGGAAAGTCTTGAATGGTGGGGTCAGAAGGAGAACTAATGGGTGAAGAAAGGGAACTGACTTTGTCAGATTTGAAAGGGAAAATTAGTTCATGAAAAACAACATCCCTAGACAAAAAAATTTGATTTGTAACCAAGTCTAATAAAATGTAAGCTTTTGAGCCAGATGGAAAGCCAAGGAAAATGCATTTTCTAGCTCTTGAATCAAATTTAAGCCTATGACTGGATAATGTAGATGCAAAGCATAGGGAGCCAAAAACTTTAAAATCAGAATAGGAAGGTTCAGCATTATGTAATTTTGTATATGGTGTGGAATTATGAAGCACAGGAGAAGGTAAACGGTTGATAATGAAAGTAGCATGCTGAACAACAAATGACCAGTAAGTAATAGGTATGTGAGACTGAAATAATAGAGCACGGGCAACATTTAAAATGTGTTGATGTTTCCTTTCTACAAGACCGTTTTGCTGAGGAGTCTCAACACAGGATGTTTGGTGTAAAATTCCTTTAGAAGTGTAATAATCAAGCATAGAAAATTCTGGGCCATTATCAGAACGAATGACTTTAACAGTGGCATCAAATTGATTTGCAATAAGAGCTAAGAAATTTTTAAGCTGTGTTCTGGCATCAGATTTAAGTTTCAATAAGAATAGCCAAGTATAGCGGGAGTAGTCATCAACAATTGTAAGAAAGTATTTATGTCCTTGAATAGAGGGAACAGAAAAGGGGCCCCAAATGTCAACATGAATCAGATCAAAAATTTTATTGCTTTGACTGGAACTTACAGGAAAAGGTAAGCGTTTGTGTTTGGAAAAATGACAAGTATCACAAACAATGGAATGAGGAATACAAGTAATGTCAGGAATTTTCTTATGCAAAACAGATAAAGTTGAATTGGAAATATGACCAAGACGAAGGTGCCAAAGAGTGAAGGTTGAGTCTGTTTTGGCAGTGGCCAGATGAATCTGAGAAGCAGGAAAGGATGGAAGCATATCTGCATTGAGGAGATAAAGCCCGTCGAAAATTTTAGCTGTACCAATCATCAGTGAAGGTTGGAGCAAGTGTATCTGACATGAATGAGAGTAGAAAATTAGAAAACAGTGAAGAGAAATGGTTAGACGAGAAACTGATATGATGTTGAAGGTAAAATTTGGAAGATACAGGACATTGTGTAAGACCAAGGAGGAAGATAGAGCAATAGTACCAGAAACAGAAGCTATGGAATGAGAACCAGTAGGAAGACGGACAGAGATAGGTGAAATAGATTGGTAAGAAGAAAATAAATCTAAGGAAAAACACACATGATCAGTAGCACCAGAATCGATTATCCAAGTATTGGAATGTGGAGAAGGAAAAGAGTGACAATTACCTTTAACCGAGGAGATTGAAGTAGATACGTGATTAACAGAAGCAGAAGCAGAAGGTGGAGATGGACTTAGCAGAGTTAGGAGACGTTGGTATTGCTCAGCAGAGAGTTGAGGAAGAATAGTCGCTGTTTGTGTTGAGTGTTGAGGAGGGAGAGACTTAGCAGGATGGATTTCTTGAACAGAAGCAGCATCTTGAGTCAAAAAATTATTCACAGAGGCAGAGGAACCATTGCGAAACTTGAAACCCGGTGGAAAACCATGCTTTCTATAGCATGTTTCTTCAGTATGCCTTGGTTTCCCACAATAGGTACATTGTTTGGTCGTACTCTGTTTCGAACCAGTGAAAGAACCCGCAGGAGAGGGTCGTGAACCCTTAGTAAGCATAATCTTGGGCTCTGGAGCAATGTGAAATTCGCGTTCTTGTTGTAATACAAGGGAGAAGGTTCGAGTAATGGAAGGTAGAGGATCAAGCATCATAATTTGAGACTTTACGGAAGCATATTGTTCGTTAAGTCCTTTGAGAAATCTAATCACGTAGTCTTCCTCTCTGTGCTTAGCAGCAGATCCATGGGAGGAACACGCACAAGACTTGATCGGACGGATACTAGAAAGTTCATCCCAAAGGATTTTAAGCCTAGTATAGTACTCCGTAACACTCAAATTTCCTTGCTTCAGACTGTGGATTTCTTCCTGGAGATCGGCGATGCGAAAAATGTCAGACTGAGAGTAACGAGAACAGAGATCAGTCCAGATGTCGGAAGCCCGATCGAACCAAAGGATGCTCTTCGCAATGGTAGGAGAAAGCGATTTGGTGAGCCATCCTTGCACCAAGTTGTTACAGCGCTCCCAGTATGGGAACATCGGATCAGAAGCGGAAGGAGGAGGAAGAGATGCGTCGATGAACTTGAGTTTGTTTTTGGACAGGAGTGCCATGCGCATCGATCTCGCCCAGGTGTGATAGTTCGAACCATCAAGCGGCGGTGCAACCAGAATTAATGCGGGATTTTCATTGGGGTGAATGTAGTAAGGAGAGGTCTGATCAATGGAAGGGGAGGCGGTGGTGGATTCAGAAACGGCAGAGTCGGCCATGGAAGCTCAGAGAAAGGAAAGTAAGACCGAATAGGGTGAAGGGTAGAAAAGGAAGAAAGAGAGAGAGAGAGAGAAAAAAAATTATGCTCTGGATACCATGTTACTGACCGAAAGTGGAGGAAATGAATGTTACTTTATTACACTGCTTAACCAAGTATATATACATGTTTAATATATAACAGAAAGGTAACAGAATACATGATTAGTTTCTAACTTAATAACAGATTAATTCCCTAACAGTTTTTGCCAGCCGGTTTGCACATCTGATTGTGTCTCTGGGTGCATATTTGAGCTGCAACTCCCACTCCGAGAAGATCATGCTACGGGCCACGTTGATTTCTTGCCTCAGTGGGTGACTCTGATCTCCATCCCTCATGATTAGATTGTAGACCTTCATAGAGTCTATATATGCTATTACTCTCTCTAGTCCATACTGCTGGCAGCATTGAAGACCTTGTATTAATGCAAGAAGTTCTACAGTGGTGATGTACATGTGCATATCCCAGTTTGTATTGGTATCCAATTGTCCACTGTTCATAAGAATCTCGAATTATACCTCCACCTGTTGCTTCCTGCGCATTGTTTACAGATGCGTCCTGAAGTAACGGCGTTTTCCAAACAGTTTCCTCTTGATTGCTGAAGCTGAATACTTACAATATTTTCATTGTAAGAAAATAAACATTTTCATTTATTTTTAATTTTTCTACCTAATATGCATCCAATAACTTAGATATATAAATGTACACACACATCACGAACGAAATTTTATTTTCAAATGTACATAAATAAAAAAAATTAATCAAATTATAATGTATCCTTTTTGCTTCGTGTTAAAAAAAAATACCAACTTTACCTCTCTCTCTCTCTCTTTTATACGCTGGAAAATATGCCAACTTTACCTCTATGCATATGCAAGTATGAGCTCAAATCAAGGCCAAGGGGCCAAAAAGATAAAGTCAAAACCACGTAACGTCTCAGGTTCTAAAAAAACAACAATAATAATCACATAACATAAGAAAGTTCGCCTAAAACACAAATATATAAATTGAATCATCTTTAATATTCATGCATTCAATATTTTAGGAAAAAAGAAAAAAGAAAAATATAAAAATGTATATATGTGACCGTGTATAAACTCATATATATATATATATATATCTTATATACACCTACCTACTTTTATTCACCCAAAAAAAAAAATCTTATCTCATATACCCCTACCTATTCCCCTATTCCCCTATTCCCTTTTTTATTCTCTATATTCTAAAGCACTTCTTATTTATATTTTATTTTCCCAGCACTTCTCATTTATATTTGTGAATATAAAAATACTCCTGATAATGATATCTGCACTTTATTGCATCACCCCCTTGTGAAGATCACAATATTTCATTAATTACGATACATTCAAATTAAAGTTGAAATAATTTGACACTAAAGCTACTTTATTGTTGTCTACAGAATTTTAAATGTACATTTTGAAGTTACAATAAAATGGTTCTGCAATAAATTATGACCTCCCAACATTATAATGGTTCATAATTTGTTTGGTAACCCTCAAAAGCTCCTTAAAAAATATTTTCATATGAGGTGAGATAAAATTTTTCTTGCATATTTATCTTGTATATTGTAAAATTACTTTTAAAAAATTAATATTGATTAAACCCTTTTTAGGGCTTCAAGTTAGCACTTATAAGCACACTTTATGTAAGTTAAGACAAAACTCATCTCACATATTTACTTCGTATTTTTTAAATTATAACTAAAAAGTTACTTATAAGCTATTATGAACGGGTCTTTAATAGTTTTACCTTTGGCCTTGAAATCTCTATAGATGGATATTGATATTAACAACTACGCACCTGTTTGGGTCAGCGTTTGCTGGCCCAAACGTGGTTTAAAATTGATAGAAGCCCGATTCAAACTTTCATTGTTGTTTGGGAAAACTTATATTGTATTGGGCTTATGAAAAAATAAGCTCCTCCACCATGCGTTTAGAATAAGCTTGAGAATGGAGCTTATTTTTCAAATAGGAAGCTTATTAGCGTTCTGAGGGTGTCAAAAATTTTTATTCCCTATTTCTCTGCCTTCTGCCATTATTATTCCCGTGATCTTCACTTTTTTTTGCCGCCCATCCACAGCAGTCACCCACGACTAGCGAGTCCTCTGCCATTCCCACTTCTCCGTCGCCTCCTCCCAGAAGCTCCGTCGCTGGTCGCCATGAGCTGCGTCGCGTCACCGGCGTGAGGTCTCGTGTTGGGTGTGTAGCGTGCGTCGCGTGCTGGAGGCTGAACAAGACGAAGCTTAGAAGGCAACCTGAGAGGTTGAACAAGAAGATTGCTCAAGAAATGGCCGATGTAAAAGCTTCTCATTTGAAATTTTCGAACGAGCTAGAAACGGAGAGAAGGGCGAGGGAGACTGTGGAGCAAATTTGTGATGAACTAGCTAAAGTTATTGCGGAAGACAGAGCCAAGGTAGAAGAACTGAGAAGAGAGTCAGCCAAAGTTCGAGATGAGGTACAAAAGCGAGAAATGCTTCAGTTTGCTGAAATTTTGCGTGAGGAAAGAGGGAAGGTATCAATTTGAGGAGAAAAATGCCTTGTTCGAAAAGCTAAGAGATGAGCTTGAAGCCTTGCTCAAGAATAAAGGTGAAAACCGTGATGTTTCTCCCCTGTTGAAAAATATCAAAGATATCGGATCATATCTGAATAGATGCCGCTGGGGATCTGAATCTATAGCGAAAAAGGACCATATAGGTGTTGGGGATAGAATAAAGCAAGGAGATGATGAATCGGATGATAGTGATCTCCATTCCATTGAAGTGAGCTTGGACAATAACATGAGAAGCCTCAAATGGAGTTATGCTTGTGATAATGACGCAGGAGATGAACTCAAAAGAGTTTCAAGTGACGGTATAGGAAGGAAATCTTTGTCCGAAAGAATTCAGTGGGGGATATTTGCTTCAACAAGAAGGATTTTGGCCTAAAAATACAGAAAAATTCTGATGGATTAGATCATGAAGGATCGAGTGAATTGCTCTCGAGAGCTCAAGACACTTGGTAAAAGCCATGAAATAGACAATTTTGGGTCTAAATCCTAATTCTCTGAGATTCTCAATTTTCATTCACTCTGTAAATTTCACTTCTTTGTCGGTATATTATCTCAATTTATTTATTTTTTTCACCTTTCACTTCATATTTAAAATATTTTTTATGATTTCTCTAAAATTTTAAAATTTAATTCACTTATTAAATTTGACTTCTTTATATTAAATTATTTTAATTTCATTGTATTATGTGAAATCATTTTTTATCATTTTTTATAACTCATACTCATTTTGGTCATTTTATAACCAAACTTATTTTTACTCAACCATAATTCAAACAACTTTTTACTAATTTTAGTTTTACAAACTAGTTTTTCTGAATTCTAATCCAAACACAATTCAGCTTATCCAATTTAATTTTTACCTAACTTTATTTATCTATAAGCTATTTTTTTAATAAGCAGCTTTTCCAATCATTGATCTAAACAGAGCAACATTATATACTTAAGCATTTAATTATATTATCTCCATAAGAAAACCAGACAGAGCACTACTGCGATAGAAGCTACAGATTCGAACCCATCATTCTTACCGCAATATTCCACATGCAAGACCATCCTCACACTACAACCCCAAGCATCGGTCATCTATCTATATTTGCATTTACAAATTTTGATTATAATATCGAGCTCCCAAGTGCAATAACAGCGAGTTTGAAGCATCTTCAAAGATTGAACTTGTTTTCTCATCAAATCTGAAACAACACACGCACTCAACAAGGAACCCGAAGCCATTCAAACTAGAAATAGCAACATCGACCATTAACCTTCAACATGCAGAACCGGACGCTATCTTCATGGGTTAATAACCCCTGTTTCCGACACACAAGACAGAGACACAGAGAGGGAAATGCAACCAAGAAAACATGCTTCTTCTAACCTTTTACCACTGAACCCAGCAACGATAATCAGAGCAAAGCAAGCTCAGTTCGACTATTTCCCTGTTCCTTAACTTCTCTCTCTAAAACAGATTTTCCATCCCCTAAAATCTCACCCAAAAACGCAGCCACAGAAGAAAATAAGGATGGAATGATGGTTAGGAGGCTTACCTTGATCAAGATCGCCGGTGGCATGCAAAAAAAAAAAAAAAGTAGTTTCTGATTATTTTTTCTTCTTCCTCGCTCCCTCTTGCCTCTCTCTCTCTCTCTCTCTCTCTCTAATTTCTCTGGTCCCAGTAGAAATGGAGAAAACGGAGCTTCTGATGAAGTAAATGGGTGGAGGTACGCAAAAGACCATTTTACCCCTCTGACCTTTCTTATAATAAATCCAAAAACTTTTGCACAATGTCCTGTGTGAATTTCCCTTCTCCATTAACTTTGGCCTATAAAATAATTTCTCTAAATATTTCAGGTCATACATCAATTCCTAACTATTTTTCTTGAATTTTTCAATAAAAAAACCCTTAATTTTATATATTAATCCTTAATACTTTATAAGGACATTCTGCCTTAATTAGCTTCTTCACCTTACAAAATATTTATTCTAAAAATCTCGGCTCAAAAATTGAATTCTAACTATTTTTTCTTTAATTTTCTATAAAATAGGCCCTCGTCTCTAGAAATTAGTTTTAAAATTATTGAAGTCATATTTGGGGAATCAAATCTCTTCACTAATTTTCTAAATACTCGAAACAATATTTCATAATATATCCCCAAATTTTTTTAGGTCTTAAATAATTTTAATAATTATTTTTCTCTCTAATCTCCTTAAAATTTTACTAGAAAATAGGCTTCTTAACCAATAAAGTAATTTGAGGCTCTAATCCTTAAAATAATTCATTTGAACCTCATAATTCCTTAATAGCCTATTTTCTACAGCTTTAAAGCTCATGATGTTACAGACTCCGTGTAACTCAATCCTTATAATTTTGATTTGGTCGTAGCTCAATCTTTAAAATTTGACTTGCTGCAATTCAATCCCTATATAGAGTTTTAACCATTTTATAATTTAGTCCCTACTACCTTTATTTATTAGAAAAACGATTCGTCAATTTCAGCTTCCTAGTTTAGGGTCCAGTTTCCTAAAGAAGCAAACGTTTCGCGAAGAAGGAAACTTGCATTACTGAGTAAAGGAGGATCAAAATTAAAGCCAACTTTGCTTGGCAAGATGACACTGTCTGAAGACATGATCAAAGTCAAAAACATTATTATGCTCACAAGCAGTGTGGTGGATTGTCATGTGCCTTCTTTATCATTTTTAGCTGCTTGCAATAGTAAATCAAAAGAGAGCATCAAAGTTGTTCATTTCATTCATTCCATGGTCATTATTATTAGCACTTGCAATAGTATCTTGTTTATTACAAATAATTAATTAATCAATTTTTTTAATTTACTCAAATTAGTCAACTAACTTTTATGTTAAGAATCAGAGGCAGTGTTTTGCATTCTTTTGGCAGGGATCAAATGAAACACATAAATATTCAGCACACAAACCCCCATACATATATAGAAGGCAAACTGGAGAAGAAGTACATTTGCGTTTGAATATAGCCTTCATAGAAGCCAGAGCATTATGGAAAACACGCCACAGAGAATGCCTAACCTTAAGCTGAGTATTTAAAGCCCAGATAAATTTTTAGACCGAATTATCTAGATTTTAAATTTTTGACCTGACAGAACTCTATTAACTGTTTCAGAATTTTTTATGAACACATATTTCCATTAAAATTCTGATTAAGAGGAAATCAATCAAGTTTTATAAAGTACCGAGGGGATTTTAGTTTCCAAAAGTCTTGAAGTCGAAGTTTCATTTTAATTTTCATTGCAATCAAGCAGTTTTACTGTCCATAATTTTCTCTAGTTTGTTTAAAAACCTTCAAATGACAACCTAAATGACAACTCAAGGGCAAAATTTAACCCCTTTTTGCGTTAATGTTCGAGGGAATGATATCTTATTTCTAATCTACTGCTTATGATGGCGTGTATGCTTGTGATATATGTTTGATGGTTGATGCTAAATAGAAAGCTACTCTCTCTTTTTCCATACAATAAGAAGTTGGTTAAGTTTTCTCACAAACTGAGATATTGTAGTTAAGTCGTTAAATATGTCCTAAAATGATAAAATTTTTCTTATTTTACCCTTAAAAAAATTGGCTGAAAAGTAATAAAATTATTTTTTCAAAATACACTTTTATTATCTTTCATCTCTCTCCTCTCTCTCCTAATTAATAGAAGCAAAAGTGGAAAGATGTCATTAATTGTCCTAGCATGGTTAATGGCATTTATAGAGTTTGTAAATATCATTGTAAGAGTTGGCAGCGATGTCATAAATGTTGAAAAAATTATGGTTTAAAAAGTTTAAAAACACGTGGTAAATGACATTAATTGGGTTGTGAGACTCGTTAAAAGAATTGTCAATCACATTACGAATGTTGAAATAGAACCCAAAAAAAAGTTGCCCATCAATGAAGTTCTGGCATTGGTTGTTAGTGGCCACCAGGAACCGCTTAGCTGGCCAGTGGGATTGCCGATGAGAGTGACTTGAGTTTGTTTTTTAAATGAAGGGTAACATTTTAAATTACCAACATTTTAAAGATTCATTTTAGCCTTGTTGGCTTATTTGTAATTTTGCAAATTCAAGTACACTTTTGGGAATTTTAAATTCAAATGTCAATTTTTTAGAATTTTCCTACTTTTTCAACTCTATTTGTATTCTCTAGCTTGTTTGAGGAAAAATTGCTCATTTGGCAGTAGTGTTTTGAAAAAATTGCAAAGAAGTTTCAAGAAAGAAAAATTATTAAAAAATAAGTCTTAGAAGTTGTCATTTTTTACTTTGAAACTTGTCATTATAGGTTGCTTAGGTTCTATTAGGATTTTGTAGTAATTATTTTCCTTCCTTAAAATCTCATTATAATTCTCCCATTTTTGGCCAAATTTTCACATCGGCTACATGTAAATTTTAAACATTTGTTACATTGCAATCTCCATCATTCTTGGCGTGTGAAAGCAGGAGAACACAATAGAAGAATATTTCTACTAACTTTCCTCTCCATTTTCTTTTTACTTATTATCTTCAACAATTAGATTTAATATGCTATAAAAATATTATTATAATATCAATATAAATTATACATAAACAAATTCAGATATTTAAATTTGATTTGAATAGTTTAGAATTGCAATAAATAAATAAATTCGAAATTTAAAGTTCAATCGGAATAGTTCACAAGGGTAAATTTTATTATAATATTTATTTTTTGTTTTACTTTTATCCTATGTAAATCTGAATTGTTCGAATTCAATGTTAAATATTTAATTTTATTTATAGATCTTTTATTTAATACAAAAATATTAAATCCCATCACATTAAATAATAATCCAATGATGGAGATAATGAGTGAAGAGGAAGGATGGTGACAGAGCATTATGGGGGAAGTGGGGACGCTAACTCCTGTGCAGAAGCAGCCAGAACCAACCGCGTTTCACGTTTCCTCGTCCTTTAGTCCCCAAATTCTCATGGTTTTGTGTCAAATTGCCATAAGATTAAAATAAATAACCAAATAGTTATTACTATTTTTTCCCAATCTTTATCTATTGAAAAAGATGGAACACAAGACTCCTGTAGGAAAATTGTTCAATTCTCATCCGTTGGTTAATGCTTTAATTTGTAAATTATGTGGCCACGCGTTGTAATACAAGCAATGTAGTTAGTACGAGACTGCCCACATCTATTATCATTTATCAACAAACGTGGAATGGAAAGGTGCACTTTTCCTCACTAATTAAATATAATAAACAACAATCCTTCCTACTTTTTACATTTTCCTCACTTTATTCAGTCTTTTGATATAAAATTCATTTGCAGTATAAATTACAATATAAAATAAATCTTATATTAAGAATCGAAAGTATTATTATTTTTTTATGATGTAAGAACCTATTAGATTTTAGACTGGTATATTACAACTAGAGTGATATACTCTAATACTTTTCTCCTTCTCCATATATACTCTCAATTCAGGTCCTAAACCAGGCGACCGCATATGATTAGCTTTAAGTATAACATTTTTAAAATTGGAGTGAGAGACAGAAAACAATTAGATTATAAGAAATGTTATACTTAACAATCAATTCTCTATTAATGGAAAATAAAAAATTAAGTATTTTTTTGGCATCCAAAAATTAAGTATTTTATAATCTATAACAAAATATTTCTGGCACTTAAATCTGTCAAAACAGTAAACTTGCAATTCAATAAGAAAATGACAATTGGCCCATCTCCCTCCTATCTCGTGTGGATAGAGCATATCTTGCCAGCGCATCAGTCATCGCATCTTCTCTGATCACAACTCGCAAATAATGTGTGCTTGTTTTATGGGAGAATCGGAAAAAGATATCTTTTAATTTTGAAATTTTAAATCATTTTTGTTTACTACTACTTATTCTCTTTAATATAAGAGCTGATTTGACATTTAAAATTTGATTCTAAATATAAAACTCCAATTCATTTTATCTATTTTATCTAATTTTTCTTAAAGTAATTCTTATAGTAGTTGTATATAATAAAACTTTATAAAAATAAAGTTTTAGCTAATACACATGATTAGCGAAGGTATTTTAAAAAAAAAACAACACTTATTTATTATAAATAACTAACTTAACTAATTTTTTCAATCTCCAAATTAATCGACTAGGTCTTATATTAAAGACAAGATAGTATATTTTAATAATAATTGATAACATTTAAAAAGCATCGCAACACATTTTTGTAATATTCGTGATTTAAGATTTTAAAATTTTAGAAAATATTTTTGAAATCTTTTTCTTATTTTATTTTAATTGATATTTTTTTATATTTTAAAATAAAATTTAAATTAAATTACTTGAATGTCTGTCTCAATGTAATAAAAATAAAGAAAATATTTTTATAATACTTATACTTTTTTTGAATTTTTATTTTGATATCTGTACTTTTTTATCTTTTAAGCAAATTCTATAACGTTGAGCTATTAGTACTATTAGCTCCTATTCTAACGCTAACGGCAACTACGTTGACAAAGTAACAAAATTAGATTAAAAAATTTAATCAAGAGAAATAAAACATTTAGATACCAAATTAAAAAATAAAAAATATAATTACTTACAAAATAATTTTCCTAAAAATAATAATAGCTATGATGGCAAAAAAAAAACAATAAATAAATAACTATTTTCAAAAAGAAAAATAAAATAAATAAAAAATAAAAATCTTAAAATTTCAAAAGCATTTTAGCCAAAATTAAGGATTTAGAATGATGGAGGGTATATTAGTAGATTAAACTTACTACGATATAAATTTTAGGGTTAATTAATCTGCAAGTCCTTATAGTTTTAACGAATTTTAAATCAGATCCCTATATTTTTTTCTTTTTATTAGGTCCTTATACTTTTATCTTTTTTTAATTAGGTCCTTGTATTTATTTTTCTTTTAATTAAGTCCTTATAATTTCACTAAATTTTAATTTATTAATTAAATAGATTAATAATAAAATATATAATATTAATAATTAAATTAAATTAATAATTATGTAATAAAAAAGTAATAGAATTAATTAATTCAGGAAATTTTTTAGAACAATTAATTTTTTTGCTGAAAAAATTAAAATCATTATAATAATTCAATATCTTTAGAATATTATTGTTTATAAACTAATATTAAATAATATATACTATTTTATGTTTATATAATAGTACTATTAGAATTTATAAAATAAAGAATAAAAAATTCAGGGACTTAATTAAAAATAAGGTGAACTTATAAGCACTTGATAAAAAGAAAAATAAATACAAGGACCTAATTAAAAATAGGTGAAAGTATAAGGACCTGATAAAAAGAAAAAAAAACTATAAAGATCTGATTTAAAATTAGTTAAAATTATAAGGAGCTGTGATTAATTATCCTAAATTTTAATTAAAAAATATTGTTAGAGAGTAATTGGTTACCAATTTTTTGATTAATTAATTGGGTAACCAAGTTAACGACCTGCAATCAAGTACATGATTTGAAAATAGGAGGAGGCATAATTAGATAAAAAGCAAGAAATATTAAAAAAAAAATTTTAATTTTCATCGCATGAGAGGCAAGCAAACTCAATTTTCTTCCCAATAATGTTAACCATGATAACGGAATTGTGGCTCCCTCCCTCCCTCCCCTCTCTCTATATGTATTTTATATGGAAAAATGCTAAGCAAGAGCCCAACCCAGACGCTTGATATCAATCTCGTGGACTCGATCGGCGGCTGTCGTCTCCTCCGGTGGACGCAGTCACAGCACAGAGCCTCCCTCGATCCCTCCCTCCGTCGTGTCAGAGACTCGGAGCGACAGAGCTCAAAACCTCACAGTCGCCGCCCCAAACTCCCTCTGCTTCCATTGTTCTCCTCCCAAATTCCTCCTTCCGATAATTCTCAACTCTTCCGTACGATTTTTCTCAGCTTCCGGCGAAATTCATCCTCAGTACTATCCGATCGGATCACAGCTGACTGGCTTTGGTTTTTCTGATAGTAGAAATTTGATTGAGTTACTGGGTTTGGGTTTCTAACTGTGGTTACTGATTCAATCGCCATGAGTTTTAAAACTACTGCCGCAGATTTTGTTCATGTTCTTTGCATCAGCTTGTTTTCCTTTCAATTTATACAATTATTTTCTCAAATAGTGAGTACTGAATGGGACTAAAGTATCTCTCGTTGATATATCTTGGGGGAAAATCTAATTGAGGATTTAAATTGGAAATTTTTTATCTTTTTTTATCTTTAAATACTTCTTTTATCCTGTTCTATGGCTGTCGTTTATGCCTGTTTCTGGCCTTATATTTTTTTGAGCTTCAGTTGTAAGAAGCTTCGATGAACAAAATATGTATTGTTGAACTTTAAGCCTTGCTCTGCGCTTGAATTTTTTTAGATATATAAAAAGACTGTTCTTTTTTTTCAAAGGCTTAGTATAATCTTTGTCCCTTAAATTTGTCCTCATTTTGGTTTTAGTCCTTTAAGTTTTTAAACCATAAATTTTGATCCCTCAGGAGACAAAATGGTTCAGGTTTTTATTGAATTATAGGAACTAATATTTCAAATGAAAAGAAAGGACTAAAACCTATGATTTAAAATTTAAAGAATCAAAACCAAAACCAAAATTTATATTAACCTTTTTTTTTAAAAAAAAAAGATGGGTTGGGGGGTCTCTCTTATTTCTCTTGGTTTGGTATGCTTCAATTTCTCTCACTTTCAGGTCCATGTGTCCTTTTGTTGGCAGGGTCCTCAAGGGCTGGTGGGGCTGATGATGAGCCTAATGAGTATTCCATTTTGAATCTAGATCTGGACAAGTTCACTTCTGAGGTAGAAGCCTCCCATCTATTTCAAATGTGGAAGAAGGAGATGAAACGAGAGTATCAAACCCAAGAAGAGGAGTCACAAAGGTTTCAGGTTTTCAAAAGTAATTTGAAGTATATCAAGGAGAAAAATGCAAAAGAGAGTCACCCAATGACTGCAAGTTGGGTTTGAACCAATTTTCAGATATGAGTTATGAAGAGTTCAGCAAAACTTACTTGCATGAGACAGATGCACCTCCTTCTTGAGGAGCTGTAACTTACGTAATAAGGCATTATAAATAAAGCGAAGGATCCTATGTTGGACGTTTGCAAGTCTTGTACACTTTTAATGTATGTGTTTGGTGTAAAGAAATGGCAAATGATTTGCCTTTGAAATAAGGATTGTGTGTTTTATTATTAATAAAAGCTCCGTACGTAGTCTATGCCCTTTGATCTACAAAATGAATTAGGGCCGATCGCTGTACCGAGGGGTAGTGTAGTTTCTAAGTACTAAAATTGTAAGCCCAATAAGTTGTACCTATTGTGGACCATCACACGACCAGAAAACTTAAGGTACTACATCTTTTTCTGGCCAAACATATGCAACTATTTATTAATAATTTCATTTGAGCTTGATCTGTTGGTGACAAAATAGAGCCTAGTGAAAGCACGATTACTGTGTTTTCAAATTGACCTGGGTCCACAGAAAATTAACTCTTTTCCCCGTGAGAGCCAAAATTCTCCCCCGTGATTCAAGTTTTGTGGAAAGTTAAATCTTGCTGTGGTGATAAGAAGAACCATGCTGGAAATCAAGGATGATTTACGATGGTGCCTCCTATACGCCTTTGCGTGTTTGTTTTATTTTAAGAATCGAGTGATAAGTGATGGTTCTATAAAAAGCTGTGAAGATTGATGAATGGATCTGTTAAGGCCGTGAAGATAAGCTGAAATCTAAAGGATCTTGTTTATGCGCCGCAACATTGTGATTTGTGAACCTTTTTTCAAGAGAACTTCCTTTTGGAAAATGTTGCTCAGTGCCGCAACTTAGCTTCTGTTGATAAGTTAAGGAATTGTTTAATGGGTTTATTGCATTCATGATTTCCTTTTTTGTTTGTGTGTGACTCCTCTAAATAGATTATTGGCTGGCACTCGTCTTTCTTATGTCCTGTTTTCAGGTGCGCGCGCGATAACCATCATATTTATTGCACGAGATGGATGGAATCTTTTTTTATATATATAATCATTATTGGTCCGCGTGCGTGGTGCTTTCAATTCTGGTCCTTTCGTCGAAAGTTTTTTCAGTAAATGATTTATTATATAATATTGAGCTAAAATAATTGAGCTGTGGTCACGATTAAACCTTATCTTGAAGTCTGTTGTAATAACATGGGAACACTAATTTAGCAGCTATAGTTTTGTTAGATTTTGAATCGAGTCCCTCTAATTTTGTTTCCTTTTTTATTATTGAATCCTTATACCACTCTGGTCCTTATTATTTTGTCACCTACAAGAAAAGGAATTTTGATTTTTTTAATTCATCATTTGTATCCTTTTTAATGCTTTATTTTTAATTCTGCCCCTATTAGTTAGAGTAAAGGTCAAGAAAAAGGGAATGAGTGAGAAAAAAATATGCTAGTATTTGTTATTTAATACTCTCTATAATGGGGGCAAAAGTGAAAGATTTAATCTATTTAATACTCTCCTTAGTATGTGAAAAACTACTAAAAGTGACAAATACTCCCTCCGGTCCTATTTATGAGTTTTAAATTTGAAAAGGGGTGTAGTCCATTTATAAGCTTTACATGAGTTTGTCTTAAATTTAATTAATATAATGCATTTTTTTAATGTTGCCCTTAGCTATTTTCTTGTATCATATTTTTTCACATATTTTCTTTCACTATTTTTCTCAACAAAAGTATATTTTGAATCTATTTATTATTTTACACTAATTTAACTAATTACATGATTTTCATGAATTAATTATTTGGATACTTATAATAAGAACAGGAAGGAGTATAAGGACCAGAGTGGTAGTTTATTATTCCTCCAGTTCTTAATATAAGACATATTTAACTAATTTAATTAGATTAAGAATGTTGGATAAGTGAGTTAATTAGAAGAAATATGACATGTTTTTCCTAAACACCATGATCATCTTTCTTAATATCCTCTCTCCCTCTTCTACTTGATTATGGTTGAAGGAATATCTATAGGGTAATTTAGAAAAATTGATAAATATGAGAAATACTCCTCTGGTTCTATTATAGGGCAGAGAGAGAAGGGTTTTTTTTTGGTCTTATTTATAAGTCACTTCATTAAATTTTCAGTGTAAATGTACTATTTTGTCTTTCATTTATTATGGTATAGGTAGTATCTCTTTTTAAATGTGTATATATTAAATATGGGTAAAGTTAAAAAATTGTTGTATTTTAATAGAGAGTTAATACATTTTAAGGTTTTTCTTGGTCTGGATGAAATATGTCATATCCTAAATTTTGGGCCTAAAAGTACCAGAATTAGCCTGAGATGGGCAGGCTACTAAACCCTTTTTAGACAGATGTCCCAGAGATTCCCTGAAAGAACAGAGGGATTCCCAGGGACTAAATCGCAAAAGGAAAGTTTTCTGGGACTGAGAAAAGAGAAAGTTAGAGACTCTAGTGAAGTCTCAAGGCCCAAGAATAAGAAATAGAAATGAATGTAGGCCAATAGTTATGTTGGAGGCCTCAATGAGATGAATTTTGAGGTTAAGCCAAACCAGGGACAAAATTATAATTTTATAAAGTTTCGGGCTGGTAGGGGTAAAAATGAAAATCATGCTCGAAAATCCCAGAAAAATCTCAAAAAATGGGAAATGGTATGTTAAGACCTGAACACTTCAAAAAAATTCTAGAAAAGAAAAGAAATAAGGTTCAGAGGCCTCTATGAGGCTAAAAATGATGAAAATGTCCTTGGAAGGAAATTATGGAATTCCCAAGGTTTTGACTGATTTTGAATATTACTGAAAATGAATTATTTAAAGTATAGGGAGGCCTCATATAATTGGAAGAAAATAGGAGAAAATACTTGAGGAATTATCACATGTTTTAAAAATAATTCTGTCCTCAGAAAGCGAAGATGTTAGCTTTAATAGAATTTAAAGCCTATTTATGTATTATGCGGGAAAGTCAAAGTCAAATGTCTAGGGCTGACTTTTGACTTAAAAAAAATTATAGGAATTCCCTGTGATGAATAAATAGTATTGGTACCTGGAGACAGATTCCCAGAGTCGTAGACCGGTAGAAAGAATTTGATCAAGTTCACTCCGAAATAAATATTATTAATTATTTTAATTATTTTAATTTAATGGAAGAACAAGAGAAGAGCATCACTCCTTCTTTGGGCATGTTATATAATGTCATGTGGATTTATTAGAGGTAAGAAAATGGTGCCATAACATGTCCCAGTCGTCCCGAGAAAGTCAAGACCCCAAAAAGTACCCTATACGGTGCAGAATAACAAAATAGGTGGAGGAATGCCTAAGGGCTATATTTCACACGAATTTTATATTAATTTTTTTCCTATTTTAATGCCAAAATGATGAAGAAATATGGAGGAGACAAGTGTACGGTTAGATGGGAAAAGAAGGTATTATGTGTACGGTCAGATTAAAAGCATGTGGATTGATGATGTAAGGATGATGTCATCATGATGAGGTAAGCATGATGTCATAGGACACTTGTCACCACAAGATTAAAAGAGAAAATGGACAGTCCAGATCAAGCCACATATTTTTAAGATTAACGGCCCAGATTCAGTCTTGTTTTCTATAAATACCCCCTTCCCACCCCTCATTTTCATCCAATCTCATGAAAACCTTGGGGAAGCTCTAGCAAAATGGTTTCTAGAGAGAGAAAGAAGAGGGAGAAAGAAAGGCCAAATGGTTCCATACAAGATCAAGCTCTAAAACAAGGTATGTTTATGCTTTTTGATATAGTTTTCACTATCCTTGTTGTTGTTGAGTTTAGTTATGGATTTTAATGATTTTTGGGAGCTTGAAACCCTAGGGGGCATGCTGCATGAAATTGTTAAGGATAGGAGAAGATGAAATTTATGTTAGATTAATGTTCAAAGGCTTGAAAGGAATACGAATCAAATGGCTTTATGCTGAAATTAGTTGAATTTTATGATTGTGTAACTTGAGGAATTGTTTCGACCAAACCTAGTTCTTGTGCCTAGGATATGATTTTGATGATTTTGATGCTTCTAATGTGTTTAAAATGAAAAATTATGTAGGGATAAGATGAAAGAATGAAGTTGGAAGCATTAAAATCAAAACTGGAAATTAAGTGGCAGATTTCGATTTTGGCATAGAACCAAGGGAAGGAATTGGATTTTGATGAATCTAAACTCATATTTGGATTCCTTGGGCAAAATTGTGTAGGATTTGCTTAAGAGAACAATTTTTACAAAGCTAGAACATTACATTATAAATTAAGGAAAAAGGGATTAAGTTTAAGGACATAAGTCTTCCATATTATGTAATTTTTAGTCCTAATGAGTAATGTGACCCTTGTGGTTGTGATTAGAACCTTGAGGCATTTAAGAGAAGGTTTGGATGTGGTTGAGCAAGCAACTTTAATGGTTGAAAACAAAAAGGGTGTAAAAAGAAAGCTTAAGGACACAAGGTAGCAAACTTTACCCTACTCTTATGTGCTTGGTATTTGCTTGCATGTATAACATGTTTTGTGTTTATATAGTTTTATGAACTCATGCATTGTGATTGTGAATATGTTTGAAATGTTTTATAGGCCTATATGTTTTATGGTTAATGCATGATGATTTCCAAACATGTCACTATGTTATAGAAATGTTAAGTTGCAAACATATTATGAATGCCAAACTTGCCATGTAAGTTTGGGTGGTTATTGTTTGCTACTGAGATTCTCCTGAATCTCACCGTTCCTTAACCAACCATAGTTGGTCAAATGATAAAAAGAAGGCATGCATGAAGAAGGGCAAGAAGATGGAAGCAAAGAAAGTGGAGAATTTACATGCGATTCAATACAATGATTAACATCACTACTTATGTAATTAATTATGGATATGTCAAGCATGAAATGTGATGTAATGTTTGATGTATAAGATAATGGCATGCAACTCAAAGTATATGACTAAATAGGAATCCATAAGGCTAATTGTTGCGTGTTCGAACGAAGGGAGAATTAAAGTAAGAATTGCTTAATGGATAAAACGTAGGTCTTGGAGCAGTCAGTTTCCAGCTCCAGCTTAACTTATTGAATGAATGAGTTAAGCCATGAAACTTGGCAAACATATTATATACATCCCAAGTTTTAGAATGATAGGTAAATTACCTCAATTGGATGTGTACACTAAAAGATACAAATTCTCAAAGTTGAAATAAAAATCTGGAACTTAAACAGTGAATAGTAACATGAGTAATTATGTTGAAATTTTTAATCTATGGGCTTGTTTCATGAATTGCTTAAACTGTAATACTTCCAAATGCTTATTCTAAGGGTTTAAAAGAAGGTTGTTTTAAAATATATTAGAAGTGTTTTATAAATAGGATCAGAGAGTAAGTCTCATATTTAGGATCAAATTAACTCTGTAGTTAAGTTCTATATTACTATGATACATGGGTAGGTCCTTCCGGTTAAAACTTCTCCTAACACCGTTAATGAGTTGTGACGTGGCACTGAAAAAGCTGCCCTTCCTTTTCCTCCTTAAAAACTTGCTCTCTCTCATCTCTGAGCCAGTCACGCCAGTTTTCGCTGGCCAGAAGAAGCGTCAATGGTCATAGGAGCTTCCTATGGTAATTCTTTTCTCGCGGTGGCAACTCCGCAACTGGGTTCAGATCACCGAAGAAGGGGAAAACATCTTTGGATTTGACGTGCTGCCGCTCGGCTTTAGATCCACGCGGCTTCTCCTGGCTCATGGTCGTATCAGAAACTGAAGCACGATTTTATAATCAATAATCACCGGATGCAGTTAAAATGCCTTATATCCCTATGCTGAGCGTAGGAATTTGTTTATATATATATATATATATATATATCCATAATCCATTTTTTCAAAGTCCTTGTTTTGTCAGTAAGTCTGAACTGAATTAAACAATACTCCCATGCTTTCTTAATATAAGTCATAATTGGAGAGTTAATACTAATTATACATGTAAGACCTATTTCATATATTTATCAATTTTTTTTTCAAAATAACTCTATTGATATTTCCCCAACAATAATTAAGCAGGAGAGTGAGGGGAAAATTAAAGAAGATGTTTAAGATGTTTTAGAAAGAATATGCTATATTAACCAATTTAACTAATATCCTTAATTTATTCAAATTAGTTAATTAGATCTTATAATTTATCTTTATTTTAATTTTGGTGTTTATAATTTCAAACTTCTTCAAATTTATATCAGTTTAAAATGTTAAGTTCTATATTTTAATAAAAATTTGGATTATTTTACATATTGAGGGATTAAAATGTTATACATGGGGTAAAGTAGCATCTGTGACCCATATGTTATTTTTTAGATACATTCATCATCCAAATATTATTTTTTTCAGTTACATCCAACATATTAATCTTATTTATGGTTTATGGCTCTAAATACACTATAAATAAAAAGAAAAAAAATTATGTTAAGTTTCTTATGCGTGTTACATCAAGTCTCCAATCATACGTTGGTCATGTGTTTTTGTTTATTTCATGTGAATTCATAATTAAATACTATTAAATATTAACATATATAACATAAGAAACTTTGTAAGTATTGTCATAAATAAAATTAAGATACTGAAAACATAAAAAAATTGGGATGCTAAATATATCTTAAATAAATTAAAGTATTTGATCCACGTCAGAGATAACATTAGGATGGGGATGTTATTTTACCTTTATATATATAAATACATATAAGGCTATAGCATGTGATGGGAATGTTTTTTTCAGTATATAATCGTTTGTACGCGTGCCACTTTCAGTCATAGTCTTTGTTCATTTTGCTTTTCTTTTTGTTTTCTATTTCTATTCTATGGGTGGTACGTGGTTGCTGGGCGCGTGGAAAGCTGCTTTCCACTAGGTGCCTACTTCAGTACCAAACAAAGAACAAAAAACTGAACTGGAAACTAAACTGGTCCAGGCAGTGAGTCAAGAGTTATTGGTTGGACCAAGATTGGATTGGGGTTACATCGGTCATATTAAAATAATAAAATTTAATTGACAATATTAAAATAGAACAAAATTCACAAATAATAATCATTGAAAAAAATATAAGAAGCTACCAAAGTAGTTTAAATGTTTAATTATACCAAATGAACATTAATAAAATACATATCTTAAAAATTAATTTCTTTATCTTTTATAATTTTATCATAATATCGAATATAAAATTTTTTTGAATTAATTCAATTCAGACTTTTTTTTTTTGGTACAATTCAATTCAAACTTGATACAACACTTTACCAACACTTTGAAGTAGATGGAAATTGTAATTAATCACTGAATATGCAATTCAGTAGTTGCACGAGTTTTACTATGGAAACAAGGCAGTAGATGTTCACCCACAAGCTGAACATTCACTAGTTTTTATCTTTTATAACTTTATCATAATACAGCTTAACACACAGACGGAAGGTGAAGCTTCTGTGAACAGCGAAGGCGAAGCAGAACATCCTTGAAGCATAACGCTAGTGAGCTGCAACAGGGAAGCACGATGCCAGTGAACGGCGAAGGCAAAGCAGGACATCTGTCAGTGAATGGCCGAACTAGGAGGTCCGTCGTCAACGAAGGTATGGATTCCAATGGAGGGAAAGGTTGGAATCTGGGAGAAGGAGCAATGTGATTCTGTGATTTGGGGGGAGGGGATTTTCAGATTTGGGAAGATGAGAAGATCGAAGATGAAGCTGGTCAGCTGGATGAGAGTGAGGGCCGAAGGAGATTTTGGTTGAGTTTTTTTTTTTAATAGAACGACTGGCTCAGTAAAAAAAAATTGAACCGGGTAACTGGTGGTTACCAGTTCAGTACCGGTTTTGACTGGTTGAACCATTTTTCCACCGGTTCAACTATGGACCGGTTTTTTAGGTGAACCAGACCGGACTGGTGACCGGTTCACCGGTTTTCTGGTTGAACCGGCCGGTCCGGTCCCCTTTTTTTTTCCTTGGTACCAAAACCCTTTGATTAAAGTCACCGATTTGAGTGTCTGAACCTGTCTTCTTCTTTCCAGCACTGCGCTTCCATTATTATCTTCCACTTTTAATTTAGTCATCCATATAATGAGGAACCCGTGTCTTGGGCATGCTGTAACAACCCTATATACAACAACTTTTTTTTTATAATAATTTTAACATTTGAAAAAAGAAGACGAGACAATCATGTTTTAAATCAGTTACTATGCTACTAACAACCTTAATATGACTTTTACGAAGTTTCATCACCTTTTCAATACTATTTTACAACAATTTATTTTTTCACAATTTCAACATTTGAAAATAAATCGAAATAAGAAGGTCACGTTGTTAAAAAAGGTGTTGTAAATGATATTGGTGAATTGGTGAAACCCTATGAAAATGTTATGAATGCCATTAGTGGAGTAGTGAATGATTCATAACGGGGCGCTTTTACTTGTATTTTTTTCAAGTGTTGAAATGATTAAAAAAAATTGTTCTAAATATCGTTGATGGAGTGGTGAAACTCGTCGTAAGTGTTGTTATTGCCGTTGGAAGTGTGATAAACGATTTTTAACCGGGCTTTTTCCTCTTATATTTACCTTATTTTGTATGTTTTTATAATAAATAGTCTGGGGGCTCAATGGTTATCAAACCCTTTGCAAGCTAGGTGTTCACACCACAAATGGACGGCTTGTAACAAGTAATAAAATGATGAGTAAAGTATCATTCTTACGAAGATTTCGTTACAACGCCTGATCAAGTATTGATTATTACACTTTCACTTAATTTTTGAGTTACACAAATATATCAAGACTGATGAAAAACTATTTTCAAAATTAGAAAGTAATAAAAAGAAGTGATTCTCCAATTCCAAGGACAAAATGGATGCTAGGATTATGTAACTTGAGTTTTTTTTTTAAAATAAAGGATCATATTGTAAATGTAGCAACACTTCATATTTCTATTTTAGTCATAAGTATTGATTTGGAATTTTGTAGTTTGAGATATTCCATTTTGTTTTTGGAAAAGAGTAATTTTAGAAAGTTTTTGCTCATAAATATGCATGTAAGAAAACCATTATATGTATAAGATGTGATGGAATCTTTGTCATTTTATATATAATGAAGCGCAATCTTTGTTTTTTATACACAGTTGCTGTTTGTGCCCGTGGCACTCTCAATTATTATATTTATTTATTTATTTTCTTTAGTTCGCAACTGTATTGGTGGTCGTGGTCGCTGCATGGAAAGCTTGGCCTTCCCTCTGTCGCTATTCTCCTCGCCCCAACCTCTTCGTCTCAGATAATTTGTCTACATTCTTCTTACTTTTCCTATATTTCCAAATACTCTTTATGTTCTTAGTGTAAGACCTATTTAACTAATTTAATTAGATTAAAAAATTTAAGTAAGTTAATTAATTATACAAAATATGATATGTTTTTGTAAAATACCATAATCATTTTTTTAATATCCTTCATCCCACTAGCTATTTGATTATAGTTGAGAGCGTATTAATAGAGATAATTTAGAAAAAAATTAATAAATATGAAAAATAGATCTTATATTTAGGGTTAAGATTAACTCAACAATTAGATCATATATTAAGGACAAGAGGAGTATTTTCTAACTTTTCTTTTCTTATATGATTAGTTCATGATCAGTAACCCTTATTACCCATGCTCCACCTTACTCCGTTACATCTCGTAAAAGTGTGTTTGAGCAACTATATATAGCAAGACAATTAGTATTGAAAGTAAATAAGTAAGAGTAGAGAAATGAATACAGTAAAGATATCCTGGGGTTTTCCGAAGACTATTGGGTCTAGTGGCACAAGATGTGCTTTGAAGGCACTAGGTCTAGAATCCGATCACCAGCTGTTAACCAGGCTCTATGCTTGCTGTCCAAATCCAAAACACAGAGAGGTATCCTGGATTTTAAGAGATTTTCCTTGTATAATCAGTTATAATACACATAATTCATCTATAGCTACTTAACAGGTATGGTTTTTCACTGCTAACTCAGAACTACTACAAAGACTATCAAGGTTATCACTCAGCTGGTTGCTCTCAGTTAGAACATCCTAATGAAATTTGAGCAATGTTTATTTCTAATTCACAACAATGTTTTGGGATAATTTTAATTGTGATAATGATAACGATTTACAGTGTGTTTGGATTGCCGATTCATCAAGGTAAAGTGCTTGGGACTCTGTGAAACGCAGGTAATTCAAGGTTCATTTGCAGATTAAAGGTTGTTTGGGTGGATTTTTGACCCAACTAACTTAGGGGGGAAAAGCTCAATACGGTACAACGCTAGAAATATTAGCTCTCTCCGTTTCTAACATGGAGAGTGAAAGAATGAAGATGAAAATAATGATAAGGGTATTTAAGTAGGTTCTATCTTGATCCAATAATATGATTTTTTTTGTGGGTAATAATTTAATCATTTTTTATTTATTATATGTCTTAAATTTATCAAATTATGTACATGTAATATACTGTCTCAGGTACTTAATATAAGACCCAATAGACTAATTTGAAGAGATTATAAAAGCTAAATAAATTATCTAATCATATCATATGTTATATGTTCTCTCTCTAAAATATTCATATGTATCACTAGATTATAAATAAATATATAAGTCAGGCTATTTTATATCTGAACTTATTTTTTCATTACTTAGGATCCATTTGGATTAGCAGTGGAAAAAGTAGTTTATTTTCAATCTGACTTTTACAAAAGTAAGATTGGGTAAAAGTTAAATTGAATAAGGTGAATTGTGTTTGAATTGGAATTTAAAAAAGTTAGTTTGTAAAAGTAAGATTGGTAAAAGGTTGTTTAGATTATGATTGAGTAAAAGTAAGTTTGTTTGTAAAATTACCAAATAGGTATGAGTTTTAATAAATAATGAAACATGATTTAAAAAAATAAATTACATAATATAATGAATTTAAATTAATTTAATATGAAGAAGTGAAATTTAATGAATGAATTAAATTTTAAAACTTTAGAAAAATTATAAAAAATATTTTAAATATAAAGTGAAATATGATAAAAAAATAAATTTACATGATACAATGAATTTAAATTAATTTAATATAAAAATTGAAATTAATTCAAATTGTTTCCCCCTACACACCCAAGACAAAGGAGACGAGCTTAGAGAAAGGAGATGCGTGAAGCCTAAAACAGAGGAGAGAGTGAAGGGTGAGACAAAATGAGCAAGAGGAGAGAGAATATTTTTCTGAGCCACCATAATTGCCTATAAGCTCGATTAGCTAAAGCCAGCAGGAAAAAAGGAGCTTCTGAAAAAGCCAGGTTCAAACCAACTTTTTTTTTTTTAGTATACTAAAGTTAGGTGAGTTGGGTCCCGGGGCTCACCAGGGCCAGGACATGCCTTCAGGCTCAAAGAGCGCTACAGAGGTACTTACAGATCGCCCACCAACAAGGTCCTCATATCGGCAGCGGGATTCGAACTCACGACCTTGTAGGTTATGAGTCGACTCTTTACTAACTGGACCAACTCTTGTTGGTGTTCAAACCAACTTTTGGCCCTTGAGTGATATGAGTCAAAAGCTTTGCAAACACAACCATCTTGGCCCAAACGTGCATAACCCTCCAAAAGTTACTTATTTTAGATCCAATGGCCCTTCCAAACACACACTACAAATGTAACATCACATTACTTGCCGTTAAAAAATATTTCAATGTATCACATTACTTGTCCTTTCTAAACTCATAACACACACACACACATATATAAACTGCTTTTCTAAAAAAAAAAAAACAGACTTTGCGTGCGTTAATGAAAAATCCACATCAATTATGGAATATTTTAATAAAGGCAAAAGCAAGCAAGCTCGTGCCTGCCACGCGAAAGTTGACAGTAGGCTTTTAATTTGGTGGATATTATGTAATGTACTTTATAAATGCATTTTATATATAATTTCGCGATCAGATATTATTTTTTTTCTGGCTTTTCATAAGAAAAGACATGTCAGATGATAATGGCAACATGTTGGCAAACAAAACAAAACAAAACAATGGTAACGGCAATTTGAAGTACAGTTGAACGCGTCTCCTCTTCTTTTTATATAATCAAAGAAACATCTTCGATTCTGTTTCTTCCACTCCTATCTTTTTTTCGTGTGTAAATTTTATTTTTCGTTTGATTTAATATTTTTTTATAAACTAATTTGTGATGATCAATTATATATATATATATATATATATATATATCTGGATCAAATAATTTTATCAAAAGCACACTAATGATTGTGAGGAGTGTTAATGGTTCGACAAATAGGTAGTCTCTTGTTTATAAACTAATAATAATATTAATGATATGTGCTGATATGTACAAAATGAAGCTAATCTTTTTCCAAGAATAATCAACCATATCCTCAAGATATATTATCTATTTTTATTTTTTATTATATGTTATATCCTCTCCTTAACATAAGAATTAAATAACTAATTTACAAATATTAAATAAATTAGTTAAGCTAATTATTTATAATAAATGTGTTGTTTTTTCTAAAAATATCTTTGTTAATAATGTGCATTACTTCTTTTATCTCTTATTTAAGAAAAACTATAAAAAAAAAATCACACAGTTGAAAATGTTAATTAAATTTAGTTGAAAATGATAGATGTATAAGATATATATATACATATTTTTCTAATTATACCCCGTTTGTAAAGAGAGCATATGAGAAATAATAAATGAAAATTTATTGTAGAGAGAATAGGGGGGCATATATTTAATGGAGGTAAAAGTGAAACATTAATTTAAAATTTCATACAAAGAGAATTTGTTTCTTATATATTAGAGACATCACTATGAATGAAATTGTTTCTTACAAAAACAGACTGAAGGAGTAAAATAAAAACTATTTAACATATATAATCATCATATGACTATTTTGGCAAAAAAATGAAGAAAAAAAAGTGAATTGATGTTTTATATTTATAATTAAATTAAATCTCTAACTAATTTTTCTATTTAGGATGGGAGGTGGTGCGTGAATGTATGCGCACGCTTTGAATAGTGATTCAGCATTTGGGTTAATTAATTTATAATATATTGATCTCCGGTCACCCCTATGGCAATAATCAAGCCGGGACATAATTTTAAAAAAAAAACGTATAAAAATGTTATTATTTATTATGGAGAGAGATCAGAAGAAAAGAGGGAACAAGCCAATACATAGGATAGCTAAAGCAATGAATTTAACCAATAATATTTAAATACTTATAAAGTACTATAACTTATAAAAATGACCGTGTTAATAATTGTAACATATTTTGCTCAAAAAAAAATAATTGTAACATATATATAGAAATATTAAGAACACGTAGGTTTTTGCAAGACACAAATATTGACGTCGACGTAGAATTGTTAGATAGATATTAAACGAGTGGCAAATAGATATATATATATATATATATATATATATATATATAGCTAAAGAAGTGAGCTCACACGTTGAAACCACAAAAATTAGGTCAGATTGCACCACAAGAAAGTTTCATTATAATATCATCATGGATGATCTTTTGAAATGAACTTTACGTAAATCAAACAAAGAGAAAGACACATAATTTAAAAAGAAATGAGATTTACTTTTATTGTGTGGATCTCATAATATATACATATATACTTTTTCTTCCCCCTCTTTAATTTCTTTCCATTACTTATTCACCTCAAATAACTTGAGGCAAGAATACTCCTAACTATGCGACGTGGGGCCTTCTAGATATATATAATGGAATTCTTACGTAGTCCACAACACCACAACTTTTGAACTCGCCAAGAAAAGCTATTATAACAGTAGAACTATATATATATATAAAATATAAAATATATTACTCCTCCGTCCTAATTATAAGACCCAATTGACTATTTGAGGAGATTAAGGAAGTAAGTTAAGTTGGTTATTTATAATAATAAGTGTTGTCATTCCTAAAATATCCTTGCTAATTAAGTATTTGGCTAAACTATCATTATTAGAAGGATTATCTTGAAAAAAATGCATAATATAAGAGACAAAATGGATTGGGTCCTATAATTAGGACCAAATAAAAAGTCAAATTGGGTCTTATAATAGGACGGAGGATATCATTCATGTATGTTTACAGCTAGTTAGCTGGCTTATCACTACTCTTTGGTGGTGGACATATGAATCTTTAGAGAAAGTAGTTTTCACTAAATGACAACCTCTAAAAGAGAGAAAAAGCTTTAGATGAATGCCATTTATTGAAGTTTTACATAAACCAGTAAAGATATATAAGACAATAACTACATGTTTTTTTTAATCTATAATACATATAGTATATATATTTATTGATTAATTTAATTACTTGTCCTGTCCGCCATCTTCATTTTCTTTGCAATTATATACTCCCCCCCCCCCTCTCTCTGTGTGAACGCAGGAAGAGAGAAGGGGGAGTTGGGTCAGGGGGCAAAAGTAGAAGATTGAAGGATTATTTCTATGGTTGTGAGTGAGTTTGTGCATAGAGGAATTGTGAGTGTGTGTGTCTGTTGAAGGAACTGAGGAAGAGGGTTCAAGTTCTTCGGACCCTGATGAGATCTCTATCATACTGTGGAAACCAGGTACGCAACCTAATTTCCATATGTGTGCGTGATGGCCAGATTAGCTTTGATTAATTATTCTTATTTATCAGCTGTCTAATTTAATTTATGTTCTTAATTTCATTGTGAGATTTTCATTCAATAAATATAGCTTCTTCCACGACTTATAGCTATTTCTTTTTCGCTGCTAGTACATAAATGTGTGGCCAAATTGTGCTCATCTTTTTAACGTCTAAATTTTATAGAAATATTGGAGAATTTTCAATAAAAATTTAATTTAATCAAAACAAAGTGATACACATTAAAACTCAACGATGTATATGAAAAATTACCGAAAGAATATAAAAATTGACATGAAATTAAAAAAAATTATATTGTTCATAACTTGTCAACAGTTCAACTGCCAATATATTTTAGTGATATTAAATATTTTTCTTAGTTTTTTTCACTCAGTAGTTTAATATAAAATTTATAATCAAGTTAATCACCATGCTTAATGTGAAATGACATTAAGCTAATAATAGCAATTGATATTATAACAGGAATGGTGTTATTGTAGTCTTATTATTTGGAAAAACCATTTTGCAAGTACGTATAGTTTCTTTAATTTTTTAATTTGGTACCTCTACATTTTTTCTTGTTAATTAAAACACTCTAATTTTACTCTGTTAATACCGTTATTGGTAACTTTGCTCTATTAGTATTGTTAGCCTATGTTCAAAAGCTAATTATACTAAAAGAGCAAAATTATAGTGTTTATTTAGGAGAGAAAAATACACAAGTACCAAATTAAAAATTAAGAAAAACTATAAATACCTGCAAAATGTTTTTCCTTTTTATTTTATACCTCATCCAGTTCTTATTAGAAGTTTTAAATAACTAATTCACGAATAATGAATAATTAATTAAAAACAATTAATAAGTTAGAAATATATTTTTATTTTAAAATGCCTTATAATAAATAAAAAAAAGAATGAAAGAGATATGTGAAAAAATGTGATAAGAGAGATTATGACAAAGAGACAGAATAAATAATTAAGAGCAAAGTTGAAAAAAAATACATTAAATGTTTAGATAAACCTAAATTAGAACTTATAAAATGAATCAAACTCCTTCATAAATTTAAAGTTTATAAATAAGACGTGAGAGAGTATTAAATATTGTTATTAATATATGCGTCCAAAAAAACCAAAACAATAATTGATATTGATGATTGTAGCTTGTGATCTGGGCAACACTGGCAATATTATGGTACTAGAAGAGATTCCAAATGAATTGTTTCTTCCTACTTTCTTGTTTTCCACCTTCAACTAATTAATGATCATATGAATTTTAATAATAACTCAATAATTAGTGAAGCGTAATCATATCCTTTATATATTATTTTTGTGTCGTTAATCAATATAATTATTAAAATAATATATCTAATAAAAAGTAACTTTCGAGGCCACCATTAAAAGTTTTAGCACCAAGTATTATTTTAGTTTATCAACAAGCAAGGGAAGAAGTTTAAAATTCTCGTAGCAATCCCAAGATATTTGTCACTAATGATCACTTTTTGTTTGATCTAATTAAACTATTTCCATGTAGAACAATTACATTTATATATAATCACAACTTTTTGTGGTGAGTGGTGACTCATATAATAAATAAAATTATATTTTTCACCATGATTTTCACAGTTTCTATGTAAGTAATGCAACTCATCTTCACATTGTCCATTATAATTTAAATTTTATGTAAAATAGTCAAATTATTTATAATACATGTTTTATTTGAGAAAATGAAGTGGAAGAAATTTTTTACTTTTGTAAAGAAACCAAATTCTGTTTGATATCTTAAAAAATTTTAATTTAAATATAGGTATAATACTAATATAAATTTGAAAATTATTGAAACATTTATAGAAAAATTTAAATCTAACAAGATATAATTTTGAATCGTAATTTTTAAATAATAAATTAAATAAATCAATTAAAATAGTAAAGAAGGGATGATTTAATTTTCTTTTCGCGCTGAAATATATGAGGGGAATGCGTTTTTAGTTAACTTTTTTCCTATACATGAAGGGGGGATTAAATAATCCTTGACCTCTATTCTAATCTCACCTCTCTCTTTTTTTTTTGGGGGGGGGGGGTTTGGGGGGCCACGTAATCTTTTATCACTTGAGTGAGACCCATACAATCGTTTTTTAAAAAAAAAAAAAAGCCACAAAAGAAAAGAAAAGGCATAATTATTGTTTATAGTTCAATCTTCTTGATATAGAGTTTTGAAATTAATGACATTGACTATACATCTGCTCCTTCCTGATATAAGTCACTTTTAGAAAAATAACTTGATACAAAAATATAAATCATTTGGAGAGTAATTAATCCTTATTTTTGTTTCCATAATTAATATTTAAATGTACCGATTATATTTTTATTTTTCTTTTCTACAACCTCACTTATTATAGACAAAGTTGGAAAACATTTCAATTTAGGACATACTTAATCAGTTAAATTTACCCATTATATTTTTCTCTTTTTTAACAACCTCATTCATTATGGATAAAGTTGGAAAACATTTCAATTTAGGACATACTTAATGAGTTAACTACGGTTTTTTCATATTGATAAATTAATTAAAGTGATTTATGCTGTGAATTAGATGGAGTACATATATTTCTGTTAAATTAAACTGTGGTGAAAGCTGTTCCCCCACGGTTGGGCCCGACCCTCACAGTAGGTGGAGTTTAATCGCACATCATAGAGAAGTGTGTATGTGGAGATGATGATGATGATGATATGTAGAAATTATTTGCATAATTTTAGTTTAATTTATATGTATAAATATTATGTACAATTGAATCCAGATTCGTTGATGCTTAAATCTTCCGTTCTACACTCGACCCTCATTACAACAAAGTTCGGTAATAACCACAGCAAATTTAAACTTTACCCTAAGAACATTATTATACTAAAACACACATGGCTATATTACATAACTATATTTTCTAATTAAGAAAATAAAAGATGAAGATGGACATGTGTTTTTCAAGAACAAACCTTAGGCGAGGAAATTAAAGAATATCCCAATGTATGTGATATATATATATATATATTATATATATATTAGCTCAATGATGACAATAACGTTGTAGACCCGGTAGTTACATGTTTCCATGTGAAGCATAAAAATATTCAAATCTGTATAATTATTTGGTAGTATTATTGCAACAGATGGTTGATTGGTTGTCACCAACCAAAAATATTATTTATATGTATTTATATATTCATTCACTTTCTGTTCATTTTGCCCTTTGAGATCTCTCTCACGCAACATAACCTTTTAGGAATTAGGGAGCCAAAATAGAAATAAATAAAAGCATTTCAACAATAACCCTAATTCATTAGATAGCCAAAATAAAATAAAACAAATAAATTTGAAAAATCCAGTGACATAGTTGAGTTATTTAAATAAAAATTTTAAAAAAATTAACCACTTAGTTAGAACTCTGATAGCCCAAATAGGAAGAAAAACAAATGCAGAATCATATTATTGGTCCAATTCTAAAATTGGAAGATTTCTTCCTTTTTATTTTGGTAAGCCTCTAATTATTTGTTTGCTCTCAATTTTGTTACTTCTTTATTGTTGTTGTTGTCATTATTATTATTAAGTCCTTCCTTCATATCTATACATTAGACTGTGATTGGGATTCAGACCTTTCTC